>NW_024374367.1:9032809-9578033 GCF_014805655.1 Passer montanus
TGCAACTACTGTAGCACTTAGTGGGAGCCTCTCTGTCTAAACCACTTTGCATGGCAGCAATCCAGGACCTCGACCTGCAATACAATCCACCTCCTTGTCAGGAGCCTTTCTTGTTGGAAAGTGTTAAACTCAGCCAGCAACCAAGCAACAAAAAAAATAATAATTAAACCAAAAAAAAAAAAAAAAAGAAAAAGAAATCTGAGTAATACACAAGGCAAATAACTGAGAAAGTTATTGTATCAATTATCTGCTTATACCCTGTTTTCCTGGGCTTTTCCCCACTTACAATTATCCCTCTGGTTTATCTCAGGTTATCCCATGTTCCTTATTTCTGTGGCTACCTGCTTGTTGAAGGTCTGTGCACATTTTCAGCTGAATTAAATCTTCCTATTCCAATTGCACTTTTTACCTGCTAATAGGGTTAAAAGACCCACCAGGCAATGCAGATGAGCTATGTGAGCCTGAGAGGGCTGTTGAGGTTGAAGGGCAGCATCCACAGTGCTGGAAATGACACATCCCACAAACCCAAGCACAGCACTGCAGGCAGGTTTTTGGCAAAGGGAGGCTGCAGGAAGTGCTGTGCAGCTGGAGGAAGCCCAGGGTCAGAGGCAGAGCTGATCTGGTCACCCTCCTTCACTCCTGGTGGTGAGCAGAAAGCATTTATTATGATTCAGGTAATGTGGCCAAAAGCAGCCATGCAGCCTGTGCCTGGAATTAAAACCCACAGAACCACAGAAAAATTTTGCTTTGAACTCATGCAGGCATTTCTCGGGGAGTTCATGGAGAAAAGGGAAGCCCTGACCTGACAGAAGGGCACTGAAGCAAGTTTGCCTTCCTGCTGAACTCAGGAGATTCCCAGTTCTGTTCCTAAATTAACAAACTCATGCATTTCTGATGAAATCACTGGATTTAATATCCAAGTACTGTACAAAGGCAATTGATACTAATGCTTTTGAGTTTTATTCACCTGTGAACATTCTCACTGGTCTTGCGTTAGAAGAGTCCATTTTCCTGACATGCCAGATTTGATTATAAAAGGCATCATCAGCACTGGTTTTGGACAGCAGGGTAACACATACACATGCCTTCCAAAGTGATCAAAAATTCATGTCCCACCCACACTTTCCTCACCTTCCCATCAGTCAGGGGCAAGGGGAGGTCACCATGAGAGCACAGCAAACACAGGAGAGCCAGCACAGCCCCCAGGCTGGGAGCCTTCAGTAGAAATTTTTAACAAGAGCACGTCTCCTTTGTGCAAGTGGTGTCAGCTGAACACTGACTTACTGCCATGAAAGCAGGGCATTGTGCAGAAGTTATTTGTCACTGTGTAATCAGCAGAGATAACCAGACTTTGCTTCTTGTTATGGATGTTAGGCTGGAACAGACATGGGTAGGAGGTGTAATATTGCATTGTAATTGCTCCTAACACTGGAACATTCTCCCCCCACCCCGAAATGACTTGCCAGAGAGTTAAAGCCTTTCCATAGAAATTGGCAGCATTGTGACATTCAGAGAACAGGCCAGAACACTGAAGCTATTTCAACCATTACCTTACCAGACACATTAAAGGACCAGATCCAAAGGCCATAAAAGTTCCAGGAAACTTTTTGTAGTCTATAATGAGGTTTGTATCAGGCTCCAGGTCCCAATCAGCCTTCCCTAGTTTTGGTATTCATGTTTGCTAAAATTACAAAATGTCCTTTCATTCCAGAGAATCTTATCAGAAAATTGATCTCTTTATATATAAAGTCTTCAGCCAAGGTAAAGTCCTTTCAGGAGTTTTATGGTTTCCTATCATTCTTTTCAAAACCCCCTGGAAACTGGAAAATATGCTGATACTGTTTCCAGGTTAAAAAAGAATGGTTAAATAAAATAGAAATATAGTTCTCAAGTGTTTGCAAATATCCAGCTTTTTATAATCTCTTTGGCAAAAATGGCAAAGGTTAACAGAAAACAGGTAAAAAAAATTTCAGAATTAATTCAGAATGACACAATTATTTACAGAAGTACCTATCTGAAGATTATCTCATTATCTTACTTATAAGACCTACAACTGTGCTTTATGTATTTAAATTAAATTATCTAATGCAAATGTTATATATGAACAGCTCAGCAAGACACTCTATTGTATCCACACACCGTATTCTGTGCAAAAGCAGATTGCCAGGTCTGGGATTGTAAACGTGTCAGATAATAATTTTATTGCTTTGCAGGTAGCAGAACCCCCAGTGTTCTTGTTCCCAAATGGTGATTGAGTGATAGCTTTTAATATTGTCTAATGATCACAAACATGTGGAGTCTTGTGTTAACATCTGGTTTATGGGTAAAGTCGCACACAAAACTACTCACAAAACAAATAACCCCCTGCCCTCCAAAAGGTAGAATTAATAGAACCAGAACATGTTCTTTTATTACTGAAGAAGAAGTAGCAGGGCATGCTGCAAACATTTATAGGTATGGTTTATGTAGTGCAACTAACTGAACAAATCACTTTGTTCAAAAAATTCTTAGAAGTCACAAGCTCTAAGGAGGGGAAAACAGTTTGTCAGGAACATTGGAGGAAGAAATAACCCCAGAACCAAATCTCATAATTCTGAGCATGGCAAAGCTTTCACTGCAGACAAGGAGAGCTTTGCCTAAGGGCAGCCTTAGCCAGGAACATGTGATGTCCAGGCAAGTTCAAGAACTTCTGAAGGTAAAAATAAAAACCCCATGCCAGTTGTTCCATCCTTATGGCTCATTTTTTTTATCAGTGAGCATCACATAACAAATAAAGCCTCAAGGACTATTAGAAATCACCCTACTTGGTCACAGTACTACAATTTTAGTTACAGATCTTCTACAAAAGTGTGTTAAACAGGCTCCACTGCGGACTTCCCAGTCTTATCACATTTATTTCAATATCTCAGATACTGCACTACCATATATTTTTTACTTAAATGGTTTACTGTGTTCTAGCCCAATTCTTTTGTCTGGGTGGAGTTTTCCTAGGTACCCTGATCTTTCCAGATGTGAGTTCACAGCCCAGAGCCCCACCATGGTATGGCTTCCATAGAAGTCACTTTTACTACAAAGCCCTCTGCTCAGGGCTAGGAGTGCGTGTGAACAAGCCCCTCACATCTCCTTTCACAAACCTTAGGCCAACTTGCACCTCTTGCTGGGCTCTCCTGGAGGGGACAGGAAATATCTCAGCCCTGGGGGAGCAGAAACTGCTGCACTGCAGAGATGCAGACGATGCAGAGGTATTTGCTGTGATTGTTTAAGGATATTGTGTCCATTTTGCAGGCATTTATAGGGAACCATCTTGTGTTCAGAAGGCTTGGGAAATCCAGCCTGCAAATCTACTCTTAGTACTGAGATGCAATGAAATTCCCTGAGCAGAGAGTGTACACAAGGGCTGTTCATTGCACACCCTCCCGTGCACCAGAGGTCAGTGAACACTCTCACACCTGGGCCCCAGGTGCATTGCAAGGAACCACCAAAACCAGTTTAAGCACCAGAGCAGACTTGGCTACACGCTGCAGGAAGGTACAGGTTCTCCCAGTCCTCAAAGCCCTCTTTCAGACAAAGTTCAGAAAGGAAAAAAAACCCAAAACAGGTGAAGAATGCTCTGGGTAACACAGAGAACAATCTTCAGCATCACTGAGGCAGTCACCACCCAGCCTGTTACCTGGAGCAGCAGGGCACAGCTGCTCTCCCACCCCAGCAGCCAACACCCCTTACTGTGTTATGTGTTCTGTGGAGGGTGGCTTTTTCAAAATCCAAAACTTCCATAGCTGAGATTTGGATGAGACTCAGAATCTCTGTCCTCTAGACCCTAACATATGCATACATTCCCTTTCACGCTCTCACCCCTACAATTAATTGAAGAGTCATATATTTTAACAAACCGGTTAATTGAACATAGCTAAGTTGCAAAATTTAAGAAATTTGCCACATTTACATACATAGTAATGAGATCAATTACTTTCAGCTCATGTAGACATATTGAGAACTAATGAGGTACTTAAAACGTGTATGGAGAAAGTCTACTTTCTGTTTCCATGCTGCAACTTAGAGCTTGTTAGGGATTTAGCTCTTTATCAGTTTGAGCTATGGCACTTACACTGATAGAAGGCCTGTTAGCTGTGGCTCCCGACTGCATTAAAAAGTCCTTTAATGCAGTTTTGTAGTGGCATACATCTCATTACAGTGCAAAAATGGGCAAACACTGAAGACCACGTTGTTGGAAAATACTTTGTCTGAGAACACAGCAAGCAGAAAGCTTATCCTTTGAAGGATAACATCCACCTCACTCATAATTTAGATAAGTAATTCAGAGACCTTTATAATAAGAAATCCTTTATCATCATTTAAATCTATTGAAAAAGACCCACAAAGGTAAAGTGCCAGATTCTGGAACTGTTATCTTTATGGGTCACTTATAACAACAAAACACTCTTTCTCCCAACACAAAACACAGTGGTAATTTATTTCTTCAAAGAAATTGCACTGAGAGAACATCTACAGCACAGTACACTTCATACACCGAGCTCTGGGTTATTACATAGGAAGCCAATTTTCAGGCAGTGGTTTCAACATCTGAGCACAGCCCTGGATACAGCTCCAGGCACATCCGAGGTTTCTCATTAAGTTAGACATGCAATGAAAATGTTGGAAGTTGTTTAAGGGTGAGGAGGAAATGGACACCAATATTATAAAGGTACAAGAAAAATAGAAACAAGCACAGAAACCTTTGACTCTGGCATGGAGAGTTACAGGTGAAGTCAGCCCAGGAGAGTCTCAGCAGGTCCCTGTGGCTGCACAAGTGTGCTGGCCAACCTACAGTAAAGCTTTAAATCTTGCCACCTAGCAGATGGAACCAGCTGCTTTTTAACCACAGTTCTGACCATTTTTTCTGCCTATCAAACCCTCTACACATTTTATTTCTCTGGCCCAGATACAATGCCTTTCCCCAGGGGACAGGGGCTCCTTATCCACAGAGGGAATACTACTGCACACATATCTCAGCCTGGCTCCTGGGGTCACTCAGGTTATTAGGGATACCTCTGCAGCATGACTATGAGCTTCAGACTTCCAAGAGATATACAGAACAGCTTTTTACAGCTTTATCAATCTGAAATCTCCCTTTCCCTCTTTCAGTTAAAATTCTCAACAACTTAATTTTCCTCCTGCATTTGTTCTCATTTGAAATGCCCATTTACAATGTGACAACTTCCACCAGTAGCCCTTCAAATGCCAGCTGAATCCTGGGTGTGAGGCCGAGGGCAGGAGCTACAGGGATCACCTGTTCCCTCTTTCAGTTAAAATTCTCAACAACTTAATTTTCCTCCTGCATTTGTTCTCATTTGAAATGCCCATTACAACGTGACAACTTCCACCAGTAGCCCTCCAAATGCCAGCTGAATCCTGGTTGTGAGGCCGAGGGCAGGAGCCACAGGGATCACCTACACTTTGAGCAGAGATTTTCAGATCCAACCTCCAGCTGCTGAGGGAAGGAGAGAAACCACTTCCCCAGCCACGGCTAAATGAAACAACCCCTCTACAAGGGTTGCAGGAGAGCGGGAGAGCAGCAGCAAAACCAAAAGCTGCCAAAGGAGGAGATAATCAGCTGTCTCAGGATGCAGCTGTGATCCCATGGGGGTCACCTGCCTCCAGCACAAACTCCATCACCCAGCCTGAGTGAAAACGTGACCCAGAGGGTCACAAGACCTCTGCAGCTGTGGGGCAGAAAGCAGCTTATCCCCTGATTCCCTCCAGCTCTGGATGTGTCCAGGCTGGTGTTCCCCAGCTGTGCCACAACTGCCCCTGGCTTTCAGCACTCACCTCTGCCCCCTTTCAGCACTCACCTCTGCCCCTGCCAGGCCAAATCAGCTCTGTGGGAATTTGTGGGCTGAGAGCTGGGCATCAGGCCTGGCTCCCAGCTCACAGTGAGAATTGGCAGCAGTATGGGGGTTCATCAGCTCTTGCCCCCCACAGGAGATGAGGAGACAGCCACGGGCTGTCCTGGTTGTGGATTTCCTTACACTCAGAATGCACGTGCTCGTGTGCAGTATGTTCAGCCTGAATATACTGCTTTCTGTGCCACTGATCATACATTTGCTTGTCATTACAGTGCCTATAAGTAAATACAGAGAAATAAATAAGAATACTTAGCACTTTAAGCCCATTAAAGCATTGGCAAAGTTTCACATGAGATGGTCTTTAAAGCTTGATGTATGGCAATAAAATTAGTTCAGAAAGAGACAGCTGCATAAAAACAATGTATGCCTCCACATAAAACTGTGAAAAATATTTTGACTGGCACAGATTTTAAGGTAGGCTTATTTATTGGAGCTGTGCTTCAGTATTTAGAAAATACAGAATGGGAACAAGAAGAGCATGGGATGCTCACAGAGGGGCAGTTCCAATGAGCACTCATTGCAGCTGAGGAGTCTGAAATCACACCAGGTTAATATCAAAGACTTGTACCCAGTGTTGGGCAATGACCACACTTTACAGAAAACTAAGAGCTAATGAAAGAAAATTAAAAATAAGTGGAGTGGTAGGTTGAAAATATTATCTAAAAGTATAATATGAAAGGAATATCTGATAACTAAATAATAATTATACTTTAAAAATCTGGGAGCATCTAGTTTGAATTAAAACTAATACATATTTTTTTTTAATTGTGCTTCTGTACTACATGTGTCAGAAAAAGCCCCATCAAATCTGTGTCTTTGATCCAGTTACCAGTAATAGAAAACATTTTCCCAGAGAGATACAAAAGAAAAACAGATTCATGAGAGCCTCTGCTTCTTATTTATAGCTTTATGCAATTTTTATCTCATATCCTTCTTCCTGTCCTTTAATTGAAAAGCAAAATTTATACCTAAGAGCAACAGTGCAATGAGAGATGGTGCCTGCAGATTGGATTTGAGTCTCTAAAGCGAACAGAGTCACATGAATGATGCAGTGCTCTAGTTTTGGTGTGCTCTTTGCTATCTGTTAATGATATCGTGAGACAAAGACACAGGACCAGCAGCAGTAGGCTTAGGTAGCTCTTTCTTAGCCTGTTTAAAGTGAGGACTGTGGTGGACTCAATTCACACAGGCCAAGGAAAAATAGGACATCCTACACTTTGGAAAATGTAAAATGAGACAGAAAATTCCTATTTTTAAACAAATATTAAAGGTTTATTTCTTTTGACAAGAACTTGGGCTTAAGAAAATAGATTGCTTTGCCTTTTCATATCAGATAAAAAGTTTCAAATAGTCAATGACAATTTGTACTGGTTTTCCACTTATGCCTGGACTACCACTGAGCCTGTCTCACATGAGCAAGGTCCTATTCATGTATTCTCTTAGTTGTCATACAATGAATTCTCATTACCAGTTGAAGCCTGTGCAGCCACATTAAAGCCCATTTATGTTCTGATATGTACATAGGCATTAATTCAGATTATATCCCTCTAATTGCACAAATTAATTGCTCTCTGATGAATTTTACAACACCTCATTTCTAAGGGTTTCTCCTGAAAGTAGAGTGAAAAGGTCAACAACATGATCAAACACTACCCTGTTCAACATGCTTTGAAGATTATAATTATATCCAATTAGAAGTTTTTGCAATTATCACATATTGTAAGTTTTACATTCTAAGAACTAATAAGATCCTTTTGTATTTATTTACCCTGCCAAATATGTGTGCACACACCACCCAACTCTGATTTTTGATGGATTGCTTCAGCTCAGTGGGGACAATGGGATGTCACAGTTATTTGCTATTTTACTCAGCCAAAGATCTTCTTCTGCCTGGAAAGTTACCCCCAATATCTGCAGCCTGACCAGGACTCTCGGGACAGAAGAAGAATACAAATGAGCTGATATTTAATGTCACAAGTATTAGTAGTACTTTATGCCTATGTGGAATTTTTTCATGGGAACATGCTAATGCAAGGAGAAACTCCCCAGTTATTGGGTTCTCCATGGTGATCACTGTACACAGCCTCTAAGCAAAGGAGAGGCACAAAACCAATGCATTTCCCAGTCTGCCACAAGGCACATTTTTGTCATTCAGAGGGGTACAGATAACAGATTAGTATTCCAGGTACTAGTTGATTTTCAGCTCTTCTCGGAAAGCTACGTATGCACTTGTACCTCAGAGAGCAATATAAGAGCAGGACTGTCAAACTTCATCTTTGCTGCAGACTAATTACAAAACCTAGGAGCCTAGTTTGCAAAACTGGGCTTCCTTTGCTGCCTCTCCATGCTATTTTATGTAACTTAACAGTATGGGGTTGTTTTATTACGGTAACAGATATGCTCAGTTTCTGAGTCTCTTCAAAACAGTAAAACAGGCCAGTGCCAGCAGCAACATCAGGAGGAAAAGCTGGCAATGTGCTAAGCTTTCCTCAAATTAATTACCTGCTGAAATCACAACAACAATTAGTTTGTTGATTTGAATTTCACCTGCAATACAAACACAGAAAGAAGAAAAGATTACAAGAGCAAAAAGCAGTAATGGTGAAATGGAAGTTTGGTTGTCATCTCCTGAGACAGGATCTCCCTCTAACACTCCAACACAAACACACATGGCTGTGATTGAAAGCCCATTGCTCTCAGGAAGATTTGATTACTTTCCAAACACAAGAAGGAAGCATCATTCCTCAAAAACCTGTCTTCCACAGTTACCTGGGGCTTTCACATCACCATTAATTTAGGGTAGCAACTCTCAACACTGCCTGTCCCACAGCAGCTTCATATCCAACTTCATTTAGAGAATGGTTCGTCTCTGCTGGCTGAGGCTGCCCCAAACCTCCCAGAGAGCTAAAGACTAAATTAATGAACAGATTTTAATATTCCTGAGCTGCCACCACATCAACCTTTTTGCTGGACTGGATTCACACATTTCCTACAGAGCCATTTCTCTATCCACTTGTACACACTCAGGCACGCTCTGTGCCAATTTGCTCACTGTCTTGGTTGTAATATCTCTTTGGAGCACAAAGACCTCATTATAAATATCAATAACAATAGAAAGTCTTTTATCTCTCAAGGCAAATTTTCTTTGAACCTACATACATTTAGCATATATGTGGGTTCCACATTTCAGCTTGAAGAATTACAAATGTATTTACTGAATGTTGGCAAAACTCTTCCCATTGGTTTATACTCCTAACATGCACATCCAACAGAATGAAGTCTCCTTTTGTGAAATCTATCTTCCTCACCAGCAAGGGAAAGATGAGTCAGGTCTCTCATCAGAATTGTTTCATTAAATCTTTCCTTATTCTCCCAGAAAATTCAGGAGAAATGAAATTTCATCCATTGCTCAACCAACTGTGGCAGAACTTCTAATTGACCTTGATATTTGAGAGCTTCACAAGTTGGCAAATTACTAAGAGAACCTATAAGTCAGGCAGGTTAAAAGAAGTTGAATAGTGAATAGCAAGAAGAGCAACAGATCCAATAGTATGTAAATTAGGAATTGTATTTAAGCCAACATATTGCATTATGCATGAAAAGGTGAGTAATAGCAAATAGTTTAAGACATCTGTCTACTATTAATGAATCCTAAATAGCTTTATTAATGTAGGTCAAATTCCTTCTTCTTGTGAGAATTTGACATTTACTAATATGCCTCTCTGAATTATTCAAAGATATATTTCATTTATATACAAAATTGTATTGAGTATGATCTTCACAAAGGCTGCATTATATTTGTGTAAAAAACCTATAGGGACTATTTAATTTCTAATCCAGTAATCATTAAATAAATAATATTTAAATCATACTCTAATAAATCTAAATCCAAATGTTATACAGAAGTCTGCAAAATATTGTTTTATTTGCAGCCCATAGCAAAATGTCATCACCCATCACAGAGCAGGTATTCAAATTATGATTTTTATTCTTGTAAAACATAAACCTAGTATCAATTCCCATTGTGAAGAAAAACTGTGATTAGTAATTAAATTACAGTGCACTAAATTTACTTAACTTAAGTTCACCAGCTGGGAAAATTCTATGCCTCTGGGCTTAACAATAACTCCTAATCTTGCTGCTGCCTGTACCTAATTTTTTAACTTGTATTATAATTTTCTTTATTGGAATTTCATTAAAAATGGTAATGTCATTACTCCTGTTAATGCTCAAAACCAACACCATAATCCTGAATTTTAATTAGTAATTATAATTAATCATTATTCATTAATGAAATGTTTAGTTGCTAATTGTCTTTGAGCACCCCAGTCCCTAGGCTTATATGCATTTCACAACACATTTAATTTCTCACAGTTTCTGTTTAAGTGGAAGCATCAACCTGACTCACGTTTAACACTTTCATGTGGTGCAGTACTTCTGGTTTTTATCCCCTGCTCACAGGGCTCAAATGTAGGTTTCAACTCAGCTTCAGAGTCCTGATTAGTGTTGAGAATGGTCTGACCACAAATCCCTCCAGCCCAGGACCTGTCTCCATGAGAGTGGTATTGGGTCCCAAGAAAGGCATAAAAGAGCAGGCTGAGCATATGTTGGTACTTCCCAAACTCTTCTCCTACCCTGAATTTCCTGCATCAGGCTTTACTAAGTTGCTCACAAAAGCCTAGAAATGGTTAATAGTTATTACATGTGGAGACATGAATATAATGCATTAGACATGGTCCTAAATACGACAAAAGAAAGCCTTAGAGATGATGGTGATAATTATTTTTTGAAGCTGTGGGGCTGTATAACAACTGGCTCCCTGATGAACAGATATATCACTGCTAACACTAATATATTAACCTTTAATTTATAAATGGAACTCCGTATGGAATGTAGCCAGTTTTATCTGCAAAAGGAGCTGTGAATCTTACAGGGAATGACTGATATTCTGTGCCACCACTTCCTGAGTTAAGGTTCACAGATTACTGACAGCCTGTGCAGCCCTTGCTGGAAACCTGAGCTGGCCCACAGAGACATAACACCCTTTGGGTATTTTAAATTTAGTGCTCCTTGATGAGTCTGCATGCTATCCCTAAGAAATTATGGGCACTGACAAATGGATGCTGGCCCAAAAGGCTGGAAAGCCAGAGTTGTGGGTTTATGCTGGCATTGAAGAGTATGCAAAGCCAACATCCAGCTTCTTGGAAAGTCAAAATCAGAATTAATTTGAAGTTTTGGTGAAAATCTGATACTTTTATTTCTGCACAGATCTTATTCCAGGATCTCTTATTCCAGGCTTAACATTTTTAAGCCCATTTATTTTACAACAATAAAATAGTATTTCCATAAACTAAACAAGTTAAATATCTGCATGTCTTGTGAATCCACACAGACACACACAGAGTATTCTTGGTTGGGGCATATGTCTGTAATTTATTTTTTGCTTATTTTGCACGACCTCTTCTTAATCATTTGCAGTCTGTTACAATGAAGTGCAAATGACATTTTCACCTTTTCAGAACATGATTTTAGATGTTTGATGGTTACCTATGAGAGGGTCAGCAAAAGTGTCTAGAAATATGGCAGAATTTACATATAAAGAAGTGCTGGATTTTGAAAGAGACACATTGTGCTTAGGGAGGCTCCTCGCTCAGCTGGTCTTGAATTCCACTGGCACAATTTGGAGTTGGAATATTTGTCTTAGGCATGAAGGTTTAGAACAGAAATCTCAGCCTCAATGCACTCAGGGACAAGAACTTTATGAAGTACAGTAACAAAAACTAGACTTCCTACTGGTTCACCATCTGGACATTATCTAATTATTAATTAGGAAGTAGAGGACACGAAGGAAACTCACTGTCTGCAAGGTGTGGTCTCCCCCCATGAATATCTGACAACAATTCCAAACCCATGATGTCAGCAGACAAGGGCATCTACTTGAGATTTACACCATATTTTCTTGGCTGCAAACAAAATAAACCTGCAGAAAGCCAAGAGCTGTTTCTGTGCTCTGGTGGCTGAAGGGTGACAGAAGAACATCTCTACTTGCTGCACCTCTAACAGCAACTGGGAAGCTGTGCTCTGTATAATGTTATGTTACTAATGTAGTACTTGATTCAGTGAGAGAAATTCTTAAAAGATAATTTTGAGGCAGATGGGGGATCAATAGTTTCCTGTACAGTCTGTACTCTCTATAGACCAAATAGTATTCATACATCTGAAGTTTAGCAGATGGTGTTTTTGCATTAATTTTCCAAACTACCAACTGTAGGATACTCTGTTTTCAGAAAACCAGTTGCCTTAAGGCTTGAATTTTTTAAAGTATTTCAAATGTTTTCATGTGTTGTAGGCACACCTCTTTCTCAGGTTCTTTCTCCCAGAGGTGCTGTTCTGATTTTGGATCTCAAAAACCCAAATTGGCAACATGCTCAGCCGTGCAGGTTCACACCATGTTTGTAACAAACCATGGGATATGACAGCAGCATCTCGCTGCAGGGCATTTGCTCATCTCTGCTGGACACAGAGCCATCCCCTCTGCCATTGCAGCACTTTGCTACTTACAAGGAAGGAAACCACACTGGTGGGTGGAAAGCACAATAAAACCATTCAACATTCTCACAAGATGCCAAGGACCATTTGCTTCTGTTTCAAATCAGTCCCCAAAGCCCACTCCACACTTGGAGCACCTGTTTTCATCTATCTGCATTTCTTTCCTGATTTAAATTATTTATGTAAACAAACAAATAAAAAAAAGTTGAGAAATTATGAGAAGGCATAGTGCCTCTGAATATTTTAAGGAGACTGAATTCTTTTTTGGCCAGCTGTTGCAAGCAACATTGTTGAAAATTTGACTAGAGATGTACATATATCAGGGCAGAAAAAGTTGCATAGAAGTCACCATGTCATGGATTTTGAGTTTCCCAAGAACCCCCCAAAACTGAGTTGCCTTTGATCCACTCCAAAGGAGGAGTAAAAGCAAACTTCAAAGAAGAATGAAAATCCTGCTACTTTGCACCTGCTTTAGCTGCAGCCAGTGTGTATTATTTATCATCCTCACCTCACTCCTGCATTGCTCTAAGCATGCTGAAGTCATTCAATTTAGCTTTTCAGTTTGGTCAGCCTGCCAGGAAGGAGTAATCTTGCCTTCACCTTCCCCAGCCCTCTTCTGAACGCAAATATAGAGTGACTGCTAATTTGTTGATTTATACATGGTTTAATCCACTAGAGCCATAAAATATTAAAGGAATCTTTCTTCAGTAAATTTACAGCTAAATAAAACTGTAGCTTTCAAGTCTTGCTAGAAACAAGAGTGGCATTTTATTTCCTTGAAATCCATTTTCTGATTCAGTGAGGTGGACTGACATGGGCAGCCTGCTTATTTAAACCACAGCATGTGCAGGATGCTTGGGTGGAGTCTTTCTGAGAAAGGAAATGAGTTTTATTATTTCACAGAATAATGCAGCTAATGCATTCATCTCATCTTTTATTGTTACTACTAAAGAAGTATAATGAAAGACTAGCTACTTTCTGCTAGAATTGATGCAAAATAATTAAGAGAAAACCCTGCATTAGTGCAAGATGGAACCTTGCCTGACGTTGGTTGAAAATACATCCCTGAGCAGTCTGGAAAAACTTGAAATAAGATCTCTCCCTTCTCCTCCCAATTAACAACTAATGGAGTCAGCAACCATCTCAACTCCAAAGTGAAGACAATGATAGAAATACCCAAAAGACCAGATAAAGGTGATGAAGTTTCCTAGAGTGCATCTTCAAACACTGTTTCTATCAGTGTATAATTTTGCAACCACCAGCAATCTGGGCAACACATCATCAAGCCAAAAAAAAAAAAAAAATTACCCCCTGCATATTTCAGATTGGAGGGATGTCAGAAAAAGCATAAGAAAAATAATTTCATTTAACAACCATCAATTTAATCTCAAGTGTTACCCTTCCCATTTTTATTTCCATGTTTTTAGGCTGTTCCATTTTGCTTTCCTGAGTACATTACAGGAGGTCAAACAGAGCATTTTCATCCCTTAGCACCTAACACTGGAATCCCATTACACATGGTTATACACAGCCCTGTTTAAAGGGAAAGAAAATCAATATGGGGTTACATTTTCTTTTTTGCCTAACAGAGAATGGGGAAATGCCCTCTGGATTTTAACTTCCCAATAACAAGTCGGACCATAGGATGTCACTTGGGAACACCAGAAAGTTCCCTATATAAGTGCTCTGCATGTTTTTTGCAATATTTCTCCTGGAAATCTGCTTAGGCACTTGTTGAGAGTTCTTTAAGGCAACAAAATTTCTGGGTAGTAGGCATTTATGGAGATTCAGTCTCTTACTTAAATGCCTAAAAATAAGATTAAAGAACAAGTCAAGTACTTATATTAGATTTGTTGAAACAGATTATTCAAGAGTATCAGAAAAATATTAGGGAATGAACATTTAAATATACAGTTTATCAATGGGAAAACTAACAGTTTCAATTTCAAAAAATACTTATTAAACAGTACATTTGTAAAAATTATTATTTTCAATAAAATATTATATTAATATTAGAATAAAATATGTTTGTAGCAATTATGATTTAGTTCAAAATCAGAATTGATCTTTAGCATGGTTTGGAGGCCCTTACTGACAAAGTTACAAAATAATTAAATATTTTAAATCTCTATGTGTGGCTTTGCTGATTTTCAGCCTACAAGGCAGAACACCCAGAGCACCCAATTAACAAGCAATTCCCAAAATCCTTTATTTTCTATGCAATTTTCAGAATCTGTCAGTTCTGAATCCCCAAACTTTGCAGCAGTATTGGGGCAGATCTATTCAGAGTAAATCTGTTTTTCTCAAGATAATCTCTTTGATACAACAATACCACAGCAGGAAAAAAAAAAAAAAAAGGTCTGCTTTCTCTGAAGTTTTTTAGGAAAGGGGATTAAAAAATTACCATCTTTAGCTGCTCTTCTAATAGCAAGCCTGCATCAGAAGGAATAATCTCCCTTGCCTCTTCAGCACAGAAACAAGAGTGTCTCCTTAAGGATACAGTGCTGTGGGTATAATCTGATTCACAGAGGAGATCACTCCCAGCTTTACCCTAAGCTTTCAGAACTTGCTGCAGGTGCAGGTAAAGAGCATTTCCACACTTCTGCAGGCACGGGCAGCCCCAGCCCTGTCCCTGTCAGCTCAACTGCAGCATTCCCAGGGCTGGTCCCCACGGCCCTGCTGAGCACAGGATCCCATACTCCTCCCAAATTTAAGTCTTGCACTGGCCCTAAACTGATCTTCAGTGACCACAATTCTGGTTCCCCCGAGAGGCTCCAGCCCCAGCTCTGCATGCAGGGGATGGTGCCTCTTTCCATCAGACACTGCAGCTCTCCACATGGGTCTGCCACGCAGCAAAGAATTGTCAATACATATTTTCAGCACTGCTCAGCTGCTGAGGATCCTGAAACTCCTTAAAAATTTCAGGAATTCATTTGCCAATTGACATGTTATTCAAGCCTTGCTTCTGCTATCAGTGTTTTCATTGTGCTTTTTATTCAAACTGGGATTTCTTTTTTCTCTCGGAGCCTTCCTCTCTTACTGCTGGAGCCACAGCTTGGTCTGACACCATTTCCACCATGCTGCCCATCACCTATTCACAAACTATATTGCAGCAAAGATTGCTGGAACATCCAGCATTTGGGTGTTCTTGCCACAGAATTTATCCACCAAGAGAAAAACTTGATTTATATGTTGCAGGCTTTACACCTTCCATTCTGTTTTGGCATTGGCTTCATACATTTAATATTCATTCCCTTCACTCTTATCCTGGCAGTTGTAGAGTTTATAAATCCTAATCTGTCTCTCTGAGATGGCAAGGTTGTATTGCACCTTGTGTGATTCTCTGTCTCTCTCAAGATTTGTACCTTTTCTTAACTATTTGCAAAAACATGAGATTGGAGAAAAGCTTTAATGCAGGGCCACGGATTAATCATGGGTATCAAAGCTCCTTTTTAAAATGGATAGCAACACAGCATATACACAGAGACTGCACTTAAAATTTAAACTGCATCACAAAATTCCTTTTTCCATTTATATATAAATTATGCATCTAAACAGAAGTGTTAATAATTTATTAAGTTGCTCAGCTAAATTCAGATCTTAATTAGTCTTTAGAATATCTACAAAGTAAAAATACATTGATTAGAACATGTAAAATTATTATCTGCTTTTTCAGCTCTTAGCCTCAAGTGAAAATTTGGGGTTGTTTTTTTAGGGGGAGTTCAGGTACCCCATTCACCATGCATACTTGATATTTTGTTGTTATTTTCTCTTACAGACAAAAAACAGGAAAGAACAAAAATAACTGAATAAATTCAGAATTTTACAGGTTTTGGACATGCTTGGGGCTTTCACTGTGAATGAATAAAGATTTACTGCCATGGAACTGGCTGTGAGGAAATAGTCTGGGGTGAAACAATGCAGCTGTATCAGGAAGACCCCAGCTTCAACAACACTGGGGAAATAATGACAGAAAAAAGGTACTGAACTAAAAACTGAAAAAGTATTTTGAAAGTTACTTCCTTTGCCTTCACAAACACAGTTAACCCAACAGCCCCATGCTCCTTCTTTGCTTTCTGACCAACAAGAGATGCCTGGCTTTTGCAGTGGACCTTCTTTTATTTACATATCCCATGTTTCTAACAGGTAATAATTCAGCTTTGAATTTTATTGGAGGGTGGAGAGGGCAATAATTTAAATCCGAATGCACAAACATTATGCTCTGAAAGAACCCAGGGATGGTTCAATAAGGAAGGTTGAGAGCAGGGAGCTAACAACTAACTGCAAGAGGCCCTGACCATGTGCCACTGCAATGTCACAACTTGGGAGCTCCAGCCACACTCTGCAGGATGCTGACATGGCATCCAAAGGGGTCTGGGGACACCTGAGGCTGATGGAGCACCCCAGCAGCCTTGTGGATGGGCACAACTGGCCCTGCCACCCTCGGAAAGGTCAGCAGCTGCTGGGGATGAGTCCCCTAAGCTGTGACAATGGTGACATTGCCTCTAATTTAATGGCTCAGCCAGGGGAGGCACTGGAGCCTGATCCTGCATCCCAGCAGGCACTGTCTAGTCCTGGATTCCTTTTGTATTTTCATTTCATCTCGGCTGGACCAGGCTCTCTCTACCCCTCCTCCAAGAGGGATTGTGGCTCTGGGAGCCTCAAGTCCATTTTCTGTTTTCCTCTTTGCAGTCAGAGCTGCAGGTTTCCCCCCCTTGGAAGCAGCTTCTCCCACAGCATCCAGAAATACATGTGGGGGTTTTTTTGTTTTTTTTAACTTTGTACATCTAAGACATTTCTGTGGACATGTGAGCTGTGTTCTTCAGTACAAAGAAAGTCCTTCTTGGTGAACTGTAAGAGCTTTTGTCTCCCAGCCTTGCTTCACCCACTACTGGTACTGCTGCACTTTCAGAGATTAATTTTTCATCCTCTGCTTCAGTACTTTTTTCCCCACAAGTTTTGAAAAGACATAACTATGGAAAGTTTCTAGATACTGCTCTTCCAGTTTAAAAGTATATTTCATCTCTTTAGTGTCTTTCTTCCCAAAATGTAAAAATTACAGAAACACCCCCCACATGCCTCAATAACTACCTGTGTGCCTCTGTTGAAGAATATGTATGTGTACACACAGAAATATATCTGGAGGTGAGGAAATGAGCTGCACTCACTGTGTCTGAGGATGAAGTTTTCTAAACTAAATTCTCCTTGACAGAACTAGTCCTGCATCAGAGAAAAAAAATGTAACAGTAACTGTTAACACAAAGCTGTCAGGATTTCGATGCAAATTATGAAAGAGGAAGAGCACCCATTAGCATCCAAATGAGAGAAAACTGCCAGTCTTCATCATCTAGAGACAAACTTCTAAATTTGAAGATTTTGCTAGGAAGTTTCCAAACAACAAATACATCCCTTTGCCATCTACCTTTGTTCATAATGTCCAGCTTCATGAATAAACATTCTGAAGTCATGAGATACCAATCATCCAGTGAGCAGAGTCCTGTAACTTTGCTGAGCTCCCACATTACAGTAAAATTCAGATGCAGTCTAACACTAGAGGACCTCAGCCCTCAGGAAAAAAAAAAAGTACATATCTTCTCCCAAATTACAGAAAAGATAGGATATCTGCCTCATCAAACAGCACAGAGATCCTAGAGGCTGAGTTATTGCAGTTAATGAGGCAGTCTGAGAGCAAGTACCCTAACCTAAGAGGTCAGAAATTGAAAATGTGCCTGTAATTTGCAAAGTTTTTAATTTAATGTTTCAATTAAAACCCCTCCCTTGCATATCTCTTGCAGGTCAGGGCACTTTGATCCCCTCAGAGGACACACACGTGGCACCTCTGTTGTACATGAGCAGGTCCCTCGTGTGGCAGTGGCTGTGCCAGCCTGGCAGGGGAAACCTGGACCTGGGAAAAATTCCACTGCTGACACATTCATTCAAGAACCAGCGACTGCCCTTGCCAGTGCTGACAAATGTGTGACTGAAAAGCTCCCTTGGGAGGCTGATTTGCTTCTTCTCCCAGGCTTAATGGAGGTTATTAACAAAAAAGTGGGGTTTTTGTGTCTTTTTCCCCCCAGATTTAACCCTTTGCTTCCCTGAACTCATTATCCAAGGATCAGGGACTCCCCACCCCAAGTCCAGGACAAAGTCTCTGCCACAATCCTAAATGAGCAGACAGCACTTTAGGAATCAGTCTGTAATTTGGGGAATTGTTTTCTCACTCTCCAAAGCTGGAGGAGTTTGAGGCCCCAGCAAGGCCATCCCCAGCACTCTGCCAAAGCTGCTCAGCTCCTCAGGGTGACAAGAGTGAGCACGGGAGTCACAGCCACCCACCTGCCACGTGCAGGGCCAGGAGATCCAGCACATCTCCAGAACTGCTCCTGCCCTTCACAGCTCAGTAATGCACCACCTAATTCTAGAAATTGTATCAAATATTCTGCTTCAGAATTCCACCACATGTCCTGTCCTTTCTTCAGGGGAATAGTGGATAACCCTCTTCTACTCACCCTCTCCATGTTGTCCTGTGATTTTTAGAGATATATTTCTTTCTTTGTCTCTTTTCCAGCCAGAGGACCTTAACCTGTTCAGTCTGACTTCCCAGGGATGTCACGCAGATTCTCTTGAAGCTGTCTAGTTTCATGGATTTCACTGAAATTTCCCTAAATTCAAAAAATTCAGTGCTGTACTGAGCCCAAATATAATAAACGCCATATGCCCAAGAGGAAGTTCTGTTCATAGAAAACTGAGAGTTCTGGGAAGAAAAGGGAAAGAAGATTACCATGGATGTTGAATGCTAATATATCAAAAATGTCTCCGGTTTCTTCTGCAATTTCCCATCTTTGTTGTGTGTCCCAACCACAGCAGAGTAATTCTCAGTTCTTCTACAGTTCAAATTAATATCTCGACCAGTCTTTTTAAATTAGTAAGAATATTTTTTCAAAAACTATTACATCTTACAAGGTTATAGTGAACTTAGCACTTGTGCAACTATCATCTCACCAAAATAAATGCTCTGCCAGAAACTATGCTTTAGCTAAAGACAGAATCTCATTTGCAATCCTGGTTTGGGACACAGCAGTTATATTTTAAAACACTTCTGAGTAAAAATTCTTGCTAGATTTAGATTACAAAAAAAAAAAATCATACATTTTTAAAATTAATTTGGAGGGATAGAATAGCTAAGATTAAAGTTCAGGGTTAGGCACATACCTATGACTGATTATAATTTACATCTCCAAATTGTTTTAATAAATATGTAATGCTAAAAGAGGGATACTGGTTGCTGGTCATTTAATTTTTATATATATTGAATAAGTTATTTAAATTATTTACTTCAATTTTTAGCAGCTCAGCTATATCTTGTTCACATATTCTTTCAAATCCTAATCTTTTATAAGGAAAACTGGGTTTAAAGATTCTGGAGACATCCACATAAAAACCAGGAACAGGAGGAGTTTTGAGGATAGGAAGTCTAATTTTAGGCATCTAATTCAAGTGACATGTCCCAGCACCCTTCCCTGCCATCAGGACAAGGTGAGGTCTCTGAGACTGAGGAGGGCACGTACCCACCTTGGACAGATTTGCATGGATTAATACAAATGTAACACATCACTGAGCCCCGTGAAACACTCAGAGACAAATGAGAAACAAGTCCAAGGATGAAACTGAGCCCCTTGCTTATTTGGTCCCTCGTTTTGTTAATGAATCTTTTGCTTTGCAGCCGTGGCAGCTTTTCCTTCCCACAGGAACCTTGGAGTGAGCACATCCCCTCCAGGAATGAGCCAACCTCGGAGCCAGATCCTCCAGACAGGACCCTTGGCCCACTGCCACAGGAGTTGCTGCACCTTCAAAATTATTTCAGAAATGCATTAAGAGAGCTCATTTTACCTTGGAGCACTATTAGGAGGTTATGATGCCGTTGACTTCGTTTGCTGGGAGAGTGGATTAATTGCCTTTGTTACCACCACTGAGGAATAAAAATTACTCTCACTGGAAGTATTTCCCTCAGGCCCCACCAAGTTATCTTACAATCTCTTAACTTGTTCATTTACTGGTAGAAACATCATAATTTTCCACTAATTTATATACACCCATATATATATATATATATATATTCTGGACCTGTGACAGGTATCTTGTCCAACATCTTGCAGCCCATCAGGGTTAGTATCAGGGGTTTTAAGCCATGGAAAACTACAAATCTCATTTTCACAGTAAAATATGGCTTTATTTCTAGCCTTGAAAGGCCATGAAATGATAGGCTATAAATTGCACGTTTTAATATCTATTTATAGGCCCTTCTATGGCTCACACCTATGTATAAAAAAACTTTCTGATTTCTAAAGTTCTAAAATATATTACTGTCCTCTACTTTCAAGGTCTTTTTTGAGGAAGTCACAGATTAAAGGAGTCATGGTTTGCAAATGGCAGGGATCCATATGCCATGGATAAATTAATGCCAAAATACCAAACCGCTGTCCCTGGATACTACACTCTGTTACAGACATTATATATCCACACCAGCATGATTTTCAGAGTAGTTATCCCATGTATATCCAAGGAAGCATTTCCTGGCAGGCTGTGTCTCTGCAGCTCCAGCAAATGCTGTTTGCTCCAGCTTTGTACACACAGCAGTGACCCATGGTAGTGAGGGCTCCAGATAGCAACCAAAACACTGAGCAAACTTTCTCCCTGGAATCAGTATTTGTGCCATGTCTCAGAAATTTCTCTTGGACTGGGATCATACAAGGCAGAGTGGGGCTGGAGAAGCAGAAATGGTGTGGGTGTTGTCAGGGTTGTGAGGAGCTGGCAGTTCCTTCAAGACTCTTCTTACCATCCTGGTGCCCGTGAAGAGCTTTCCCTGAGTCCCAAGGCTGCAGTACCTGGGATGAGCAATGTGGAGTCCTCCAGAGATGGAGCACCAGCCCAGCTGGGCTGCACCTTCCCATCTCCCTTCCCTGGGGCAGCACCAGCAGAAGCAATCCCACAACAGAAACCAGAGAGCATTCCCAGGGAACATTCCCAGAGAGCATTCCCAGAGGGCAGTCCCCAGCTGCAGGGGCCACGTCAGCCTTTGCAGGAAGGTTAAAATGAAATGAGGCTGGCTCTAATGCCAGCTGATGAGAGCTGGGGACTGGGCTTATCCCTCTCTGCCTCTCCAGGGGAGCTGTTCCAGGCCTGGGGCTGTGACCAAAGCAAGGGGCAGTGGCTGTGCTTGGCAGGACCAGGCACACCAGACAATAGATGCAGAGTAGATATCAGAACTCCAGATGACATCTTTTCCCCCCCTTTTTTTTTTATATTGACACAGGTCTGAGCAGAATGCTTAATGCTGGTACACACAGCTACCACAGCAGAAGATTTATGATTATTTTCATAACATAGGCCTTGTCAGGGATTTTTGATTTGATTTTGGTTGGATTATCTATTGCAATGCCAATAACGTTTCACAGTTTTTTAGGATGCAATGCAGTCAAGGCTGGTGGAAAGCAGGGACAGACCCACTTAAATGCAATTTGTTAGCATCCTGGATTCTAGGAGCTGCTCCCCAGGGGCAGCAAAGTTTGAAATGCTCTACAAAGGAATTTCTTAATATTTTTTTTTCATAGACAACTACTTCCATTAATTATGTGAATAAGATTTAAGTGAGATGAAAGGCTGTGCTCTGCCTTTGATGTGAACACATAACTATCATTAACATTTCATTATTAATGGGAGCTGGGCACACACAGTGGGAAGAATAGATCCCCTCATATTTTAAGCTAAATCTTTGTCTCTTTTCTCCACCATTTCTTTCACCTCTAACAACTAATCTAAGGCGGGAATAGCTGGACAGGTGCCTTAGTTTTGGTCACTAAGCCACAACACACCCTTGCAGTGATGGAAGCATTTGCCAACCCCAGAATAGAGGCAGAGTGACTTGCAATGAAGTTTCAGCTCTTAAGCAGCATTCCCATGTTGTGGGGACCACATTTTGCCTGGTTGACCCCTGCCCCACTGTTTACCCTTTACTGGAAAGTTTAGCTGTTAATTTGGCTGTTATTTTTGCATTCTAGAAATACAAAAAAAACCCCAAACCCAAGAAAACAAAAACCAACAACAACAAAAAAAAAAAAAAAAGCAACCAAAAAACCCCCCAAAAAACCCACACCACACACACAAAAAACCCAAAAACCAAAAAACCCAAACAAAACAAAAAAATCCAAGAAAACAAAAACCAACAACAACAACAACAAAAAACCCACAAAAAACAAACAAACCAAAAACCCCAAACAAAACAAAAAAAATCCCAAAAAATCTCCACAGGCTTTTTCATCTGGAGACCTTCTTTGTTAAAGTCAGGTACAAGCTGCCCACCTGAACCTTAGGAAGCATTTATCCCCTGTGAGTACCTTACTAACAGGAGGTTATTGGACTATGAACACGGTAGGGAAATTTTCTGTATGAGAAAACAACTTCAGGAAAAATATTTAGTGTAGAAAAAGATACATTGCAGTATAACTATGGCAATGAAAGTATTTTACTACACTACTGTTGACAGACCTACAGGTGTGGATAGGCTTTGAATCTGAGACATGCAGAAGGGAAAAATTAAAGGGTATAAGCACTGAAAAAATGATACTAAGTGCATAAGTAGGGCTGCCAACTCAGGAGTTTGGTCAAGCCTTAAGCAAGATCCAGTTTCCTCCTAACAAAAATAATTTTCTTATTCCATATCTATTCTCCTGCTTCAGATAAGGAGATTGTGCTTCTTTCATTGAAATACTATGTGAGCAAATTAATGAAGCTACCAGAAACTTAACTTTTTCATTTCCAGACTATATCATTTTAACTGTCCTGATTTTATGGTGCATTAATGTTGTTGTTGGCATTTATATGGCATATTAATTACATTCACTCAGTTATTTTCTCTGCTAAACTTAAAAGGTCATATCCTTTGTGTATACTTTTCTATATGGAAATTTGATTTCTTTAGCACACCAAATAGAAACTAAATCAAGGAAATAATGTATTTTCTGTGAAACGAGTAAATAGTGTTCTGTGAAAGGACAGTTAATCTACAGGCTTGTTGTGAATGTGTGAGCAATAGAATAAATGTTTTATTCTATTTCCTGCAGGAGAGGAGCAGTGCAGCTCCTGTACACCACACACATTCTGCCAGTGCCAATTGCTGAAGGAGAAAAAAAATGGGGGAGTTTATACAGCTTTCTGTGTGCATAGTTTAATGCACAGAATAGAAATACTTTCCCCAAGAAGATGGCAGCATAGAAGACATCTGATATACTACAGGCTATTAAGCTGTCACTACGTCTACCCTGTATATCTTCCCTCGAGTAGAATCCTTGGATGTTTACCTTTAAAAAAAAAAAAGGTTATATTTTACCCCCAAAAAATTTCCTGCAAAAATGAAGATCAATGGGGTGAATGGAGAAGTGTAAATATCATCCAGTGGAAAAAGCAGTCAATGCATAAAAGTTTTTGACAACAGCTTGGGCAATACAATGATTTTGCTCAGAGATGAGGCCATTTCATCATGAAAAGTTTTTATACCTGAAAAATATTCATTGTGCTAGGGACTTGCTATCTTTTATTCCTCACAGATTTCCTTTGTCCCACAAGCTGACATGTAGGGCACTACTATGAATTGCAATGATAATGTGCTTTTTTGATTCTTAAATTTCAGAGGATGCATGAACAACAGTGCTCTGCTCCTGAGCTTGGGTTTATTGAGGGAGCTCTGCAGGGCAGAGGCCCTGGGGTCTGGGCTCTAGGTCCTGGGAGGCATGACCCCTGAAATCCACAGAAATGGTGTCTGAGGGAAGCAGGATGCTGGCAGCTCCTACAGGGTGTCAGAGCTGTGAGCACAAACACTCTGCCCAGGCCAGGGGATGTTTGTGTGCCCCCCTTCCTGCAGCTACAGAAATTGCTCTCATCTACACAGAGAGGCATTAGCCACCAAATGGACAAGAACATGAGAGAAATGCAGCAGCACGGCCAGGGGACAGCGTGCAGAGCTGTGATGGGACAGTGCCAGCACCTCCTGCAGGGCCAGGCTGCCTCTGCCTCCCTGCCCTTCATACAGGGCTGACATTCCCAGCCCCTCCAGGACCTGGGAACTGCCCTACCACAAACAAGCAATGCTGCACTATAAACTGGTTACACCACAGAGTAATAACAGTGCTGATGCTCCAGTAGAAGCTGAGCCTAAGAGCCAAGTAAGTTGCTCAGAAACCTGATTCACCAACTGCAACAAGACTTTGTATTATTTAGTTGTCTGACTTGAGACAACACCTGATACACATTTCTTCTGGCTGAAAAGTGGCTGAATTTCCACCAGCCATAAAATATGACACTAGTGCCTGGTGCTTTGCAAAAGGCACTATGCAGCTGCCACTTACAGCTATTCCTGCTACTGCATTTGTGCAGTGCTCAGTGCAGCTGCTGGGTCTCACTGGGACACGCTCAGTACAAAAGCCATGGAGAGCTGCCCAGAGCTGTTGGTTGGGTGGCTTTCCCCACCACACAATATTTTTCAGGGAGTTTCAACATCCAGCATTGTCACGTTGTCAGGGGTAGGTACTCATGGAAGGGTGTCTAAGGCTGGTGAATTAAGATCTTTAAGTTTTGCCTTTTTTTTTAGCACCCATCCTAAAAGGCAGCCAATTGCATCTTTTCACCACAAAGATGGGGAAGTCAGGAGGGAAAGATTAATACCACGAACTTAGGTTTCCTCATATCTGTTTTCCTTCTTATGACAGGCTGAGTGATTTTATTTTCTATTTCTGCTAAAATAAAAAGACATTTAAGGCTGCAATTAAATCCCAATTATGAATTAGAAAAGGAAACAGAAAATATATATACTAAATATATATATATATATATATATACTAAACATATATGATATTTACTAAAACCTTAGCAAGAACACTGAGCTAAAGCATTCCTTCAGCACCTTGGGCTTTTTAAATATATATCCTTCAGAGGGGGTGGTTCCACGCTATCACAACAAATATCTTGAAGGGCAGGGAACTGCCAGCAGTGGCAACAGCAATATATAAAATTGCTTCTCAATCCTTCATATCTCCAGTATGCCAGCAACTGTAAATCTAGCAATGTAAAAGCAGGCTGAACCTGCTGCGCTCCAGTTGTGTTTATTGTAGTGTGGAATGGCCAGAAACCAGAAGTGAATATACAACTCAATGACCATGCTTGTGCCAGGCTCCTCCACTTAAGTAACCAGGGCTCTTAGAAAAATTTGGGCAGAACATGATTGCCTGTAATGGATCCATTTGCTTCTTTTCACTCATTCTGCACTGGGAATTTATGTTTTATTATGAGGCCAGCTGTTCCTCCACGATGCAGGGATAGGGGAGGACAGGTCTAAAGCCTTCTGTTTCTTGGGCTGGGGTGTGTGATGGGAATTTTCAGGAGGCAGGACTCCCTCTGGGGCAATGCACCTCGTATCACTGGGTTGGCCCTGCTTTTACCGCACATTTTGGCCATGAGGCAGCAACATGAGGATTGTCACACCCATTAGCTGCTCCAGAAGTATCTCCCATTCTTTTCCAGTTCATCCAGTCCTCATGCATTCTCCAAGGATACTCCAGAGGATTATTACATTATTCCTTCCAGCTGAGGAAGAGGAGAAGCAGATGGCAGAAGATGACAGGGAGAGAACAGCTTTCTCCTGGCTGTTAAAACAGGGCTGTGACTTTCAGGGGAGATGGACAGGAAGGGGGTGAGCTCTCCCAGCCCAGTGCTCTGTCCCTCCCCTGGGTGCAGCCCATGCTTCACGAGCTGTGATCTCCCCTGGGGATGTACCCCCTGGCCTGCCTGCAGCTGGGGTAGCTGGGCTCTAAATGCACAGGCACTAGGTCAGCCAGGCACATGCTCCTGCTCACACACATTTAGGAACGGGCTGGAGCCCTGCTGGATGCCATGAGACAAGCACAAGAGCTCAAAGCTGCATCAGCAAAGAACAGCAGGCTCAGGGTCCTGCCCAGACACACACTCTGTCCCCAGGCAGCTCTGTCCAGAGCCATCAAAAACACCAGTCCCTGCTCTGAACACAGCCAGCCAACCCCACATTGCAGCCTCCCAGGATTTCAACTTCCTCAAAGAAATAAAGAAAAGATGATGAAATTAGAAAGGGCATTTCTCTTCACACTTCCGGTGGCTTATCAACATTAGAAACTTAAAATAAATTAATAATACTAGATTAATACTACAATGGAAAAATTAATTCAATCTTCATTTTTAAAAAAAAATTTTTTATGCTCGTGGTGTCACTGTGATATGAACAGGGCCGAAGCATGAACCTGACCCTCCATGAAGCCAGCACAATTGCATGCTGTGTGCTAGCTATTCTATCCACATTGCAAATGCATCCTTAAAACATTTCAGCTTAAGCCTTGTCAGTACTAATCCTAATGCCTGATGCTGAGATGTGTATTTTATTACTGTGTATAAATGAAAATGGAAAACCTTCATGAAGGATTACAGGGAGTAATAATGACCTCCACAACATTACAGCATGAAGATGTTCCCAGACACCAAATGGGATTCTGGGATAAAAGTGACATGTGTCTATACAACCTTGGCACACACTCCTGCTACACATGTACCTACCAGCTGTGGGATTGTAAACATATGTCCTTTCTAGTGCACTGAATTTTCATTTATAAGGAGGCTAAAAGCAAGGAGTGAGCAGGGGAGGTGGATTTTGGCTGAGGCAGCTAATGGGCTCCAGCTTCCCCCCAGCTAGGGAAAAGACTGCTGCTGTTCTGTGCTGTCATGAGAGTGGACTGAGGGAGGGCAGAGAATACAAGAAAAAATGGCAGGAGAATGAAAAAAACAGAGGAGAACAAAGCTGGAGTGGTAGGGGAGAGGAGGGGCAAAGGTAGTAAAGGAGGATGAAGGAGGAGGAGAGGAAGCAGGAAAATGCTGGGGATGGGGGATGCACCTCCCTGCTTTCATGTCCCACCTCTCCAAGGGGACAGTCCCTCTCATGCATTTTAGGGATGCTTTGGAGAGGAGCTGTCACTGATCCAGCCTGTGCTGGACTGATCCAGCCAGTGATGGCTGCGCCTGGGATTGCTCCAAAGGAAGAGGAGGAAGCACACGTGGGGAAATGGAGACAGGGAAGCATGGAAAGAGGCAAGGTTTCTGGCATCTGTGCTCCCTAAAAACAGCCCTCACCGCCTTCTCCAACTGCAGTGAAATGGAAGTGAGATGCTTTGAAACCTCATTTTATTTGGCCCAGTTTTACTCTAATCTACCCTGGGGCCAGAAACACAGCTTTTCAATCTGCCAGAAAGTTGTTCTGCTGACCCTGAAATGTCAAACTGTTATAGGGGCCTGAATCCAAAATTGATTACTTCAGAGATCAGACAATAGCCAATTTTAGAGTGATTTTTTTAAAGTCTTTCCTATGAACTTTAAAAAAAAAAAAAAAAGAGAGAGAGAGAAAGAGCCACTTTTGAAATAAGAGCAAGTAACCACCAGCTTTCTGAGACACCAGCAGTGGTTCATTGCAGAGGAGGGGAGGAAGCACAGACCAACCCCATGTCTGCTGCCACAGGGCAGGAACAGGATCCCAGGATGCAGCACATAGGGCAGGTGTTTAACCCAGCACTGGTACACAAACACTGCTCAGGGCTGGATAGATGCCTTGGCTGACCTGCCAGCCTGTTTCCATCATGAGCTCAGCCCTTTCAGAGGGATGTGTGCCTTTTCCCTCCAGCCCACAGCAATTCCCAGCACTTCGGGACCCATCCTGGGAGATCCACTGCTGCAGCAGCCACTGCTGAGCTCACGGGGAGAGCCCCATCCCTCTGCCAACACCCCTTATTCCAGCTCCCCTTCAGCAAGGAGAAATGCCCTCAGGAAGCATTTTTGTTCCTGTCTCAGCTATTAGCCCATCACAAACACCGTAATCTCTGTGTTTATACTGTAGTAAACAAGTGCTCTTGCTAAATCTCAGCAATTATAAGTGCTTCATCCTTTTCTTTAGCCAGCCAGCAATAGAAATACATTTAATTAGTTAACACCCCCTGCCAATTACAACATCTGAGGAAAGTATTGCTGAGATCGTTGGTCCTAATTATTTTAATATTCAGGAGAACCACTTTAACATAACAAGATAATTACTCATGGATAAGAGTTTATGAGAGCTGCAATCCTTTCCTTTATTTTCTACAATGCAAGTCTGGGCCTAGTTAAATTTCTGGACACATTTTCAATTTAAGATTAAAAATTGCAATTTGTGAGAAATCATCAAAGCGCCACATGCTGGAAGAAAAATAACTATATGCAATCTCAAAAATGTTAACAATATAGTAAAATAGATACACCGTGTATTACATGCAATTAATAGTGGAATCTAAGGGAATTGGTTTGTTTCTGTTTAAAAAGATCTTTTCACATGTACTGAATTGATCAGCCACTCAGTTAGGAGAAAACCCCTGACTGTTCCTCATTTTAGACAAAATATGAGTTGCCCTTTACTAATCCATCCTGCATCCTTTTGTAGCCATATGAATCCTCCTTGCCTGCTCACAATGAATGGGAAAACTGAGCTCTGCTGCACATCTGAGAAACCCTTGGCTCACATTTCTGCTGTTTGCAGTGTCGCCATCAATGGAGGAGTTTTTCAGTTGATAAAACGTAGGACTTGGTACCTGTTATATTTTAACACTATATCATACCCAAAGAGATATCCCACAAGGGTTTTGCACATGCCAAATCCCAGAAATGTATGCATGTATTCATCAAAAAAGAGTTTGGCAGGGGGTGTTGAACAATAAACTGTGTGCTGTTCCTTTCATGCACGTTCAGAAAAAAGCCTTTCCTCCACATCCCTAAAGACAGCTTCAATATACAGGCAGTGAAAGATTTCAGTGTTTCTGGTTCTGTATTTGTACTCATGGAAGAACAGCCTGTTCACAGTGGAAACCCATTTTCAAAGGAAATTTCCCTTTAAGAAAGTAATTTGCCCATAAGTTCCATATTATGTATTGGCTTGGTCCCTTTACAATGCACTGGTGGGGAAAATGGGAAGATGAGAGATGAGCACCACCATTAAATGTCTCCATTTGCTCTGTGCATAAAGAAAGCACCTGATGGCACAGCTCTTGCTTATGAGGACAGGCTGTACTGGCTTTTAGGTTATGCCTACCCAACCATTAAAAAATATATTCAAGAGATGAATAGCCAGGCATCAACTAAAAATACAAGCTAATCATGAGTTCTGCTCCTTTCACTAATGCCACCATCAAACTTTAGAGCTAACCTTAGGTAAAAGAAGTTGGCTGCTAATCAGATGTTTAAATCTTGAGAAATATTTTAGAATTTGACAAAAAGAAAAATAAATTCCAGCACTACCCATTAATTTTGTTATATAATCAAAATAATTTAAATTTATTTACTAGCATACTTGCTAATTTAAAGTCAGCTACCAGAACACACACAGAAAAAACCCTTGTCCAAATAAATATGTAGTAACCGAGAGGGAAAAGAAAGCCACTTGATTTACTGAAGCAAACTTCGCCTTTAGCCCAACAAGTGTGCTTTAATTCAGTTGTAAGGATTATAAAAACAATGCATATCTTAACAGAGGTGATAAATTAGTGGAATTAATCCAAATAATAGGCAATGTTAGGAACAACATATGTAGAATGACTGCAAAGTTAGATTAATTTAAAATAAAACCCTGGAGTTATGTAAGCAATTACAAAAATTGCATTTAGCAGTAAAAGAGCAATTAAAACAACAACAAAAAAAAAAGCCTTCCCTAGACATTATGTGCTGGGGACAGGACAGGGCTCATAGAGAACTTGGAGATGAGCTGGAAAAGCAATTGAACAGAAAGTTTGTCTGATTTTACTCTGTTATGGAATCAATGTGCTCAGATATGGCCTCGTAATACACAGATGAAAGGCTCATTTCTCCCCAGATGGGGCTCAGTAATCAGATATAGAAACAGCTATTTTTAATGAAGACCTGCAAAATCATAAAGGCTTAGATGTTGCTGGCTGGAGTAAAGCAATGGGAGGCAGACAAGGCAATTCACTAATCTGCCTGGTGGCAGAAAACCAAGCCTGATCAACACATTTTTCATAGCAAATCACATTCCTTCAGTGAGGCTGGCCCAGAAAGGCAGCCATGCCAAGCCAGAGGGGAGCCTGGTGCCAACTGGCACACACGTCCCTCAGGTGGGAGAGCCCAACTGCATTACACAGCCTTGTACATTAAAAGACAGAAAATACCTGCTGCATTTTTCAGTCCATCATCCTGACAAAATGCTCCCATCAGTTCAACTCTTTTTTGCTTTTCCCATGTATCCAGCCCAGTCTATTTAAAATCTTTCCAACTGGGGGAATTCATGGGGAATGCAGGCAGCCATCCCAGTAATTGCAGCAAAAGTGAACATCTCTGACTTAACCCCTTATTTTCTGTGTACACATTTCATATCCTTTGAATCCAACATACTCTGAAATGCAAAGCCCTCAATGCTTTTTAAAATTGAGTACTATCTCCTAGTGGTAAATATTTTGAAAAACAATGGCAGAGAAGATTGACTTTTCTTTGCAGTACACTAGAATGCCAACCAAGGGCCACCACACCAAAGAAACAAGCACCAAATTGCTAATTAAAATCTTAGTGGAATAAACACAGTCTCAAAAAAATCAAATAAGTAATTTCATATGTGAAAAATTTGTGTATTTCCAGACTAAGCAAACACCTGATCAAGTTAGTGTCCAAATCAAGTTCAAGTTTTGCATGAAAGGATCTGCAGGTTCTCTGTGGCACCTACAGACACAGTTTATCCACTAGGCACCTGAGCTCCATGAGTGTCCCCCACCTGCTGTTAAAACACTTTGATAATAACTCTGCAATACAGAAGTGCTGTCAGATTTCTGGCAAAACAAAGTCAGGCTGGCCCTGCCAGGATAGAAATGAAAGCAGGAGATCCTGGCAGAGCAAAGATAGAACTCCAGCTCCTATTCTGTGGTAAAAAAAAAAAATCCCCAAATTGAGGAAAAAACCTGGAAAAAATACCCCCCAAAATTAAAGACAAACAAACAAAAACCCAAATCCCAAACTTACAATAATTTTTGGCAATGAAAGTATATTCTGTGGGCTTGATTTCCTGACAAGACAATCTGGCACTTGCAGACAAATAATATCACACAGACATGGGCAGCTACTCAGCCCATGCTACTGAGTTGCCAGCCCATCACAAAGCAAAAAAGCAAACACAAACCCCACAGTAGTTCCACAAAAACCCTTTGTGGTTCTTTGTGAATCCTGCCTAAGTTATGCCTCTCATGGCCACAACAGCCTAAGTCCATCTCTCCCAGTGGAAGGTTTGCTCAGCAGTGGAAAATTGGAGGTGGAGACAGGGATCCATTACATCCTCATTTCAGTAGGGCCATAAGTGCAATATTCCCGTAATAAGGAAATTAAGAAACACAACAAAGTTTCATAGAAATGTTAAGCACTATTAACAAGAAGTCGGTGTATGGACTTCTCAGCCAAAGTGACCTCAGATCTATTAAAAACTAAACTCATGGCTCTGAGAGATACAGGACATTACAACACGTCCATTAGCAAGGGCCAGTGAACTGTGCTAAGTGGGCTGTCGCGCTTGCAATGAGCAAAACTCAATATCTGTCTATAACCTCATTGGAGTTCAGAGTTCTCCTGACCCTCTTGGGTAAAAGTTTGGCTTTTGGAGACCCTGTTCAGGCTTTTCCTTCTTCAGATTAAAACCTCCCTACTGATATTGGATGCCAAAAATAAAAAATAAAAACCTGTGTACAAAAACATTGTTTTGATGATGGCCTGTCTTAGTGTTGGCAAGATGTACTGTTTTAACATCTGCTGCTGCTTCCTTGTCAGGTATCTATGAATGAGGCTGAGGATGTGTGAAGGAGGAGAAATCACAGAAATCATGCTCCTTACAGCTTTGTACTGAAATGATATTTACCTTTCAACTCTTGGTAAAACAAAATAAAAAAGAGGTCATTTTAGTCCTAGAATACTGATGATTAAATGAAACTGTGAAATTTATTTCACAGCCTTTACTGTGAAATAAATGTTGGAGTAGCAGAAGCAGGGAGGGAGTGCTGTCAGCCAGGGGCCCCAGCAAACTGAGCTGAAGTCAAAGAATTGTGTTGTGGCTGATCTCACCTTTGCTGCTTGGAAATGCCAGCAGGGCTTCCCTGCCAGAGCCCCCAGCTCCCTCTCCCTTTTATCCTGCACACACCCTCAAGGTGCAAGGGTGAGGAGAAACCCCAACACAGCAGACATGGAATTGAACTGAGAGGCACCCAACTGGATTTATTATGAGAGCAGTGTTTAATCTAAAGAAAACTCCCTGCAAATTCAGAGATCTCAGTAAGGAGCCTCTTTCCTGGCTCTCTTCAGTCTCTGATATTTTGATCTCTGTTTCCCAAGGTGGGCTGTGGCTCAGCTTTATGCATATCAAAACTGCCAGGCAGTGCCACTGTAGTTTTGGATCATCACAGGATGGAGCCCTCACTCTAAGTCTGTAGCCAGGTTTTCCAGGCACTAGCAAGCAGTTATCCAAAGCCATCAAAAGCCACAGATGTTTACTAAACAACACGTTCTTTTTTGCTGCATCAGTGGTGCTGGTTTGTTTTGGTTTGGGTTTAGTTTTCACAGTAGTGAAATGAAATGCAGGAGTAATGAGAACCTTCCTTAATGCAAATTAGAGGACAAACATGTTTGTTCTTTGTAAACCCAAATAAGTTGGGCTGACTGAAAAATTCTATTTTAAAAACAGGTAAAACCTAAATGACTGAACAAAACTCCTTAGAGAGTCACAAGTTGCAATTTGCCAGCTCATAAAGGACAGTCTGAGAAAACACTCTTCTGCAAGATCCAGCAGACCCCATGACCTGTTAAAATAGAGTCCTCAGGCCCAGGAAATTCTTCTGTGCCAATGACAGCAAAAGAGAGATGCCAACAGCCCAAGAGCAGGAGTTCTGCCACTTAGGTGAAGAAAGAGAGGAAAGAGAGGGTTCTGCTGCGTTACATCTACTCAATGGAGAATTTTTCATTCAAGAGCCCAGCCTAATGCTAAGTAAGTTTAATAGATCTTCACACTGGTTTAAATAGGAATGGGATTGGAGTCCAAGCAGCCTGTGTGAGCACATGTGCTCACAAGCACAGAGCAGGGGCTGGTGCTCTGCATTCCCACTGTCAGGCACTAAACACCCCCATATGCTAGCTCCACCAAGAGTGTTAAGCACCTTCAGAGTTCCACATTAACTCCTGATAGAGCCATAAATGAGTTCCCAGCAATAATCTGCTCTTCTTCTTCTACTTATTTTTTATTTTTTTTAATCTTGCTCTAATTATTAAGGAGCAAAACACTGATGAACAACACTGATTGCATATTCTAAAAAAAAAAATACCACCCTCCAGCTGCTCTGCTGGTGAATCTCTTTCTTGCTGCTTGTTGGGATTTACTTTCAGCCCTTTGCATCTGAAACTAATTACTGCAACACTATCCTCAACATTAATTCCCTTCTCCTCTCTGGAATCGGAAGCAATATGGTACATTCAAAGATAATTTTTCATTTCTCTTCCTAAAGGAAGGATCTCAGCTGTTCAAAGAAGATAATGGTAAATGAGTCACCAATTTCAGAAGGTGAAACTTTCTGACATCCCTTTATCAGAAACCATTGTCTGAAATTTCAGCTGGTGATTTAGGAAACTTTTTTATATGAATGTCACCAGGACCTAGTGAAATCTGTCAGCTTTCTGTGTGATCCTAAAGACAAATTGCAGCAATATCTTGTCAGCCAGGTCTGTTAAACTTCTCTGTGTATTTTTCTTGCACCTGTTTCACTGTTAGCTTTTCTCTCACAAAAGATTTTGCCCAAGTTTCTTCAACAATACTTGCTGGAATTTTCATATTTTTCTTCATTTTTAATGAAGACCCTTTGTTTTCAGTAAGAAGAAGCACTTACTAAGTAACCAGAGTTTTCAGTAAGTTTCAGTTATTGTGCTGGAGTGTTCAATAGAAAGATTGTGCCATCAGGTCAAATAGATCTGTGAGATGCCCTTAAAACCAGAGTTGGTTTTAAGAAGTAAAGCCAGCCTTTACCCCTCTCCAGAGCTTACTCCTATCTCTTATCACCTCATCATCCCCATTCCTGCATCTGTTTGGTCTCTGTAGTTTGGTGCAGCTGCACCCGTGATGCACCTCAGTGTCTCCCTGCTAGGTCCCAACTCACAGTTCAGCCAACAGCAAATGTGCTGCTGCCCACCTGCTCCCCTGGGCAGGCACCTGAGGAGGGGCTTTGTAAGAGGCACAGTCCAAGAGATACTGCTGCAGAAAATGTGTACTTGTACATTTTCTGCTATTCAGTGGGATGTTGAAAATAAAAGGAAATGAAAAATCAGTAACTCATTCAATTCAGCAAGCAGATGCAACTTTGCCCTTCACATAAACTTCCCTATGCTAAATATTAATCATAATAATTAGACTTTCTATAAGATGACATTGTGCTTTCTCAGACTGATGCAGAACCCTAAGACTCATTCCTTGAGTTCTCTGATGCCTGAACTATTGCATTGCTATGCATAACATCAGAAGAATTAATTCCAAGCTATACTGTTATGACCAAAAGGACACAACTGAAGCAGTGCTCAGCTTCTGTGTGTGCTCTCTCAATACAATCTGAGCCTTTGTTCACAGCATTACAACCTGACAATACACTACAAAGAAAGTCAAAAAAGCAGCAACAAGATAAAACCAAACCCAGCTGAGCATCAGACCTCCCAAGTCATTTAGTGAAGATGAGAATGAAAAGCCGTATCATTTCAATTAAACTCTCATCCAAGTACTCTCAAGATCTACCAAGTCTGTCTTTTTTAATCTATCCTATTGAAATGAAGAACTGTTTGACCCCTGATTTTTTTCATAATGTTGACTGAGAGCTTACATTTGGCACTGGCCATTTGAAATAATGCAGCCAAGTTTTCACTGGATAAAACTGAAAAAAACCAATAGAATGAAAGAAACTTTCATACAATTCCTGAAATAAGGGCTATTTCTGTAGGGTTTATTCTGGTTTGGTCCTGAACTGAAACTTGAGTCAAACACACATCCTCTGTCCAAGCTTATTTAGATATTAAGAAAAATTTCTCCACTGAAAATGTTGGCAAACACTGAACAGGCTGCCCAGGGAAGTGGGAGAGTCACCATCCCTGGAGATTTGTAAAAGACGAGTAGAAGTGGCACTCAGGGACATGGTTTAGTGGTGGCTTGTCAATGCTGGGTTCATGGCTGGATTTGATGATCTTAGAAATCTTTTCCAACCTAAATGATTCTTTGATTCTATGATTTTGTGTCAGTGCTGCCACGTTCATTCCCTTGTATAGACAAGCCCTTATTAACACCATGCAGAGAGATGCAAACAACTCTAAATCTCCAAAGGCAACATCCCACTCTTCTTCTTGTCCCCTTCCCCATGTTAGTGGGCTGTCACATGAGTCACTGGCTCTTTGAGGTGACTCTGTTTCATTAGGGACTGTAATTTTCCCCAGTGTAGCCACTTGTGTTGTGATCACAGTTTTCATGCCCATGCTTTGGAACAGGAGAGTTGCAGAACCAACAGCCCAGCTGAGAAAAAGCTTTGAGTGTGAGGATTAGAAGAAATTTGCAGCGTTGTGTTTGTAGTGTTTTGTACTCCATTGTTCCCAGAGATAATGCCTTCCCTCTTACTTGCAAGATCTTTGTGTTTCTCACTACAATCAAGGAGAGGAAATCTGACTGTAAACCTCTTTGTTCTATATTATCATTTCATGTTGGTTTGGTGTGTTAATCAATGTGTCAGTAATGGCTGCAAAGAGAACTCATTCAATCCTCAAATGAAGAGAAATCTGAGCTTTCTAACACTGGCACATTTTCTAGTGGATAAGCTTTTTCACAGAGTAATTATTTCATTTTCCAGAAAGATTACTGATTACATCACATTGGAAAAAACTAAGAGAGGGGCCCTTTATCTTCCCCATGTTTCTGCAATTCTTGTACAAACTTATACTTGTTACCAGGAAAAATGACAAATTTGCCATCTGATCAAAATGTTAACAAGGTAAGTGTCAGTGAGATGGATCACTGACTGTCACTGCAAGCCAGAACATGAGGATACATTGATATTTCTCAATATATTCACTGCTTCCCCAATGTTCGCTAACAACATTTCTACTGCGAGTGTAATAAATCACACAGAAATAACAAGCTGCATAGGTTCTCTAGGATATGATAGATTTGTCGTAATAGCAGCATTTGCAAGGTAGAAAACAATTGGTAATGATCTATAGAAAGACCTAATCAACTGTCATTTGCTATAATGTGGCAGACGAAGCAAAGATATGAAATCCATAACACTTCTTTAGCCATTGCCCTCCCCATACACATACACACGTGTCAATTGGGGAATAGTAAAAAGAATTAATGAGCTTTGGGGTCACAGAAGTAGAAAAGAAAGTTAATAGCATGCCCTGGATGCAATCATTAAATTATACACTGCTGAACAAGGCAAGGAATAATCACAGAAGCTGCACAGTCCTGTGACAGCAGTAAAGGCTTTTAGCAAGCCTGCGCCTCCTCCTTTGCTTTATTTCTTTTACATCTATTTCATTATTTTAAAAAGTATTTTATGTCAAAGTGGGGCTGGATAAGCAAAGGAAAAGCACCCTCTAAGTTCACAGAGGACTGATGTCTGTATGTGCTAAGGCTCCTGCAGCACAGGAGACCAAAATCAAATGTCTGTTTTGCACTACTGGGCTGTGCCAGGTCCCAAAGTGGCTGCTGAGGCTTTAGTGCTCTTTGCCTGCTCCCATGGGGGAGAGAACACACCCCTTCCAGAACACACAAGAACACACCACCTTCCAAAACACACATGCAGAATGTGCAGTTTCAGTTTTCTGAAAGTCTAACAGAACTGCCATCCTGGGAGCTTAAGTGCTGCATAGGGTTAAAGCCTAAAGTCATGAATTTTAGATACTGAAATATCCTCTTTGCATCACATCCTCCATTGCCACCTGCCTACGATAACTTTCAGGTGAAGAACTCACCTAGAAACTCAGAAGCTTCCAAGGTTACACAAACTGTTCTGTGAAGACTTTAAGACTTTTCTTGCTAGCCACACCAGAAAACGTTCTGGAAAACAAGGCAGTATAGAGCATACAAAGGGAATCCTGGGTCTAAAATTTCAAAAGTAAAATTCACTCAAATTTTATGAGATTTTAAATCAATCTTTTCCTTTTTTTTTTTTGTCTTGTTTTTTTTGTGTTGGTTTTTTGTGTATTTTATTCCCCAGAAAGATTGGTAGAAGAATAATGGCTGCTTTGTGCTACTTTGCTTACAAACCACATTTTGCTAAGTGAATGCATTTCTGAGAACACAGGAATTGCTGTGCTGCCTCAGCACAGCAGTGCTCTGCCCCAGCATCCTGCCTGGCAGCTGCTGCAGGAGAATGTGCAGAAAACCTCCTAGTGGGCAATTATGGGAAAACCTGTTCAGATCCAAAATTTTCTTCCAGTCCCTCCATCAGTCAATAAAATTGGCACATCTTGAAACGTGGAGGTTTTTCTCTTTGCAAGCATTTGTTTTAAGTCCTTCCCAATGTTTGGAACTTAGTATTTTTCCACATCAGAGAGCTTGCTAAAATCTACATTTTCAAAAGTCCTTATCTTCCAGCCTGGCACCAAGCAAAGCTGGACAGATTTTGGAAAGGACTCAGCTCTTTGGTGAAATGGAACTGCTGAGTTCTTTTGCAAATCTGTCCTTAAAGGGTCACAACAGGAGCTGCTCTGTTTAGAGCAGTTTGAAAATCTTTCCTCAGTGGGAGGTGCTAAGCCTTCAAAAAGCTGGTACTCAACATTTTTGATAATCTGGCCCCAAGTTAAGTATCAGGGGCCAAATTAAGTGATTTAGAGGCAGAAATACCCTACTGACTGCAATGGAAATTTCCACTTGCCAATGAATGGCTCAATAGGATTCTGGAATAATAGAGGCATGAAAAGTGGATAATACAACAAACAAACATCAAAGGGTAAGACTTTCCTTTTCAATCATGTCTGCCTGTGCTCTGCATAAAAGGACTGAAATATTCTGTCATGAAAGAAGGAGAGGGAATGGTTAACTGCACAGCCATGCACTTCCTTCTGAGGTGAACACACAGCATTTCTTAGAAGCAGTGATTTCTTGGTATTCATATGACATAGCTGGTAACGAGGATACCTGTCTTACATGATGTATAAGACACCAGTGGTACATGAACTGATCTGGACTAGTTTCCTCTTCCTATCATAGAATCATAGAATGGTTTGGGTTGGAAAGGACCTTAAAAATCATCTAGTCCAACTCCTCTGTCGTGGGCAGGAACACCTTCCACTAGATGAGTTTGGTCCAAGCCTCATGCAATGTGGCTCTGAACAATTCCAGGGATGGAGACATGCACCAAAGAGAAAACAGCCTTACATTTCTCCAGTTCTTTTCCATTCTGGGAGTGAAGCTTTGCCAGTCAAGCTATTTTGCTTAGGAACAAATGACTTCCCTCCCTCTCCCTCAGATATTTTCAACATTCAGCCACTTCCATGGTTTCATCCACGATTTTGATCAAAAGTGAAGTTTGCACACAACTATTTTATGAGTGCTTGTAGCATTTTTGACAAAGAATTTCAGGAAAACTTACTGATATCTTAAATGAACTTGGCCACCACAGAGCTTGAACCTCAGACAATTCCCCCACATTCCCATGGCAATTTTGGTTGTCCTTACTAGCATGATTAAGACTTCTGTCCTTCAGTTCTGATGGAATACCCCTTTAACAAAGGTTTCCTGCATGTTTAGAGGAAAAGGCTTGAGCATGAAGCTAAGGAGGGTAATTATGTTGTGGGCTGGATGGAAGTACATCATGTTTCCTTCATGGCTTCAGGTCTCTTCCAAAGCCCTGGACAGAATACTGGTATTTACAGTTCCTTCTAACACACCTGCAGGATACACAGGATTTTTGGGGCCATAGGAACAGCCTCTTCAGAGAAGCTGAAGACATCGTGTTAGGAGACAGCAGGAAGGTATCAGAGTAGCTCATTCAAAGAAGAAAACAGCACCAGACTGATTATCAGAATAAGGTTATTTAACAAGTGCTAATATCAGCTTTCTGTTACAGAAATTATTTGTGTTGGAGAAGACATGAGGTAACAAATAAGAGACTGAGACATGAAAGATACTGAACACTCCTTCCCCCAAAGGTCAGGGCAGAGGATGAACATTTTCATTGCACCAGAGGAAATCTGACTGTCAAGATGTAATCTGTTAACAAATGCTGTTTCATGTAATTAAAAGAAAAAAACAACAAAAAAAGCACCACAAAATGACTGTGGACCAGCAGGAAACAAGAAACTCTCCATGGAGAGTGGCAATTCAGAGAACACCCACCATGTGGCCCACCTTCCCTATTCCCCCTCTAGAAACAGACCCATTTTACACATGGTGATTAAGGCACTAAAGCAAAAAGTATTAACATGATTCACATGTAGAAAACAAGGTTATTAGAAGTAGGGATCATTTCAGCATATTGTTCTCCCTAATAAGCATAGCAATGAGTAATTGAGTTTCAGGCAATCTCCAAGGTGGTGCTTTGTAGAGAAAACGGAACTTGGCATGATGTCTACTTTTCCTTTAATTACATTGCCCTAATGAGCAACTTTCTTTACTCTCAGCAAATTTATTCTTGAGAAGAAGCAACAGTAATAAACACGTTAAAAGGATCACCAGGTAGCACCTGAGAAGAAACATCAGCAGCTTAAAATGACAAGAGGTTGCTAAAAGTGGTGGAAAAACACCAGATTGTTCTCAGGTTCATTATGCTTATCACTCTTAAAAGTAAAGTAAAGGATGTCAGTGGAGCACATTACCTAACCCGGGAAGTGTCCTTGTTCTGCTGTTATTTCCCTTTTGCACATGTTCCTGAGAACAGCCCAGAAACACGAAGTGCTGATACATCAATCCACAACTCTGCTCGCGCAGCAGCAGAGGGCAATTCTGCCTCATGCCCTTGTGCAAAATGAAAAGAGAAAATCACATGCCAATAACATCCTGCTGAGTGTCAATACTGCCACTGCTACCTGATACAGAGGATAAAGGGCTGGCTTTTCCAAAGTCTTTAAGGCATTCCGACATCTGACTCTTGTTGAAAGTCAGTGGCTGTTTTGCTTATCTTTTTTTTTAGAAAACCACCTGAGAATCCACTTATGGCAAAGGACTCCCTGAATCTGCCTTTCTGGAGACAAAAAGCTGGGACATTTCCTACATATGTTCATTCTTCTCATTTTTCCCCTAAGCATTTCCTTCCTGGTGTCCCAGGAGACACCATACCAGTGAAGATAGACCCCTTTTCTACAGCTGGGTGAACACGTCGCCTCTTGTTAAAATACCCGAGGTGTTCACCTTCAGAGAGCAGCAATTGCTGCTGCTCACAGGCCTTGGCTGAATGAAGCCAGTGCACTGCCAGGTGACAATCTAAATTTTTAAATGCCAGTAGTATTATTCTTCAGGGGGATAAAAATAAAAAACCACCAAACCTAAAAATGGAAGCAAAGTTCTTGAGAGTCATTCCAGTTTTCAATGTTGCTGAACACTGGGGAGCACATCCTGGAATATCTACCAGCTGTCTTAGGACCACATGTTCATACAGAGTTTTCAATGTTGCTGAACACTGGGGAGCACATCCTGGAATATCTACCAGGACCACACGTTCATACAAGGAAGCAAGGGCTTTATATGTGGTATTACTCCATGTAGCTGCAGATGGATGATCAATCCACCTTTTGCTTGTTCAGGGATTCAGGGATGTATCTGCACTCAGCTTTGCCCTGACTCACTCCAGAATTTCACAAGGTCCCTTCACCTCTCTGCATCAAACCTGCAAGTACTGTTACTTAATGTACTCAGAGAGGCAGAAGGAAACTTCATTTATATACATAAAAAATATACTCTGAGGTCTTCAAAAACAGGCTCTTCAGATGTAAAAGTGTGAAATGAACACATCTTCAAATAGAAAATCTGAAAGTGCCAATGGCAGCAGACACTGAAGACCTTAAGTGTTTATGCAGCTTTATGTATTGTTATTTCTTCAGTAAGCCTGCCACGAAAATGGCAGGGGTTTGGGAAGAAAGTATATTAGCACTTATAGTCTACTCATAAATGCATTAAATGCCACTATTTTACTGAGAAAAAAGCCAGGAAGAGAGCAGAGGCCCATCTCCTAGGGAGCTAATCTCAATTACTGCTCCCAATCATGCCTCAGCTGAAGAGAACCCTGCATAGAGCCCTTGCCGTCTGTGGCCTGCCAGTTGTGTGTATTTGCCCCTTCAAAGACCTCATGTAATGAATGAGAATAGATTTTTTCCTTACAAAAAAGGAAAAAAAAAGGTCATTGTTCAAAGAAAAGAGACATTCTAAAACAGGCTTTCCATTAAAACTCTGTTTGTTGCAATACCTTCCCACTTCCACAGAGATTACAATCCCTAGAAATAAAACACCAGTACACTGAAGTAATTTACATAGCAAAAGAAAGAAACAAATGTTTCGGCTGGATTTGCTTGTATGTTTACCACAAACCTATGAAAAATTTCTGCAATTAAATGCGGGAAGGGATTCTTTATAATCTCATACACAATGCTCCAGCTATCTGGGCAAAGTGGGAAAAAGGCTGCCTTACCTCGGTGTCCCTGTTTTTTTGGAATACCTGTGCTTGGGTAGCTATAATTGGCTTGTAACTCAGCCAAGCAGCATTTTGAAGCTTTCTTTTCCTTGGAGCAGTAAATGCCACTGTTCGATGTGGGCACCAGTTGTCACTTTCTCCAATTTGCAGGACACAAAAGCTGAAATGGGGAAAGTGCTGCACTGAGCTATTTGAAACCCTTCCAGGGGCTCCCTGCAGCACAGGGAGGCACAGGCAGCCAGAAGAAGTTGTAAGCTCACTTTGCTAGCTGCAACTCTTAGTTGTCAGAGAGATAAAAGTTTCCTACACGTGCAAAACAGCAGCATGAGCTGTTTTTGAAAACAGATCATACGTTTCTGGTAATTAATTGAATTTTGGAGATGTTTCACTTCTGGCCCCCAAGGAAATGCTGTTAGCTCCTCTCTTCTGAGCATCCTGTATGTTTTAAAACACACACTTAATTCCACAGAGAATATTCCATCGAGATCTATATCAGTATGTTAAAACTCTCTGAGGAGACATCACCCAGAGTGCAGCCACAGCTCTTTACTCCCTCAGCCCCCACAGGTCCCTGTTCAAAGCTGGGCATTTGGTCACTGGGCTCTGCTCGTGGCACTGCTGGTCCCCACCTGCCCCTATGGCACCACAGAAACACTGAGCAGGGCTACAAACACAATATAATAAATCTGAGGGCTGGAGAACAGTAGGAGAGAGGGGAGCAGATTCTCACATCATCAGGAGGGAAATAGGCTTTTAAAAAGCTAGTTGTGTCTGTGCACAACAATGAAGCTTTATGTCTATATAAACTGACAAGTCAGATTGTCCTCCTGGGCCCAATTCTCAACATCAGTGCCATTTGAGGCGATCACTGCCTCCTGCCTCTGCAGCCAAATGGCTCTGTCTGCCAGCAAGGGCAGGCAAGATGATTAAAATAAGCATTAACAGAATGCATGGTGATTAGCTTCTCCCTTTTTTTTTTCTTTCTCTCTTTGCTTTCTCTCTCTTTTTTTTTTTTTTTATTAACATATAGTTTGGGCCCACCAAATATTGCTAAAGCCTGTTCTTCATTAGCAGTGTACTTAACAAGTGTGAATTTAAAGTATTCATTTCCTTAAGGCCAAGGATTAAAGCAATTAAGGAAAACTGCTGCAACCTAGCAGCAAAGTCAATCCTTAACATGGAAAAGAAACAATGGTGCTTAATGTATTTAAATAAAACCAAATTGTGCACAATTATGCTAACACTCTGTTAAACTAAATTCTCACTCTGCTGCAATGTATTATTAAAATTTCCTTTCTCAAACTGAAATAACACTTTCTTTGCCCCCAGTATGGCAACAGGTCTGTGGTTACTTTGCATTGCTTTCCTGGCAAAACCACTGCAACAAAAGATAAAATCCATTCTCATTCTATCCTCATTTCATCATCAGCTTCTCTTCTGGCCTTAATCCCTTGCCAGGTCTGCACTGAATTTTGGCGTGATTTGGTTTGTGCTTACCAACTACCTGCTCCAATATCCTGAGCCTTAAAGGGAACAGGGGAGAATTTCATTTGAAGCTTAAGGCAGCGTTTTAATTTGGCAAAGAAAAATCTCTCTTTGGAAAATGGCAGCTCCCTGATAGGTTTGTTTGCATTTCATATCATCAATTCCAAAAAGATGAGTACCTAGGATACCAATGGGGCATGTTCTCCCCACCAGAATGAGTTCAACCTACATTCCTCAAAGGATAAGCAGAGATCTGAAGACAGTTTTACCTCAGGGCTGGGAATACACAGGAAGCATCTGAGCAAGTCTAAGCACTGACAGCATGATCAGGCCTCAGAGACCATGTTCACTTTAATCTTCTTATCAGCAAGCTGTCCTTGGTCTGTGGTTTTTTGTCACAAAGTCACTTGCCAATGAAGTACCATCAAGGACACAGAAGAGCAAATATTCCACTGAGCTAAACACAATAAACATCCTACACAAGGAGCCAAGAGATCTTTTGCAATGGTCACAAAAATTTGCATCTACTATATTATAGATGAAATGTAAGTGGATCCTGGTAGCCAATGTTTTTAACCTGGAAGGACAATGATTGTGAAATCCCTGAGGAAGGAGAGGGTAAGAAGCATCAAGAGCAGTGATGGAATGCAGAGAGACAACCAGAGTAGAGGACAATGAGGTTGATCCATGGTATGTAAAAGGCCAAATGCACATTGCCTTCCAGACAAAACCTAGGTGTAAAGGGCAGATGTGTGATCATGAGGGATGGCTGCCTTAATGGCAAACCTTTAACCACTTCTAATTCCTTCCTATAGCTGAGCTGTTTCCATTTCTCTAGATCCTATGTTAGATATCACAATGAATGAAATGGCTCTTAATCAGACCACATTATGATATCCTGTTATCTTAAAGTAAGTGCAGTGACACAGACAGTGTAAGAGAAGGTCTCAGAGATTTCAGGAGTCAAATTAAGAACTACCTCACAGGGCTGGAAAGGGCAGAAAATACCACAAACAGTGGGGTTTTCATCTACGGAGATAAAAGTGTCCCTATGATGTCTCCCAGGACTGATACTGGGCCTTACTGACAAATTTGTCAGTTTTGCCTCATGTAGGTTGAGGACATGGAATAAGCTTGCAGGGCATTCCAGCATTATCCAGAGGATTTACAATCCTAATCAGACAAAATGTTGTGATCCAGAAAATAAATAATCCTGTTTAAATCAAAAAAGAAATTCACTTGATGGGAAAAACCACTGTTTCAGGTTAACTAAAAATGATTTTTTGTCCATCCATCTACAAGATCAAAACCATAATTATTGGCACAGTTCTAGGTTCTATTGCAATACTCCCAGCTGGGAATATTCACACACAGTTCCTCTGCCCTGCCCTGCTGGAGTCACTAAAATATCACAAGACTCAGGAATCAATTAGGAAAGGCTCATCCTCCTTGGCTAGGAGAACCTCCTCTGATGCTTGCAGTCAGAAAAAGCAGCATTGGCAAGACTGGGGTAAAACCTGAAGCCCACTGGGAAGAATTTATTTGCTGCTGCATCAGGAGATTAGGAAATAAACTTGTACCTGGGAAAACCAGAGCTTTAAAAAACACCCCACAAAACTAAGATTCTGTGCTGCTTCTGTCTTTTTCTATGGGTTTAACCATGCAGGGTGCAGAGAGAGCAGAGTCTGGCCCCAAGGGAGTTCAGACACAGCAGACTGATCTCCCAGCAGGCTACAATATGTTCCCAGAAGGTACAATATCATTCTGAGGCCAAGGAACAGCCTATTAGCTCTGCATGCCATTAATTTTCATGAATAGTTCAATCTGATGCTCACAGGAGCTGTTGGGCATCTTTCCATTTTGTCTCGCAGGACCTGGATGAGGGCTTATTTATCTTTTTACTTCATGCCTTACCTTTAAGCCCTTTAAGCAGCTCAGTGCAGCTGTGCAGGTTTCCAGCCCTGTGCCAGGCTCAGTGCCCAGCAGCAGGCAGGATGCTGTCTGCAGCTCGGAGTGATGGCATGTCACAGTCAAAGCCATTCAGGGAGAATTAAACTTCAGGCTTGTTTGACTAAACTTCTGAAATCACCACAGCTCTCCTGTGTTGCCAGCCTGAAGAAACAGCCCAGCAGGTTCTTGACTCATATGCCAAAATGCCTCCTTCATCCTTCCTGGAACTGGAAATGATTACTAATAGGTATTCTTGCTAAAATTATTTAGCATAACATGCTGAATGAGATCACTAAGTCAAAGTATCTTTTCCTAAGTGAGTCTCTCACTGCTTGCCTGAATGCCAGAGGGGAAGGAGGATAGCATGAAGCAAATTCTTTTGCTGGCTTTTTACAAAATTTCATAAATTACTGAAGAACTCACAGTAGGAAGTTTCACTCAGGTTCATTAGAAGAGATCCATGACGCAGGTCTGGCAGGCAGAGGAGGATGGAGACACAGGGGTTTGGGTTAACCTCTCTTTTTCACACTTTCCTCTTTTGCAGTGTTTTCCAGTCTAGGCTGGGAACTGCAGACAGGCAGTGAAACGAGGAGGGCATGTGAGCAAGGCTGGTGAAGGGCTGGGCACTCTTTGCCCTGCACAGCCCTGGGTGTGCATTGCTGTGCCAGCTGCATCTGTTACAGGAGGCTGCAGGCACCAAGTGAAAACACAGAATCTGGGGAGGAACAAGGGTGTGCCCCACAAAACTCACCTCAACATGCCAGGGATGCTCAGGGTTTCACTGAGAGGCCAGGCTGCCCTTGCCAGTCTGTCAGCCTCAAAATTAACTTATTGAGGTCAGCACTCATAACAGGAGTGCAGAGTTTTGATTGAGTCTTCCTTTCTGAGAGAGCCCCATCGTCTCTGGCCCAGTGCAGCTATTACCTGCCAGCCTAAAGGATGATGAATGTTATTTATATTGCAGTAATGGCTAACCACTCAGTGGAGACCAGGGACAGGCTGTGCTATGGACTTTTCAAACACCCACTGAATGAGGGCTGCCCACAGATGCCTGGAAGTGCCAAGGCTTTTCAGGATAATGTTCTTGAATGTCTTGGACACGATGATCTCCATCAACTGCAGTACTTGTGCTGACTGCAACAACACTTGGGGGCTGTTCTACAATAAAAATGTCCTTTCATACCAAATTCTTATCAGTCACTGTGACATGCCCTTATAATAGCAAAGAACTCATCTACTTCAAAGCAAGCAACTACTTCATAAGAGGCTTTTAAGTTCCTTGATTAATAAATGTAAAATATAATCTCTTTCAAACCAAACAGAAAATACAGAGGTATAAAGAGTTATTCTAACTGAAGGTTTTCCTAATATTCAGCTGCTATTGTTCTGCTGTCCAAGAAATAAAGAATCAATGAATAGGAACTATTCAAGATGAAGATGAGAAAAGTAATCTAGCAATAGTAAAAGATGAAGGGCCTTATCCTATAAAAAATCCTGTAAGACCAATTTAACTTTGGCATGTGCACACTTGCAGGATTAGGCTTCAAATAATTGCAGAGAAATGTAAGAACTGATAAACTATAGCTTTAGCTTTCCACTACAGTGAGCCCAGAGAGTGGATAACTAACACTTCCCAGGAAATATCCTTCCAAGAAATAGCCCTGCAAAGATGCAGAGGAAATACATCTAAAATATTAAATGAAGATTTTTTTTTACTATTAGTGATTCTCTTTGTATCTTGGACAAACCACACAGTGACTTCTTTCATATGCACTAAGGAAAAAAAACCCTAAAATATTAAGTGACACATTCTACCAAGGAGTGCCTTAGAGAAGGTGCTGTGAAATAAGTGTCAGACCCTGTTTTATTCCTTCTACAATTAATTTTCCACTGCCACAGTTCTAAAAATATGTCCAGAAATCAGCAGACATTTGTGTCCTTCAGATACCTGATTAAAATACAAGTGCTAAGAAACACCTTACCTTTAATTATACTCTTTACACTTAAAAACTGCTTTAGACAGGGCTGTGTCAGACCTTCAGAGCCAAAAGCCTGAAGACCTCAGAGCCCAGTAAACAGACTAAGCAGGGAACAACCTGATGTGCTTTCTTCTGCCTTTTCCATCGGATGAGTGGTCACTCCAAATCTCCAAAATGAGAGAAATTAAGCACATAGTGAGAGACTGCAATTTCTTTCTGGCTGTCTCAATTCTAGAAGGCTCCTAAGAGGAGTGATGTCTCAGCATCTGGGCATTCCTTTCACTGTCAGACTAAGAGCAGTGGGATTTATCAGCAATCTTGTGAGCATATACAGATGACAACTGCAGAGCTTGGAGAGCTCAAAGGCACTTACAGATAGAAAGGGGTTTGCAAAAGACATGTTGAGCCAGAGCTGAGACCCGGAGCCTGTGAAAATTGCTCCCAATTGCTGTTAAACCTTTAGCTATGGTAGCTAAACCAGGCACTGCAATATGCACAATTTATCCTCGATGTGCTTTACAATTGCCCAGACTGTTTGAGGGAGGCTGATCAGCCTCCATGTCACATTTTACAAGGAAAAGGCTGTTGGGATGATCTTGGAAGGTGGTCTTTGTTGCCTAAAGTCCATCTATCTTTGCCTACAACTCCATCTATCACTCAAACACATGGAAATGAAGTAGTTTACGAACTGGTTTTGGATTTTTAAAATAGAAATTTCATGAAAAATAGATTTAAAGCTCTCTCCAGTACCCACATCTCACCTAATGGTACTTTATCCCTTGTTGATTTCCAGCCTGTTGCCCCACCATGATCTACATATCTTCCTAAATCTTTTAAAGTATCTTCTTGTCAAAAGGCTATGACTTGCTGACATCACACAGAGATGCATTATATCAAAATGTTTTTGCTGTACTGACATAAGCTCCAAATTATTTCCAAAGTCAGCTATATTTTCAATAATTTGCCCCTTTTTCATTTTTCAAAATAGCTTTATTCTCCTGTGATAGCAAATTGCTTAAGTCCCTCCATCCTCAATCCAGACAGTGATAGAACTCAGCACCAAACTTTTTATAGCAGGAAATGTGTTTTTGTTTCCCTGGCACCCTAAAAAAAATTAAATCTTTCTTCAGCTACAGTCTGTACAAAAGCATGCTAGCTTTGTGGTGTTCAAGAATAGCTAGTTAGACTCTGAGGCTATACATTCTTCTGCTAAAAGATACATTATCACATCTATGTCTAAATATTTATGGTTCCTGTTTGCTAAAAGCAACACCTACAATTGCTGTAATTGGAAATGACAAAATAAAAAAGAAATTCTTCCCCAATTTGCCACCCTTTTGCATCTAACAACACTAAATACATAGTCTAGTTCATTAGAGTTTTGCCTATTTCTGTTTAGCTATAACAAGGGAGAAATAATTGTGTTTAAAAAGAAGCAAATGGAATTCTAAATATGACAGAAATGGAAAGAGATTTGATGGATTGATGCAGCATCTGAAACCCCTTAACACATGTGAAAAGGAACAGATCATAGAACCATACAATCTTGTAGGTGGAAAACACCTGTCAGGTCTCTGAATCCAGCCATCAACCCAGCACTGCCAAACCCATCAGTAACCCACGTTCCTGAGGGCCCCATCTACACATCTTTTAAATACCTCCAGGGATGGTGACTCCACCACATCCCTGAACAGCCTCTTCCAGTGCCTGTCAAGCCTTTAACCCTATTAACTTTTGCCTCATTCAACTGCTTTCAACCACCACACCAGCAAAGATTGCCATCATTTACTTCCATTGGATCTCCTTGCTCAGCAGTCTCATTAAGTTTTACCCTTACTAGTGGAATTTTCAGGCACTACACTTCATATAACTTGTCAGTAATATGCTTTTTTCCTCCATTTTTGCATATTTAAGTAATTGAGAAACTTTAAAACACTCCACCATTTTTTTTGTGAGTGGAGACTTGTCGTCATGTAGATATCACAAAGGAAAAAATACAAAAGCAGAAAATGTCACGACGTCTCTTTCAAGCAGATGGTATTGCAGTAGCAATGAACAAGTTTATATTAATTACATTCAGAAAGAGAAGGAGATGTCATATTTCAGATAGAGGATCCCACCAAACCCACGAAGAACAAGCCGTAAATGTAACAATAGTGAGATTTTTTCATGGAATCATTATGACAGCTGTCAAACTGGGGAAAACTTTTTGTTAATGCCAGTACAATTGTTCATTTAAACAAAAGCCAGTGATTCAGTCACACTGGAACAGCTCATGAGCCGAGCTCTGCTGCACAATCTGCACACATGCTGATATTCCATCTATATGCAGAGTTGCTCTTTAATTTCCATCTTTGGGGCTACAATGTGATTTGTCCAGAGCTGAGCAGAGCCCTACAAAAATCAGGCCAGAAGGCAATTTGTGATTGAGCTGTAACAAGCTGCCTGTTTTTTCTCTGCTTGGAAGGGGAAGGTTTGGCACCCCAGGCGAGCAGCTGGCAGAGGACACCCTCCCTGCATGCCAGGCTGACCATGTGGTCACCCTTTTTCCCTGTGCCCTCAAAATAAGAGACCACAATTATTTGTAGAGATGCACCCTGTATGCAGTGACAGACTGAAGTACCAAAGGTGTCAACTGTGTCCTCCCTCAGAGAGGGAGCTCACAAGGAAATCTCAGTATAGATCTTGGTGCGGTAACAGGATCTTTGCAAGAAATAAAAATGCAGAGATCCCATCCCTCCACCCATGGGAGGGCCTGGGCCATTAAAGCAATTTACTAACAGCAAAACCAACTCTGAAGAAAGGAGTGTAACTCTTACCTCCTCGTAGACATCATCATTCCTGCTGAAGTCTCCAGCCCTCCTTGGCAGCACGTGGACATGAACATGCTGAAAATGTGAAACAAAATAATGATTATCGAGTTCATGACTTTCTTTTCTGAACTGTCAGCATTATTCTCAACACACACAAGTAACCATGCACAGGCTCCCACAGCATTATATTCAGAGGAAAATACATTAACCTGTTCCATAACTGTATCTCAACTCTTTGGAGAATATAAAAGATGAAAAACATGAGAGAGCAGCCCTGGTGAATTATATGAGCTTCAGAGTGAAATGCCTGGAAGTTTAGGGGCTCTGTGGAATTATTCATAGTTGTCAGTCAGAGACATATTTAGCCACAGCTTTGAAATAACAATGTCCCTTGGAGCTGAGCATTGTGGCTTTGGAATAAATGGGAATAAGAAGGTGCTGGAGATGGAGAGCTCGTGTGGGCAGCCTGGGCTCAGGGCTCCCTGTCTGGGGACAGGGCAGCTGCTGCCACACCACGGACAGCATGTGGGCAGAAGAGCTGGCAGAGAGGACAGTGCTTCTCACAAGGTAAAAGAGACTTTAAAAAACCCCATTAAAATATTTCCTTTCCTCCCCAGAGGCTGTAGTCCAAATACTCAAACCTGTGGGGCACAAGACTCATGCTGGGGACACAGCTGCAGGGACAGAGTGCCAGGTGGCCCAAAAGCTGTGAGGCACCAGGATATGAGCCCAGTTTGGCAGAGCCTGAAGTGTGTCCCTCCCCTGGCACTGGGCCATGGCCCACGGGGTAGCAGGGCTGAGCTGCCTCCTGGAGAGGAGGTGAATGGTGATGTGTTTTAGTCAAAAGTGCTGATGAGATCTGGGGAATACAAAGAAAATTATGGGCAAGAACACAAATATATGACTTGGCACCTTAGTGTGGTGTTATTACTATTACCTTTTTTTTTCTTTTCCTGACACTCTGTTCATACCAAAAAGACGTCCTCAAGATGCAAACTCTACCAGGAAAAATACTTTTCTGCAGTAAATTCAACTACTAACAACATTGCAATGCATTCTTTTTACTTTTTCCCTTTGTCTTTCTCTCTTGAGTAAAGGAAAACAACTGAGAATAATTCTTCAGGGAAAAAAACCCAACACCTCAGTGAGGAGAGGCTGCAAATAATCTGAGTGATAGATCACATTTATGTATCTTCAGATCTTTTTAGATGGTGCCTAAATCCTTTAAAAAAATAAATTACTGCATCACAAACAGCACCAAATGGTTTGCATAGAATTTAGATAGCTTGCATCTGATTCAATTTTATGAGGTAGAAATCAGCTGAAACTCCTGCACCTCATGGAAACATTCTCAAAACATGGCTTAAGTCTATAATGAAATATGAAATATAAAAGAAGGTTTTCTTAGGCTATTTGTAAGAAAATTCAAACACACCTATATTGTGTTAGCTTCTATCCATAATACCATTTGCTCAGTGAATAAAATGAAAACACAAGGATGTTTCAGTTAATGAAATATTCCAAATACCACACTATTTTTTTTCTCAGCTTTACCCTAGAGAAACCGAATATGTTATTTCTTATTCTTATCATTATCCACAGCTTTCAGTGTATTCAGACTAGAGATGAGGGTGAATCTTGAGGGTCAGAAACTGTGTTTTTGAGTAATATATCAGTGATAGTGTTCTGATAGTGTATTATACTAATATATCATAAGAGCAAAAGTGCTCCTGTGATGTATTAGTGCAATGTATCATCTGAACATCACTGCTCGTATGATGTATTGCCCAAAATCACAAAGCAACTTTAAAGACGGTCTTCAGTAGCCCTAGGCCTGAAATTTCACTTTTGGACAGACCTTCAAGAAAAATAAAAGTGTCGATTAAAGTTTGCAGGGATACTGTAAAATTTCACTACTGTCTCACACCTGTTGTTCTCATTTGATTTTAAATTTATTCAGAGCCAGTTCATCTGCCAGTCAGTTTTCTTCTCTTCTGCTACAAGGAATGATAGTTTTGCTACAAGTATCAATTTGCAGGAATTTCTCTTGACAATATATATATATATAAAAAACCTAACATCAGCTATCAACAACCATATTCCCCAGAAGTTTCGCCACCTTTAAGCATAATTTTTATCTCTGGTGCAGAATGCTCCAGGACACACACAGGAGAAGATCTGTGTATACCCGTGACAGACGATTGGGAGTATCAGAAAACACGCAGGGATGAGTCCAAAGCTCAGTGCAGAGATGCTGCACTGCAGATGCACAGACCAGCACAGCAGGCAATGAATGAGCCTAATGTGATCTTCTACCCAAAATGGGCTCTTATGATCAGTATGGAAAAAAAAAAGAATAAAAAGTGTTTATGAGAGCATATGGGCCACTTGGCATCGGTGGGGATGTTCTCAGGGGTTAGTCACCTTTACTACATGCATTATGTTCTCACACACTGCCAGGCTGCATAGCAGAATCCATCAACTGTATCACAAAACAAATGAATATTCCCAAGGTTTGAGGTAACAACAATCAATTTAAAAGAGAGTAATTTTTCCAGTCATCCATTTTTTGTTTGGTTTTTTTATTTTCTTTTTAAATTCTGTGTATGGGAAAGAAATAAATATCAAGATTCTCCCCACTATTTGTAAAACAGAAACAAACAGGATCAGCAGCAGTGTCTCACATACTTCCCTTCTATTCAGTTTTACCAAGAAATACAAGCAGCACAGAGCTGTGGCTACCACGCCATCAGAAACACTGAACAGGGAGATTTCACACTTTCTCCAATCTGCCTTTCAGCTTCTGCCCTTCTCAACCTAGAGTGGCTGATACTTTGATTCATTAGGAGATCTTTAATTGATCATTTTTACTCCTTAGTACTATTTGTTACTGCTGAAGCCTCAATGCACCAAGGCACTTAAGCACCAGCTCCATTTCCAACCTGTGAATTGGTTCACTGGGAATATTCACATCCCAGATGTTTTGTTTATGTTTTGCATCTACTGCTGGCTACGGAGAGGTCTCTCTAAATGGCAGTAGCAAAAATAACTTCAAGGTGCCCACAAATTAAAGTTGTTTCCTTTCATTTGTATTCCAAGCAAAACAAAAACCCACACATCCAAAAAAACCATTTGCAATTGACTGAAATATGTCAGATAGAAACAAAATACTGGGATGCTTTTTTTTTTTAACCAAACAAATAGATTTAGGCAAATCTTCCATCAAAACATTGCTTGAACACAACATCCAAATACTGACCAAAATTGTCAAAATAAAGCATTTAAATTTTTTTCCCCAGTTATTGTGGGGATCCTCATGCCTGGTGGGTGGCAGACAGCCCCATCACATTCCAGCAGGCTGTAATCAGTCACTGTGGATGGTATTTCATTTTTTTCCTAAAAAAAAATTGCTTTTCTCTCATTTTGCATGATTTTGATTAATAAGCAAGGAAAGCAACACACAACAGCCAAGACATTTACACTAATGGACCAATCAATATCACCCACATCAGGGCACACAAATGCAGGCACACACTTGCATTGCTTGGGCCCACCCCTGCTCATCAGGCACTGATGGAGGAAGCAGGACACTGCCACGCTGGGTGTGACAACAGTGACAACGTGAGGATGCAGCAGAAGACCCCAGGTGGGGGGCACTGTGTGAGTTAAAGATGCCTGAGCCTCACTAGTTGCTTCTGAAACTGGGGGCAAGATTTCCAGTCAGGGATATTTAGAATAGCAGGAGCTGGAAGGAGGCTGTGCAAGCTGGATTTTATAGGACCTTCCAAATTAAAATTATTAGACTGAGAGTTTTCTAGGGTAGGGACTGCAGCTCCCCCTGCTTTGCAATGCAAACAAAATCTCAGTTTGAGAAACTTCTAATGGTGAGAGTTATCAGGTGATGCAAAATCACTTGTAAGAGAAGTTTCTTCAAGACCTTTATACCCAGAATGACAAGAGCATTAGAAAATGTACTGCAAGCAACAGATCTGTAGTGCCATGGAGAACTAATGAGCCAGAGCCAGGGTGTGATGCCTCTGGCCTCCCCCTGCAGCAAGAGGATGCTCCATGACATTCCAATCAGGACTGTGGGAGCACAGGGCTGCTCATGGGCACTTTGGAGCACGCTTGTGCTACCACTGCCAAAATCTGGCCGCATCACAGGCATTTGTGGGATTACACCACTAAAGCTGCTCTCCAGTGAACCAGGGCTGCAAAATGCCCAGAAAGTCTCAGCCAAAAGATCTGGAGCTTGTGTTGCTGGAGAAACAAGCATTCAGATCAGGTGAGTTTTCCTTCAGCACTCAAGGCCATGCAGAAAGCAATGTTCCTGGTTACGGCTGGTTTTATATACTGAATTATGGTCAAATAACCAATGTGTCACCACTTCACTGGATTTAAAGTGAAAATACTAGACAAAAATAGACACTGAAACAGATTTCCCAGGTAGACCAGAATAGTGAAGAGCAGATGACCCTGCCACACACCACTGGGGAGGACATGGGCGTTGCCTACAATAATTCATGGACATTATGTTGTGTTCACTCAGCTGCTGTGCTGGCTAGGAGGGCAACGGAGCTCAACTTCCAATTGAAAGGGATGTAAGTCTGTACATGAGCTGCTCAGCACCCAGGGTCTATTAGCAAAAATGTTCTTATAGCATGAATACAGAAAAGCTGGCAAAGGGTCATACGACCCTGAGGACGGGGAGCTGCCACAACGTTGGCAGAGGAAGGGCTGTTCTCCCTACATCTGCAAAAGCAGAACGTAGCTGACCTGTGCCTTCATGCAGCTTCATCCTTCCCCTTGTCACTTTTCTTTTTTTTTTCCAGTCAAAGCTTGGCAGCTGTGGGTTTCCACAGTGTCATGGTGCAGCAGGACAGGAAAAGCTGTGACCTGCTGTGGTTGTGGCCAGGCAGGAGGAAGGGCTGGCAGGGAATCAGCAGCTCCAGGCAGCAAGACCAGCTGGCCAGGAGACACTCACCAGCCAGTTCACTGGGAAAAGGGATGGTGGTTCTCAGGTAAGGCCTCACTTGCTGCAAAGTGCCCTGTCCATTACAGACAGGGGCTTCCTATGGGAGGCTGTGATAATGCTTCTTCTAAACTACCAGATTAACTGTAGAAATTCCAAACTAATAACCTTTCTCCAAGTCAGACTGCTAGTGGGCGATAAAGAAAATCAACCATAATACAGAGATAGCCACATGAAAAATAGGGCAATTTTGTCCTCTCTGTAAACTGGGCTTCCACAGAGCCCTTGCTTGCTATTCTTGATTAACTGCTCAATTGTCCCTGTTACAAAGTTATTCCATGGAAAGCCCTGCCTGTATATCCAAGCTCATTAGCAGGAAGCTCTCCCTCTGCTGCCCCTGAAAATCCAATGTGTCACTAACCACAGGCACAGCTGGTACCACTGCTCTTTCTAGGCACTGAAAGCCAACTTCCAGGGCCCTTGACCTGCAAGTCCTGGCAGAGTCATCTTCATGGGAAAACAGTTCTATTCAGTGAGTATTTACGAGTTCTTTATGTTTTTGCAAGTCCTGAATTAGTTTGAGATGGAGAAATAAATTTAAAATTTTTTTTTAACTCCTACCCAACATTAGGAAAAGAGTTTTGGACAACTAAAACACTCAATTTTAATAGCCTTTAAAATTATTGCCTGCATTAGTAGTGGTTCCCCCCCCCCCCATTTCAGGAGTTCTAAATTAGTCAAAGACAGATCACTTTAAAGGAGCTAATTTTTATAAAATAATAAAACATGACAGGAAACTGCTTGAAACCGTTCCTTTCCTACAAAACTGCCCCATTTCTAGGAATCAGTGCTTTCTTTTCCAGCTTTACTAAAGCCTTGGGCACGAGGCTGCACAGATGCAGGCCCTTGGCAACTCCGTCATGCTGGGGGTGAGGACTGCTCCAAATTCCGGGAGGCTGCATGGCCTGACACACCCCTGTAGCACCTCTGGCTCTGGTTTATTAAAACACAAAAGTGAGTCTTGCTTTTCTGCTGTCGTGAGGAGCATAAGGACACGGTACAGATGGAAAGGAGTGGCACAGACTGCCAGGCTCAAGAGCAGGATGTGCAGGGGAACAGGATTGATGCTTGAAAGGGAAGGACAGGGAAATCCATGCCTGTCTCAAAGCCCAGGGCAGCAGCAGAGGAAACAGCAGATGTGAGGATGGACTAGAAGAGCCACTGGAAAACAGGAAGGGTTGAAGCTGTTGATAGAACAAAGGCAGTTGTCAAGATTTTGAGAATCAAATATGTTGCACAGAAAGAGACTGCAAAGAAAGAAAACAAGGAACTGGAACAAGTCTTGGGAGAGAAGGTCACACAGACTGTCCATGCACTACCAAGCTGGAGGGTGAGGGCCCTTTGTGTAAATCTGCATCACTGTGCATCCTTAGGAGGAAAAGTAAAGCTTTGCAATGGTCCCTACCAACACTTACACCATGGATTTACCTCTGGAAGAGCAATTATCAAGATACTTGCTCAGCACAGAAAGCACGCACTTTGGAAAGCAACAAAATTAAGAGAATTTGCAAATGTCTCAGAAGCCAAACCAAGTGGGGGACTTGCAGCAGAGTACATCTTTAGACATGTAGGTTCAGAAATGTGCAGATTCAGCATTCTCAATAAATAATGCATATGTCAACTGCTATGAAGTTTAAAGAAATGAGCTGTGGATGAGCTAGGAAAGGGATGTAGACCTCATGAAAAGAAGCACAGAAAGATTTTTTAACCCACTTGATATCTGTAGTTCTAACTCCCATGGCTAAGGGCAGCTTCATCATTTGCAAGAGAGGTGCCAAGCCCTCCCCTTCAGCCCCAAACCCAAGAAAACTGGCACAATAATGAGGGTAATAAACCTGCTTGTGGAAGTGGTGATCCAAATGTACATCTCTTAGCAGATCCTCTTCAGCCCCAAACCCAAGAAAACTGGCACAATAATGAGGGTAATAAGCCTGCTTGTTGGAAGTGGTGATCCAAATGTACACGTCTTTGAACATCTCTTAGGAGATCCTCTGAAAGGCAGCAAATGAATAAACTAATTGGAAATAAAGGTTGATTGATTCTTTGAACTTGTATTTCCTGACCTCAAAGCTGCTCTGCAAGTCGAGGAATGAGGGTCCATGCATGGTGGGGGGAAGGTCAGGCCAAGGACCATCACCTGCCTTTACTCACTGTCCATCCCCTCTACAGCATTCACAGGGAAGGATGGGCACACACATAGGAGCAGTAAACATTACTCTGCAAAAACAACCCAAAACTCTGATAGCCCCCAGCCTTTTTTACAAATGGGAACGACCAGCAAAGGTGCCTCTGAAGTTAATTTGGAAGGTGGCACATGCTCAGGGATAGCTGGAGAGCACCTGCCTTGAGGCCCTGTGCCTTCCATCAGGGTCATTTTGCCCAGGTATTTTCACAAAAAATTGGTGTTGCTGAGATGCAAATGAAAGCACAACTGCATTTCCTCCACCTCTGATCTTTAGTTAAGTCTTGATAAATGCATATTGTTTGAATACTTGTGATATGTATAATTAGGGTTCTTTAATTTATGTTTCAATAAAATGTTCTATAATAAACATTTACTGCTCCGTGAATAAACATTTAAATGAAGCTCCTAATGGGGGTTACATGTTTCGAAGCAGTTCATGGCTTTGCTAAAGTCTCTGCCTATATTTAATGAGAGTCATTTCCATAATCTGTGCATTATTGCTTAAGCCTCCCTTTAGGAATATTTTACAAAGTAAAACCGTGTGAAATATTATCAGCCAAAAGAGAAAATGCTAAGAGGATTATCAAATTGTCCTGTTAAAGGGACAGCACAAACTTTCATTTCCCCCCTGAGATGCCAACACTGTAATTATGTAAAATGTGCTTACTAATCACCACACCGGTGTGTTTTTACTGGGTTTCTCCCTCAGAGACCCAGGCTAAATTAAAAGGATAGGAGACTCCTGAAAGGTCTGACATGAAGGGCAACATAAAGCTAATTTACTTTCTGATATTAATAAGAGGAAGGACCAAATCCCCCAGGCAAATGCTGTAGATGCCAAGGAACATCCGGCTCGGTCGGAGCAGGCTGAGTTTTGCACAAAGCTGAGCACAGCTGCTCCCACCACGGGGCCCTGCAGCCCCACAATAAACACCCAGGGTCTCATCCCCACTTTGCTGAAACTTCCACCCATTTTCTCACTGACTGCAGTAATGGCAGGACTCAGTCTCCCACAAGAGATATAAAGCACACTAGGTCAAGGGAAAGATTATTGTTGGAATACAGAGGGTTTTCAATTCTCTGGAGCCTCTGCAAGAATACAAACACCTGTAAGGTATTTCTTCCATATGTCTGAGTACATTTGAGGAGAGCATAAAACTGAAATATATCTTCTCTGCTCTAGCAGGGAATAAGAGCATTATAGCAGCAATGGCCCACTCCCCCTTTAATGCAGGGAGTAGAGGAGAGGAAGAGAAGATAAATCAGGAATGTATGTGACAGGGAGAAGACAAGCCTTACATACCAGTTTTTCTGAGAGGGAAATCATTATCTCTAATTTCTGTCTCTGTTTTGTGGTCCTTTTAGACAACTGCTGCAATCTCTTCTAGGATGATGACAAGGTTCCTGCAGAATGAAAATATTGTGTCTCCTCTTTCATTATTTAAAGATTTGTATTGGGTTTGTGTGGCCAGGTAGCAGGGGGCCACAGGTGTGGCTTTTGTGAGAAGCTGCCAGAAGCTTCCCCCACATCCAATGGAGCCAATTCCTGCAGCTCCAGGATGGATCCATCACTGGCCAAGGCTGAGCCCATCAACAGGGGTGGGGCCTCTGGGAAAACAGATTTGAGGAAGGGGGAAATGCCCTGTGCAAAAGCAACTACAGCCAGAGAGAAGTGAGAGAACAGCCCTGCAGACAGCAAGGGCAGAGCAGGAGGGGCAGGAGCTCCTCCAGGCAGAGCAGCAGGAGCTGCTGCAGCCCCTGGTGCAAAACATGGACAGGGAGCTGTGCCCCTGCAGCCCTTGGAAGATCACAGTGGGACAGGGGATGCACAAAGAGGGCTGAGATCTCATGGGAAGCCCATGCTGGAGCAGGGAGCAGCATGAAGAGTCCTGCCCCTGTGGGGGAAAGGAGCAGCAGAGACAAATAGGATGAATTTACCTCAGCCCTCATTTCCCATCCTCCTGTGCCACTGGAAGGGAGGAGGGAGGGAAAATCAGGAGTGCAGTCAAGCCTGAGAAGGGAGGGGTAGAGGGAAGGTGGCTTTAAGATTTGGTTTTATTTTTCATTACCCTACTGTGATCTGATTGGTAATAAATTAAAATAATTTCCCCAAGTCAGGTCTGTTTTGCTGATGACAGTAAATGGTAATTGATCTCTCCCCATCCTTAACTCTACCTACAAGCCTTTTGATGCATTTTCTCCCCCCTGTCCAGTTGAGAAAGGGGATTTATAGAGTGACTCTGGTGGGTACCTGGTGTCCAGGCAGGGTCAGCCCAGCACAAGATGGAAGAGAGGTGCTACTGCACTGAGAAAGAAATGGTTTCTGGAGATGGCAATGTGACCAAGTTCATAAGTTTCTGTGGAGGATGAAATGCATTCAAGCCATGCTGCCTCTCATCACAGAATCCATCAGTGCTAAAGGAGATTTCCAAGGCTCTGTGTCAGTACTATAGACCCTTAAGAATACATTTCCCAGGAGCTAGAAAATATCTCAGTGCATACCTGTAGCACTCACTAGACTGTATTTAGTTCTTTATAATATTAAAATTATATATAGCAGCTACGGGTTCCAAAACGTGGGCTATTTCCCTGTTTTATTGCCAAATGTGCACATTCATCACTAAGGTTTAGCTGCTTCAGTTAAACCTTTTAAATGTAAATTATTTTCTGTTATAAAAAGCTGATTGTGGGAGTTTTAGTATTTCAAAGATGGTAATTTATGTGACTGGAACAAAATAAAACATTCAACAGAAACAGAATTTTACTTGATCAGTAACACTTTTATGTTTCAGTATAGTCTTCTTTTCATATTTTTCTCCTGCAGCAGTGGCCTCTGTCTTTCAATTAGCTTGAAACATAAGATCTTACATAAAACCATAATTTAATGCTATTTGCATATGCATAATTCCACAACTTCCCTGCCTCTCATTTAAAGTATTTTTAAGGTGTCATGAACCAATGCCTGAAATCCCTTGTGCAACCACCCAGGTTCTCACCCCTCAACAGTCCACAGAAGCCTCTGGGACCATGGGGAATGGACCAGTCTCCAAAAACCCTTCAGCATTAAGTCTCCTCCCTTGTCACCTCAAAGCATTTCAATGATGCACCAGTGAGGGAGCTGAAAATGAACAAAAACCAGATTTTCAGCCTGTAGCATATGACTGCAGGTCAATCCCATTTTTCTGTGACTTACTTCCCCACTCAGTGTTGAATTTGAGACACAGAAAAGCCTCCTTGAAAATCATCAGACTTCATAGGGCACCTACAACATCACCCAAAGGGGACTGAAATCCCTGCAACAACTCCTTGGTTCCAGCAGCTGTTGGATCAGGTTTGCAGAACACTGTGGTGGCAGCACTGACACCTTTAAAGAGTCTGACAACAGCCTTTACAGACCAACATCTGCCTCCAGGCTACCAGTGCCAAAGTCCTGTCCTTCTTGACTTCCCAAATAACTAGGATGATTTTTCTCACCATCTTTCATAATATCCAGTCCTGCTTCCATTCTCTTTCTGCTCAAGCCAGTGGCAACACACTTATTTAACTTCAGCTGAAGTGCTTCCTGCTTTGACTAAATCTGGCAAACAGGTGGGCTAATAATGCCAAATGATATATAATAGTATGTCCACAGGCTTCACCAAACTTCACCAATGGAGTGCAAATAAAATGCACTCCATTTTCTTTATTCATTCTGTAATATTTTCAAGTTAGTTTAGAAAATGTGCCAATATCCCTCTCTCAAACATTTTATTAACTTCTCAAGGTACTTTTGTAAGTCCTTGTGTGGCAGGCAACATTTGCACAGCTCCCACCTAAGTGTGGTGAATGCGAGGCCAACACTGATAAACACCCAGAAATGCATCTTCCATTGAGCGCCTGCTAAAACAAGAACTCGATCATTTTAACTTACCAATTTAATCAGAGAAATGTATTATTGATTCAATCTTTCTTCATATTCATGAGCTGGCTAGAGAGAGGAGTGAACTGTTCTGCTCAGTACACTTTCACCTTGATAAACATGAATTACCCTAATTGGGAGAGAAGTTATTTCAAAATTGTTTAAATCCACAGATTCCTTTCAACAGGGAGCTTTGGTGGATTTATAACACACACTGGCGTTTGCCAGGAGGCCAGCTGAAACCACCAGACTTGCTGTCCTGGAGACCTTTCAACAGACACTTTGTCCAAATGGATTTTGACTGGGACGAGCAGGGCCATATGGGCAGGGGGGAGCAGAGGTGAACAGTCTGTGATTACGTCGCTAAGTCATTTAACCTTCAGAATTACCATTCCACACACTCTGCCACCCAACAGGAGGCTGTACAAGCAGGTAAAAAGATAGATGTCTATTCTTAATGACTGCTTAGGAGACTGCTGAGCTCTGGTCTGTGCCCATGTTGGTTCAGTTCATTAATGTAATTAACCAACAATCAATCTTTTTAAATTAGTTACACAAAAACAGCTACAGCCAGATCAGCTGGCATGAAAGTTAGGTCACGGTCCATTTCTGCACGATTTAACATCCACACTGGAACAGAAGACAGGGCATGGAAGCATCAGAGGCTGGAGCCAAATTCCTCTGAAGTCCCACAACTTAATTAAAGTGCGTAAAACTTGTGCATCTGCCTTGGTCTTGTTTGTGTGGCCTTCTGTGCTTGCAGCTCAACACCTTGATGATATAGAAACTGCTCAGATAACAAGAGGGAGGGAAGGAAGGAAGGAAGGAAGGAAGGAAGGGAGGAAAGGAAGGAAGGAAGGAAGGAAGGAAGGAAGGAAGGAAGGAAGGAAGGAAGGAAGGAAGGAAGGAAGGAAGGAAGGAAGGAAGGAAATATTTACTAATGAAGGAATTTATTTAAATTTAAACAGTGTAACTTTACGCAGAACTTGAAATTGTACTTTAACAGCAGTCTCGTGATTCACCAGTGGCTGTTCACAGAATAAAATGAAAACAGAAGGAGCTGCAGTCACTATTATTGCCTGTTCCCGTTCCATGGACTAGGAAAAGACTAGCAGAGCAACCTGGATTTTCAGTGAACACAAAGGTTACGTGTGAGGGGTTACAGCACAGATCCACCACCAGCCTTGAATGCTGATCTGCTGCCCTGGGATCAGAGCTGCTAGCAGCTTGTTAGTTGGGCTCACAGCCTGACTCCTTTCCCTTTTCTCTGGGGGCTGGGAAGGGCTCTGGTTGGTCCAAAGCTGGTGCAGTTTTTCAGAAGCGATGGCCAGGGAGTGCCAAGGTGACCGAGGCCTGCCCGTCCTGCGCTCCGGGCCCGCGCTGTGGGGCGGGGTGCGGACAGAGCGCTGCAGAGTTTGCCTCGCACTGCGGAGAGCTGGCACGGCACAGCCCTGCACCAGTCTGAGGGCTGGGCTCGGGAGATGCTGCTCAGAGCCTCGGGGCTGTGGCTGCCAGGCCGAGGAGCTGTGGGGCAGCGCCGGGCCCAGTCCCGGCCGTACCGGGGGCTCTGCCTGGCGGCTCCTCAGCATCTGCGAGCGCGGTGCGGGTGCGCCGTCAGCCTGGTGCGACACTAATAGACCATTGCTTTCCCAGGCCTTTGAGCTGAACCTGAACTAAACTGCTTTCAATTTCCCCAAAAGGCCAAGTTTGCAACTTCGCCGTATGTTTGTCCATTAACAGAGCATCTGGCTTCTTATAATCCCTTGCACTAACGCAGTTGATCCGATTGCTTCCTCCCGAGACACTGGCACTGCTGCTGAATGACTGCCATGAAACCACGATCTTCCTCCTAAATCCACCGTGGAATGGGTGGGCAGGAGGCTCCTGCCATGCAGGAGAGCACAGCCCTGCCTGGGCTGGGAGCCTTGGCACATTGCTCCACTCCTTCCCTGTGCTTTGCCAGAACCACATTTGAAGGGGCAGGATCAGACCCACAGCCTCCCCGTGGGTGAAGTGTGAAACACTTGCCCGGTTTCCACTTCTGTGAAATCAGGCAACTCGGCTGGTGCAGCAGAAAAGGACTGGGAATTGGGGCAGATGGGGAAGGATGCCTGCTCAAGTTTCATTATGAAAGCTGTGTGTAAATTAGCATGACTGGAGGGGAAAAAAAGGCAATTCTAGGAGACCAAGGAGGAATATGCAACCTGTCACTTAACACTCCCCACCCTCTGCAGTGTTTCTGCCAGAAAACCACCAGAGCAGGTGCCTCCGGAAATGAAACTGAAGGAGACGTAAGTGAATTTAAAACTAATAACAGCGAGAAACTTTAATGAAACTCTCCCTGACTAGCTAGAGCTGCTTTTCTCATATAGGATTTTCTGGAGCTTTCATAACTCTGCACTCAAAAATCATTCTCCAAAGTTACAGGCAGCATATTATCACTTTGTGCCTCTGTGAACACAAATGCACCTTTTCTGCAGCACACATATAACAGCAAAATGTCAGGAGCCCATCACGGCAAACTCTTGATTTATTAACAGAGTGATCTCTATTTTCTTGGCATGTATGCAATTCTATGTCATTGCTCTGAGATATAAATGCTGCTAATTGTAATTGAGCTGCTTCTGTAGCTGGTGGAGGTTTGCAGGAGCTAGGGGAGTGGAGATCTTGCCCCAGTAAAGCTCCCAGTTTGGTCTGGATCTGCCTCATCCCACACGCTGAGCAGGCAGCCTGAGCTATCCATGGTTTTTAGTATCCAACATTGCTGCCAGAGTCAAAAGCAAGCTGCAATGCACAAGGAATACAAAATAGGGACCTAGAGGGCAGGCAAAACTTTCATAAATTCAGTTCATCTACCAACATCGAAAGAATTAGTAATCAGAGAAAGAAAGCTACAGAAGTGTTAGCATTAATTCTACTCTGCTACAAGCCACGTGGTTAACACCATGACACCTTACCATTTACTGAGGGAGAGCTATTTATTTATGTAACCTATAGCTCACATTTAAATAATTAGTCTGCCTGATAAATTTTAGAACTTGCAATCTGTGTGCCACGTTTGCATAAGCACAGCATATTTAATGCAGGTACAATTGTTTAACACCTCCAGCATCACATTAAAGAGTTTCATGTAATTAGCAGAGTTGGGCACTCCAACTTTCAGGCCAGTTACACATTGAAAAAAAAGGTGTTAGTTGTACAGTGTGAAGCTGATGCTCCAGAAATGTAGTCTGCACTCCTAACAAGGGATGTTCAGAGAGCAATATGTGCTGCCTGGGAATAAGCAAATCAGGTCAGCTAAGACTGGACTTGATCCAAAGCTCCCCTCAAACCTTCTGTTATCTCTGAGAGTCTGAAGCTCCCAAGATCAGTCTGTAGAGTCTTTGGTTTTCTTTCAGCTCACCAGGAGCAAGGCCTGAATTTTAGAGGTGCCAACTACTTGTTCCTCTCTCCAGCATCAGAAGCTCAAAGCTTCCCTACAGCCAGGTGCCAGAACAGCAGACAAGCATTTTCACATGGGCACATTTCTAGAAGGTGAAGGGCAATGCTCCTGGGGTGCTGCTCTGGATGCAGCAGTTTTCACTCTCTAATAAGCAGCAGCAGCAGCAGCTACAGAGGGATACTCCTAATGAGCTCTATTTACTCCTCAGCAGAACAGTCCCTGCTTCCAGGAGGTGCATCAGGGATGAGCTTGGTCTTTATTGCTATTATTTTGTTATAGTCAAGTAAGCAAAACCCCAGCTGTGTGAATCATATCATGGCAGTCTCTTGGCATCTCAGCAGATTAAGAATGCAATAAATACAAAACCTCATAGATGAGGTTGCAAACATAAAAATAAACCTGAATTTTAGCTTCAAATTTAAACACTGGAGGAACCTGAAGTGAAAGTCGTGCTCACAGAGAGTGGATGCCATTGACATTCCTACTACATAGGAATTTGCTAAACAACATGAACAGAGCTAGCCTCTATCTTAGAAGTTAGAGTGTGCAAAGTGACAGCTAGCAAGCAAAAATGATGTTCTGAAACTCAAATCACAAATCAAGAAATTAGAAATGCTCACTTCAGAGCTTTGCCTTGGGCATCTAACCTGAGAAGAAAGCAAAAATAAATCAGTCTATTTACTTCTTAGGTAGCCATTGCTCTTCAGCCAGATCATCAAACATCCAAATTTAAAGCCATATTTCTAAACTCACTCAGCAACAAGCAGCAACTGACATCAACACGTCTTGTCAGATTTTCAAAGCACTTCAACGTTCAGCACACTTCAAAGAAATTAGCCACCTGCATTATTGCCAATCAGTTCTGAAAACCCTGTTTCATCTGTGTTAAGCTCTCATGAAAACTTCTACCTATATGTTTTTTTTCAAATGGTGTTTAGGCACTTCAGAAGCTATTCTTTGAATATCTTAGAGACACGTCAAGGCCCTTTTCACAGGGAATTATTTTCTAGTTCAATCTGCCCAAAATTGTAAAGAAACTGGGATCAATCCCACTGTGTCTATTTATCAAAAATCTTCTATCATCACAGGACCTTCATCTCAGATAAGTAAAATGAAGACAAGCTTCAAGTTAAAAATAGCACTACACAGACTCCTCTGTTGGTAACTCAGCTGCTGGGAACATTTACCTCTGTATTGTTCCAACTGAGTCGAACAAACAAATCTCCTCTTGCTACTGCTGGAGAGAGGGAGCAAGACCAGATATTAAGAGAATTTTGATAACTCTGGGAAAATAAGTTCTTCTTGGGTGATAAGAATATATTTTCCAAGGAGAACGGCCATAAGTAACTCTTAGCAGGAGGTGTGGGAAAGCAGTACATGGTATATTCAGGGACATAAAATACTCCTGTATTGGCAGAAGGAGAGCATAAGAAGATGAAGACAGGGATGAAGTATTCCATATTCTTAGGCATGAGAAAGGAAGAGGTCCATATTTGCAAGTCCAAGGAAAGAAGGTGCCTTTGGGGAAGCATCACACAAAATATGGCCAGGGAAAAAAAATAAGGACCCTCTTTCTCCACAAAGAAAATAAAATATGCAATGAATTAAGTTACACGAAAATCCTTATCTAGCAAGAATTTTTAAGGGAATTATTTCCCCCCAAATTTTAATGGAAAAAAACCCAGTTTAACAGCTTGAAAATAACTTAAAGAAATTCCCTCCCCCATTTCTATAAGGAAACAAACTCTCAATTTTGTACTTCTCCAAGCATGGAGCCAGATCCTTGCTGCCACCTCTATCTGGGGAGATACAGGACAGACAAATCTCTTTGCCTCTTTAGAGAGGTTTTTCACCCAGAGAAGCAGGGACTGCCCTGCCAAGGAAGGAGGACATGGAGCAAGCGGCTGATGCAGGGATGGCAGCAGGATAATGAGCAAGGCTGAAACCATCCAAGCAGGGGCAGTGAAACTGTGTCCGGCAAGGAGGAGCATCTCAGTGTCACAAATCCTTCCCACGTAGAATCAAAGCAAGAATAAATATAATGGAGCAGGCTGGGAAAGCATCCTTTGTAATCTCAGCTCACAAAAACCAACCACCCAAGGGGGTATTCCAAAGCAGCTCCTGAAGCTGTTTGACAAAACCCCTCAATTTCCGAAATGCTAATCAGGGCAGAATTAGCTGATCAGGGAAATGCCACGATGGATGAGGACAGGAGGGCAGCAGCAGATTACAGGTTTAAATAGACTTGTTAACATCTGCTTAGGGTAAACTATAATTAAGAAATCTCCTTTCCTTGTTTGGGGGTTTGAGAGTTTTGTTTGTTTGGGGTTTTGTCTTTGCTAGTTTTCTGCCTTTCCAGTTCTGACAATGAATTTCCTATCAGGACTCTGGGGAAGCAGAGCAGACTTTCAGCATTCACAATCAGCAGAAGCAGAAGATCATGGCAATGGAAAGGCATTTTAGTCCCAGAGTTGTTGCATTCTTTCAGAAGCTTTTCATCTTATGAATACAAATCTCTAAAAAACTCTCTTTACTTGTGGATTTACTTCTTTGGGCAGTTGCATCACTACACACCTAAATTTGCACAAGCAAACTGTTGTCCACACTCCTTCTGCCACTTCACTCAGTTAAAAAATCAGTTAAAGAAATCAATTCCTTCCATGTGTGTAGTTAGAAGCAGGTGTCCAAACTACACAACCCTCAATTAATCGCTTTTTCCCTTCAAAACTATGGAGTCAGTCAACATTTATGAGTAGAATGCAAGCCTTCATAGCGCCCAAATGCATTTCAAAGAGAAGATTTAGAAAGGCAGATTTTGTTTGGACCATCCTGACCAGAGGACATGCATTGCTGATAGCCAGAAAGCACATCTTGGAGGGATAGTGGCTGATGACAGAAAAACGGGCCACAGGTTCACCCAGACAATGTAAACCAGTATTTGGTTTTGGTAGGCCAATGCAGACCTTTCTAAGCAATTTTTAGGGGCTTACTTTGTCTTTAGACTGTTGAACCCAGTAGGTGGTTTTAGCACAAGGAGTGGGATGGAGCTTTTTACAGGGAGCAGCTTGCTGGGACAGGAGGACATTATAACATGAATATCTAAACATAAATTCCAGTCTTTTCCCTCCACAGAAAAGAAAGCAGAACTCCAAAGGGTAGAGAAAAAAACATATGATCTAGAGTAATACTGTAGGACTCAGTGATTAAACTGGGCTGGCCAAAGCAAGGTATCTGCATCTAAATTTAGCTCCCTAAATGATCTGGTTTGATTTTCCAAGGGGATGAATGCCTCCAGCTCCTGTCGACTTCAGGTGCCCACATTTGAAATGTTTGGCCTTTAGTCTTCAACTTGAACTAATTGAAGGATTTAACATTTCAAAGCTAAGGGGTTTTATCCAATCCAAAGTGCCACAAAGCTGCAGTTCCCAGGCACGAGAGATATGACACACGAACAACTCAAAGGCAAAGCAGGAGAGGAAAGATGATTATTCCCCAAAGTGCATACACTTGAAAGACAGGCTAATGAGTTCTTAAATGACATCATTTAATCCCAATGCTTCTCAAATACAATGCTGGAATTTTCCCATCCTCAGTCATTACGGACTGCAGAAGGAAATTTTCTTCCCCTGCCTGTTGAAATACTGCAAAAATGTGTTGCTCAGTTAAGTTCCCCCTGAGCTGCATAATAGATCAAATTAGCCAAAACCAGGCCTGCATCACAGCTAGGAAAGCAAGCCAAAAGGATCCTGTCCCCCCAAAGAGCATAGACACATTTTCACAGAGACCCATGGTCCACCAATGCTGGAACAAAAACCTGTACAAGAGCATTTCCAGGAGTCACAACATGCTTAGAGACACCTCCAGAGAAGGGAAACTGGTGCAGATGATCCTACAGGGTACTAAGTTGTCAAGGTGCTCACACCAGGGATGAGCAGAATTTCAAGAAAGCCTTGTGAGCCATTTAACATCCAGTTCAACAGCTGCAGTGCAGAGGTTTTCATCAGGGGCTGCTCCAAGGAGACTCTGCCTACCAGGATCCACACTGCCTTTGAACCAGCTTCATGTTGGAAAATTAAATTTTCATCAGTCTAAATGATGATAAGCAATTCAATATAGATGCTTAATTATCAGTTAAAGCATTTAATCAAAAGCAAGAACAATGAAAATACTGTTTCAGGAAAGGTGTGGTATCATGCAAAGTTCAAGAGAGAATTCTAACAGCAGACTGAGGTTAAGTGAGGATTCTGTGATATGGTCCTTGCTCTGTCTGGTAGAGACATTCCAGAAAGCACAGCAAATTGTGCATAAAGCTTCTTTATTTAAGGACAAGTCCATGGATAAGGCAATCAGACAGCACTTTATAGCTGACTTGGAAAGTCACCTCAGCCAGAACATCTCACAGTTGGTCACCTTGTGGGCATCCACATGAAACACACTGGACTGGTCTGCAGAAATCCTGAGCAATGACAAGTTTAACTGTAGTTCTAAGAGCCATGAGCTGAATCTGTCATTTAGGTTACTAAGTATGCAAAAGAAATCAAGCTCTAAAGCTAAGTTGTCACCCAAAGAGAATGAGCATTACTTAAAGTATAAAATATGTGTATTAATTCTTCAGAGACATTCAGATACTCTGCTGAGAGGCTCTGTGTGAAAGCTCAGAGGACATTAATAACCTTGTATTCAGGGCAGAGTTTGGATGGCATCTGGAACTTCACACTGAACGATGCAGATAAAAATAAACACTTGATCTTGTCCACCCTGTGCGCAGAATAAAGTAGCAGCTTGTGATCGAGTCTTTAAGACTGTATCACGTTCATCTTCCAAATTAAAGCTACACAGACAGCCTTAATTCTGCCTTCTCCTAATCCTTCAGAGTTTAATTTTACAGTTCTAACTTTCTTTAAACATAGTAGTTTTTGCACATCAGTAATAATTCACCCATCTCTGGCAAAAACGATTTATATCCAGTATACTAGCACAGTAAATCCTAATTCAATGATCCCATGAATCATAACATAGCATTACATTTAATTGCTATATTCATTAAATAAGAACATTGGATCTTTTTAAAATTAGAAATTTTGAGGTGCTATCAAGTAAGATTAAACTAACAAGATAAGATTTAATAGAATATGTAAGTTGTGTAAATAAGATTTTATGCTGTGCTCGATTCTAGCTCAATTTTAATTTGATTTAGGACATCAACATCAAACTTTCAGCCTTCAGATTTGTTTCAGTTAATCTCATGGTAGCTTTAAGAAGTTGAGTCTAATAACGATTGCATTGATATGATATTGATTTCTTTTCCTGTTACACATTTTCTGAGCAACACCACTACTCCAAAGAAAACAGAAATGATGGGCAGGATTTGTTTATTTGCAAAGGGATCTGCTTATGATGGAGGGCTTATATGTAGAGCACAGGATTAACTGCAGAGATGTTTCTGAGGCATGTAATTGCAATTCTCACCTGTGTGCAAAGCTGCTCTTGATGGAGGCTCCTCTGGTGGCTGCTGGTGCCTGTTTGTACAGAACAACCTCTGTGTTTCTTACCTCTCTAACACAGTGCTAATAAACGTGCAAATAGTGAGGGGAACTCCAACAAGCACCGTTTCAACAGCTCTGATGAGCTCTTGCCTGTCTTTTGTGAAAGTTTAACAGCTGTCCAACCTTTGTGAAAAACTGTTTAATAAAAAAAATGGCCAGAAATGAGAACACAGAAGCAGGGTGCTTTCGTTATTTTTAAGTTCTAAAGGAGTTCTAAAAGGCATCTGCAGGCTGTTGAAATTAGATTTGAGTTACATGGACAAACAGTGTGACTGAGGAACACAGGACCACCTGAGCAGCAGGAAAACAAGCAGTGTAAGCTGAGCAACCCATTTGGGCAAGACACAGGAAAACAGAGGGTCTCTGGAAAAGGGACTTGGAATAAGGCAAGTGGGAGCAATCTTTGACTGAATCCCTTTTGTAGTTGCAGGCAGAGACATTTGACACAGAACTTCAGAGGCATTAAACAAATGTTATCTCCAAGTCTGAAGCACTAAGAAGGCATCAAACAGCAGCAAGAATCACAACTGAAAACACTCTCAAGATCATCACCAGCACAATGGGAGCAGAGCAGCACCATAAAGAGAAATAAATAGACAGTTTTGTAACTGAAATCAAAGCGGTATAGTTTGTTTTATGCTGATTTAGATTTTTGTAATTCATGTCAGAGAAAGGATGTGGCTTTTAGTAATGCTGAGCAATTGAAAGCAAGCTCAAGGACATATTCCTACTAAAGCTCACTTGTTTATACACTCCTTGCAGGCACAGACTGAACAGCAGCATCCACAGTCAGGCCTACTATCTTTGTAATGCAAAATTTACTTTAGCACTTCCTGAGCTTTTTCACAGTGTTGAAATTGCACACTCAGATACAGACATTTGTAATTTCAGTAGATCCATCTGCACTTCTTAAGAACTATTACCCAGTGCTCTCCACTTTTGATCCAACTATGCCATCTGTAAAAAGAAACAAACAAACCAACAAAAACCCTAGTATTTCTCAATTTTCTGCCCTATTTATGTATCTTCAAAACATGAATGTGAAATCTGGACAAATCCAAGGGCTCTAATATTGTTTCTTCCCCTGCATTCCTGGCATAGTACTCACAGAGAGGTAGAGGGTATTGGAGGAAATCTGAATGCTGATAAAGTTTCCTCTCTTGCCTAATATATGTATAACCACAGCACCTTGTTAACATACACTTTGTTACCAGAGCTTATCAACCCACTTACAGAAAATAAGCCTTAGAAAATGCTTCTAGATTAGAAAGGAGAAAATACCTCCTGTCAATCAGGACTAGAAAACCCCTCATCCTCCAGCTTTGGGTCTGTCTACAGCCTTTGGAAGACAAACAGGAGCTCACTGTTTGTCTGTCCAGACAGTGGGATGCAGGCCAGGGTGCATCCAAGCACCAGGACCACAATTCAGAGAAAACCCAGCCCAGGTTTCCAGGTTCATAAACTGGAGTTCACCACAGGGCTAACACAGCCTCAGGGCTTCTGGACCAGTGCTGCCTTGCATCCCCTGAGCTGCATCCCAGGCAGAGTCCCAGGTATGGTTGTTTTCATTGGAAGAAGCTCTTAATAAAATGGAAAATCTTGCATTTATACATAACTCAGCTATGATGTGAAGCTCCTCTAGATAACAGCATGTGGAGAACACAGACAGTAAGATTGTTTGGTGACCTGTCTGCCATACAGAGTTATCTTGTCATGGAAGAGATGCACATGCTTCTGATAAGAGTACACAGAAGGTCATATTGATACTGAAGGTTTGCTAACTCCCACAGTGCAGAGGTGTCACTTGGCTGCACCATAAAACAGACCCATTTTTGTCTGCTAAACAAGAGATTTACTTCAGACATTTCAATTGAACTCATGACCACAGGATTCCCTTATTGTTGGTTACACTGATTACTGCAAGAGAAGATGCTATTAGTTAATGAGAAGATCTTTCTTTCATCTTTGGGGAAAAAAATTAATCACATTCCAAGTACTTCAGCACTGCTCAGTTCATTATTTCTGGTTGAAGTTATTGTGTGTTTTGCTGAGGTTTCTAAGAAAGCCCAGGATACACACTTTAGTTGTATAAGAAATGAACCATTAAACAAAACCAAAAAAGTTTATCTTAACTTTTTCATGGAGTTAACATTTATCCTTCTTGTCTGCATTCTGGATAAGAATGTTATCTTGTTTGCTCTCTATTGTCATTCTTCTGTTTGTGCAGATCTTCAAGGGCTGTATTTGCATAATCTACGCTGAAGTAGCAGGAATACTTGATCTGTTTTGTGCAATATGAAAACATTTACGTTTACAAATTTTCCATGTATTTTTTTTAATACTGCTGGGTATTTCACATTTTTTCATAGAAATCTCTGTGGTGATGAGTTCTGCGTCACAACACTCAGTTTATTCTGCTCTCCCAATTTGTGCATAGGATTAATTTAAAGAGAAATTTTTATTTAAAAGAGACCTACTTGCTGTTCATCCAGGCCACTCTAAAACTGAATACTACCTAAATCTACAGCAGGACAATTCATGGAATAAAGCAGCACTTACTGGAACTGTGGTAGGGTGAAATCCAGACCTTTATACTGCAGTTTAAAATGTGATTATTTATGATCAATCCAAGCAAAATGAAAATATAAGTGCTTCATTTTCTGCAAAGTAAAACCACCTTCACCACAATCACTACTCAAATAATTTGCCACTTGGTACTTTCCATTCAGGTGTAGGTAAAAAGAACAAAATTACTCAGTCAAAGGTGGCAAAATTCAGTGCAGATTAATAACTCTGTAAAAGTAAAGGAGGAAGATAATTACAATCTTTCCAGAACAGAACTATTCTGTGTACAGAACAGCTTTACCTAGTTTCAATCCACATATATTTTCATTTAAATGCAGTCCTTTGCTAATTCTACCACTCTCTAAAGTTTACTGCAGGGAGCATGAAAAAGATGGTCTTTATGAACAGATGGTCTTTTCAAGGAAATGTAGTTACACTTAAATACAGACAAATGCACTGCAGACTAATGGTCCTGTTAGAATGCAAGTTCTGAAAAGGGAAAATATGGGACCACATAATATGCTAGCCCTTAATTACAGTTGTTTCTTTCCCCTTCTGAAGACAAACTAATCACTAATGAAGCTTAATTAGCAGTAAACAGGTACCAGTGTACAGTCATTCATGTACCAACAGATGTCTATTGATTGTATTTGACTGAATACAAATGTGAGTAGCTGTTGTTTAGGTATTATTAGTATAGGATGGGAAATTGTAGCACAACAGCTCCCTCCTCTATCACAAGTGGACAAATTCAGTCTGTCAAGTACAGCTGCATTCCCACCTGAAAGGATCAGTTTATACCTCAACACCTGGCAGCAGCCTCTTGTGTCCAGCATGATTTCCACTGAGCCTGGTTACACTCGACAGCAGACCTGCAGAGATTTTACCAAGGCACAGCCCAAATCAGCAATATGCTTTTTTTTATACTTCTGAGACACCTCCTCATATTTGTTGTTTTCTGTATTTTTGATGATGATTGAAAAAAAATAGTGATAAATATATTGATTACAGAAATAAAAACTGTAAGGAATATAGTGACAGATAAGGTCACAGCTGAAAGGAAGCAGCTACTTCTGAGACACCTCCTCATATTTGTTGTTTTCTGTATTTTTGATGATGATTCAAAAAAATAGTAATAAATATATTGATTACAGAAATAAAGATCATAAGGAATATAGTGACAGATAAAGTCACAGCTGAAAGGAAGCAGCCCCCAAAACAAAATATTCTATCACATTACAATATCTTATTTCTGTTTCTCTTCTTTTTTGAACTATAGAGACTAAACTAAAGAACAGCAATTCTGTGTTCTCTTCAAAATTAGATGAGTGAATGTGCTCAAATCTGTCTTTCTCTTCCCTTGGGCAACAAGATGACCTGGCTAACCTTAAACTGGGATTTGGCAAAATAAAACATGAAAACTGTAACTACAGGAATGCCAAATCCATTAAGATGAAAACAAAGGAACTCTAATGTGCATTATACAATAGGGAGGCTTATTTGATGCCAGTTGAAACACTCATTCTACCTTTTTTGCTATGGTCAGTATTTCAGTTGAAATCCTAAGTGACTGACCCAAAATTTGATCTTGCCTCTTGGGTACTGAAAATCTAAAATAATTCCACAAAGGAACAAAATTAGTTAGGCCTTACTCTGATGTTTTTCAGCATACACTGGCACCAGTTGTTCCTTTCTCTTTAACTTCAGCATTTAATTTTAAATAAGACAGAAAGGACCTCTCACAGTAGAGCTCTATGCTCACACCACAGATGCTCCAAATGCCTCACAATCTTATTTCTCTCTCTCAAAAAATGCAACTTGAACCATGCAGATATGACATCAGAGTTCCTGTCTTGAAATTATGTGGTGAACCAGTGTCTCATCCACTGCCATTTGGGACTCTGGTATTAATTTCACACTGCAGCCACTCGGCTTCTCTCAAGGCTGAGTCAGGTGTGTTTGGCAGACATGGGGGTGTCCAGCCTTCATTTCTGATCCCCACCCTCATTTATTTGTTTAATGCTCCTGATACATCAAAATTATTACAGAAAATTTAAATATACATATATATAAGCATGTCTATCCATTTGATAGCTTTTGATTACGAACTTGTGAAAGTAGAACGAAACCTCTTTAAAATGGTGAAGTGCATGCCTGTCTACCACCCAGAATGGCTTCTGTCCATACTTCAAGGAACATCCCCAAACAAATAACATTACTTCTTTGCTGAGCATGCCCTTCATGTCTCTCTGCCTTGTTTCAACTATAACATGAAAGATCTTAATGGATTAATGATCTTTTTCTTTGTAACACAAATATGCTCAGTAACAACAAAATGAATTTTCCAAGGAAAGAATTAATCTGGAAAGTCTGCTTCAACTATTTAATCCTGCTGTAGTGCTAAGTAAAACCCATGCTTCTATAACTAAGAAAAGTTTTCTGAAAATATGTATTTGCCCTGGCTTTATTTGTGTAGATACAATACCCTGAGCACATAATCCTTCACCTTTTACTTCTGTGGCCGATCAGATATGAAATTTCCACTTGGCTCATTAGCCTTAGTGTAGGATGAAAACAGTAAAATACTGACTTACTGGAAGTCATCAAATGGGTCTCTGGCAGTTATTTCTGTGCAGACAAGAATGAACTCTGTGGCTTTTAAGGAAATAATCAACGTTGGATTAATTCAGCCTGTGCTGTAAATGCTGGAAGTTTAATTGCAGAAGTCAGACAAGGGGAGACGGGATGATGATAAACACTCAAAAAAAATATCCTTTTACTAAAAAATATACAATAGCATCAACGCTTTGACCATTGTCATAAGAGGAATTTAGTTTTCTCTCCTACTGTAGAAAGTAAACACACAAAAAGTTGACAATGTCTTTAGAATTTTCTTATTTCTAGCTGAAGAAACAGAACAGGACAAATTGATAGAGATTATTTAAGAACCTCTAGTAACTTTCCATACATTTCCCCTCGGACTTGAATTTGATTAACAAATACCTTCATTTGCACTGCTCCTGAAATAGGTGACACGTAGTAGTCCTGCACAATTTGAGGTTTACAGATTCGAGACACATTTGTAACTGGTCCTGTAGCAGAGCCTCAGATCAAAGTGATGATTAAAATCTAAGTTCTGGTGGGAGTTCAATCACTTCAAAGCCTATAGATAGCAATATTAGCATCCAGCCATGCATAGTTTTAGTGTGTGGCTGGGATCAGAAGTCCCAGAGGGAAATGAGGCAGCCTTTCTGTGGAAGCAGATAACACTCACAATACTCAAAGGTTTAAATCTCAGCTACTGTCAAACCCTCCTTGATGGTGAGGAGTCCTTTTGTGTTTATCTCAAGAAGACCAGCACTTTAATTTTTTTTTTTCCATTCCTGAAATAGTAACAACAGAATTTCCATATACGAGATTAAAAGCACTGCTGTTACCACACAAGTACAGTGCAATCTTTGCATCAGCTGCGAGCAGACATCTGTTCTGTAAATTCCCCCCCACAATTTAAAAATCATCATTTTCTACTGCAATACTTAGGAATGTTCCCACTGTATTCCTTTGTTGTCTCATTCAATAATACCTTTGCACATAAATGGTACTAACACAATCAGTTTACCTCTGCTATTATTTATTATTCATGCTGTGGGAGCACACAGAAACTCTAGCCATGGGGCCTTGATCTTATTTGTACTTGCTGAACAAATACATCCTAAGAGACAAGTTACTGTCCTGAAGAAACATTTTATTTTCAGCCTAAACAGAGAGGACAGTCAAAGGGTGGGAGAGGAAATAGTGAGGAATGGCTCGCCCACATCACACCACTAAGCACTGACTTAGAGAGGACAAGCAGCAAGCCACTGTGGAGTCCAGGAAAAGAGCCCTGGTCCATGGGAATGCTGCAGAGAGTGGCACTGCCCTGCCTGCAGCCAGAGCTTTGATTCCAACACCTTTTCACAGACAGAGCCCTTACCTGGCACTCACACAACCCCTCACACCTCAAAGGCTTTTGCAATGCAGCCTTTCAGAGAGGTTCAGGATTCAGGAGCTCCATGAGCCTGTGCTGGCACAGCTGTGGATCAGCAGCACAAGCTCACCCTGAGAGATGCTCAGCTCCCCCAGCTGTCCTGCATCCCTCTTGGGATCCCCCACAGAGTTACTCCTGAAAGTTTGTCTGAACAGTGCCAAAAATACATTTATTCATGCCTGTCTCAGTGGCATAAGGAGCAATTACTGCTTATGGGGATTGAATGAGGAAGTCTGCAGTGATTAAAGAACAGAGCATGGAGAACAGCTCGATCACCTTCACCCCTCCTGAAACACTCAGGCTCATTAGGCTCATCTGTTCATGCAGAACAATGTTAATTCACCCAAAAAAGGATTGTAGGAAAGGTGAAAGGTTGCTACATGTCCCCAGAGCTTACATATGGCGCTGATAAGCTACAAGACACAAAACCCCCAAACTGGAAATGAGTGGAAAAGGGCCTTGGATCACAGCATGGCTGGAGGTGAAACATCTGTCACATCCAGCTATCTACAGAAGCAGAAAGCTTATTTATTAACCCACTCTCCATCCAGAGATTTCTATACAGAAAAATATCAACTAGGTGAATGCTGTGAAACTGAATAGTTGCAGGTAAAAATGCAGAGAGGCAAACCCTCTGCAAAGCTACAAGGCTGAAGTGCTGTCTCCTGCTCTTCCCAGATTAGATCCCAGCCCTCTGCTCTGTATAAATACACAGGTTGGCACCAACATCCTGGGCGGATTACAAGTGAAGGAAAAATACCTAATTTACATCCCACTCTCCCACCTTTTAACCAGCCATCAGATTTTTCTTATGACCTTTTCCTGGGCTGCTTTTAAATGATAGCAGTATATTTTTCCAAAGATGTGTCTCTGTTTTCTGACAGATGGAATAATTTTAATATATCATTTTACCTGCCTCACCAGGGAGCTCTGCAGCGTAATTAAAACACAGGACAGATGAAAAGGTTTATAGCACAGCTACATCACTGCAACATAATGTTCACTTGAGCATCACTTACACCCTGCTGCTTCCTAAGGATGCAGCAGAGAGTGCAGTGCTTGCTGGATGCCAGGCTCCTTGGGCTGGGACTGACTGGAGGGCAAAACAAAGGCAGTAATTCTGCTCTGAAGCTGCTTGGCACCAGCTCAGCACCTAAACCTCTGTTGGACACTGCTAACCCAAAATAACACCACATCAGACAGAGCAGATAAATCAGGTGACAGGACCTCACAGTGGAGACTTTGCTTCATCCCCACAGCACTGACAAAGCAGCTTCACAACATGGAAGACAAGTGTAGTACGGCAAACGTTTTTTGGTGAACAAAGAAAACAGTAGAAAATTTTTAGCATCTTAATTTTTTGAAATTATCTTAATACAGAAATTAAGTATGAAAGCTTTGGTGAAGTCAGCAAATCACCAGAAACCAGATATGTGGATAAAGCATGTGTGAAATAAGTGAGTCAAATGGGCATTAAGTAGATGACATTAAGTTAAAAATCCATTAAGTAAAAAAAGTGTAGAACACACAAAGGCTTTACAGAGGGAATCTGTTACTGAGGTCAAAACCCACTTTTACTGTGGCCCACCTTGATAACCCATCAGGACCAGAGATATCTGTTCAAAAGTGTGAACTAACTGCAGGATCAGCAAAAGTAGAGAAAGTTATTGATTATTATTAAAAATCAGTTGACATGAAGTCCTCTGAGAACAAACAGCACTTAGGGCCAGAGATACACTCAAAGCTGATCCTTTTAGTGGCAAGATGAAACAATAAATTCACTATTCAGACAAATCTCTCTTCTCACATTTGCCTTGGAAATATCAATATTCTGTAAGAATATCAAGGAATAACTTTTGTTGGAGAACATACAGAATAATATTTATTTTGCTTGAATTTTAAATTTCAGTATTTTCATTATAAAAATAAAAATGTCTGCAAAGTTCTGACATAGTATTATAAGAAAGAGGTAATGCTGAAAATCAATAAATTTTAAAAAACTCTTTGTAAGGCAATATCCAGAGGAAGCAGAGTGAAAGGTTGGATTATTTCTGTATGTTAGCAAATGAAGTTAACTAAGTTGTCAAATAAGTTTTCTGCTATGATTTTATTTTTAAATAATTCATGCTCTTTTTTGCCTCCTTTTGCTAACAGGCTTATGGTTCCTGGTTTTATGTTTAGCAAAAACAAAAGGTGCATTTTCTCCTGTAAAACTAAAAACATTCTGGTGTGGTTGGTTTTCTGACATGCACCATGACAATTCCTCTACAAAAAGCCTTTGAGACACTAGGAGAGAAATGCAACATTCAGGGACAGATTCCTGTTCAGCTATCTGCAAAAATCAGATCTCAGCAAACCTACAGAGCAACAGGATTTCTAATAAGCCCTTCTGGCCATAAACATAGTTTATTGTAACATAAATATGATAATGTGAGGAGTTCTTGGCTGTTGTATTTCCAGCTGTCTTTTCTTAATGAACTCTCCTTTAAATCCTGCCCTTCTCTTGCCAGTAAAAGTCAGTCTTCTCTTGGGTCACTTTCTACTTTTCGATTTTCTCTAGTATATCTTTAGAAAATCCTTTCTTTTCCTGGTCATTCCCTCTCCATGCTCTGTTGGATCCTTGGCTCCCTCCCTTTCCTGGGCAGTGCCCCCATGCAGAGCCTGTCCCACTCCCAGGGACAGAGTGCAGCTCCTCCCTGCCCCTGCCTGCCTGGGCCAGGCCATTGTCTGAGGCCACAGCAAACTCCATCTCCACTTACACCTACCCCAAAATCCTGTATATTATCTTCCCTTTGCCCGTTATTTTTAACATCCTGCTTCTCTCTTTTCATCCCTGCATGAATTCACTGTCTCCTCTTGATTTCACCAAACATTAAAGTTTTTTCTCTTGTGAGAGACATCTCTATCACTTCCCTATTGCATTCTTTTCTGCTGTCAAATATTTTATTTTAAGATAAAGACAACATTTGTATAATTGCAAGCATGATTATAAGACTTCTGTTATGTCAGAGGCAATGCCTGGCAATAATTTTGTTTTGCTTTTTAAGTAAAGGAAATGGATGCACTTATGCTTTTTAGTAAAGAATTAATTTCTGCCAACATTCTCAAGCAGACAAAATTACATGAGCCTGGCACTGAGAGTTCTGATAGGCAGAAGCTGAAATATCATCCATCTTCATCCAGTGATTTTGTATTATGGAATATACTTATTCTGTGCTTGCAGGGTAACTCTGCATTATTTCCTTTACATATGACAGATGTTCATTCCTTATTCTTGTTTAAGAGTAGAAATTACTGAAAAATACCACTGTACAGCAGAATTTAACCCCAGATTTTGCCCTCTAAAATGGCAGTGTGGCTTTTATCCTCATATGTTCTAAAAATACAGTAATCCACAGCTCTCTAGCAGTTGAGGAATGTGGGAACAGGCAATCTGTTGAGCCAGTTCTGTGTCAGACTTTCTGGGTGGTAACAGAGCTGTCACCTGGGAGCAGCTGCAAGGTAAGCAAAACCACTCATCTCTTTACACTCAGCTGCTGTGTAGGGGAAAAAAACTGGCACTGATCTGGTACTGCCTGATACCAGATATTATTTTGGCATATATCACTAAATTTGGTGGCCTAAAACCTGATGCTCTCCTGTCAAGCTCTCTCCCTCCTATACTGCAGAGAAGCCAACTCAGCAGATGGACCTGTGTAGCTGCATGAAAATCCTGAATGCAGTAAAGTGTGGTGGAGTGACCCTGGTGCCCACCAAAGCCACTTATCACTAACTGTCCACAGCTGGAACGTCCTGTGGGTCAAGATAAGGGTGGGGGGAAAATCAATCACCAATTATTGTTACAGGCAAAACAGACCTGACTTGGAGAAATGGATTTAATTTATTGCCAATCAAATAAGAATAGAGTAATGTGGGTCTCTCAGAGACACTACCCCTGGTGCTGATGGCTTCAGCTTTGGAGGGTCCCTCTTGGAAATGCTGGCATCAGACACAGGGGAAGTTTCTGGAAGCTTCTCTTGGGAGCCACCCCTGTAGCACCCCCACCCTGCCTGCAAACCTCACCACCGAATCCAGTCCTGTTAACCAAGCCCTTATGTGATTTGCAAGAGACACAAGACAAACAGAACCAGCAGCGTGTCATGATAAGAATCCTCCCTTTGATCAAACAGCTTCCCCTTTTTATCTGAGATGCAGCAAAGAGGCAGCTCTGACTTCTCTCACCTTGAACACTTCTGGGCCTACAGGAGAAAGCTGAGGAGCATCAGTTAAACACTGCATCCCACAGCGTGCCTCAGCTAAGTCATTTTTATGGAGATGAGCACATGCAGATTCAGCGGAGGCTTTGCCTTGCAGGGTGAGCTGGGCTCTGGACTGTAGACAGCCCAAATTGAATTTTGCTGGGAGTGTGTGTGAGCGCTCTCTGTGCACCTCTCGCTTGGGGTGCTAAACTTAAGCATCATTAAATTGACATAAATGCAATAGACTTCAAATAGGAAGGTAAGTGTTAGGCCTGGAACAAAATTCTGAAGCTGTCTTGTTTGGACCCCTACCCCTGCAGGACTGCTTCCTGTGGTATGCACTGAAATGCTGCTTTCCCTGCTCCTGGTGTACCTTTGTTTCACTCCTGTATAACATCACCTTGTTAACATTCAAACAAAACAATATCCAAGGCCAATACTGAGTGCATTAGCAGCACCCTGTCCCAAGACACCATCCTGTTCAGAGACATTTGTAAACCTAAACCTTGGTATTCTATTTTTAATTAACAAAGAAAGCTTAATATGCATTTTTTTTTCATCCATCTGGCACTAAAGTTGCTGAGTTGCTTTGTTGCATTTTCAGGAAGAGTTTGGGACTATTAGAAGAAAATTGCAATATATTTCTCTTTCTGTGGTTCACCTGTTTGTTTCAAAGGTAAAGTGTGTTTGGAACTGAGAAAATAAGTGTTAGAGAAGATATAACCTATACACATTTTTATACGTATTCTTTCTACTAGCAGCACAAAGGCCCTTTTTCCCTTTCCATGTGTTTTCTCTGTTCTGTATCAGGTCTCAGCATTTTTCCTTTTGGAACTGAGAAAATAAGTGCTAGAGAAGATATTACCTATACAAATATTTTTATGTATTCTTTCTACTAGCAGCACAAAGGCCCTTTTTCCCTTTCCATGTGTTTTCTCTGTTCTGTATCAGCATTTTTCCCCCATCAGATCTTAACACACAAGAGGACAAAACCAAACCAAAAAACTGCTATTAATGCCTTGTCCATAGCTTGACACAGGCTCAACTTCTCTGCTCCAATTTAAAGACCCTCTTGTGGTGAGATAACTTAAAAGTAGAATATTTTTATGTTGCAATCTAGCACTTGCTCTCCTCAGTGATTCCTTTATCCTCTTGGGGGTATCTTCAGGGATTGTATATTGAGTTTTTAAATTAAACTCTCTGAGTCTTTTCCTTCGGTTGCTTTTAAACTTTTGTTGGTGAAGGAAATACTTTTTAGCTTTGCAGAGACTTCTATAGTACTACTTGCTTGTTAAAGCTACATCAAGTACCACATTAAAAAGAAATTCAAAGAAACTAGAAACAACTTTGTTTCTAACTGAAAGCAGAGATGGAAGAACATATAAGGAGCATGTTAGGAGCTGCTCTTTTTCTGACTTAGTTTCGTTAGATATCCCGGTGGAAATATAATATGGAACATATGTTCATAAATAAAGTGAACATCTGATTAATTCTGTTTCTATGCTTTTAATTGATCCATTTCTCAATATATAATGCACAAATTACCATATCTATGTTGCACAAATGAAGGAAAGCCCACATGAAACCCTAGAATACACAGTGGAAGAGGCTTCTGGGATTTTCTGGCACAAGTTCAGACCCTTTCCTTGCTCCTTCCTGAAAGGCCTCCAGTACATCCCATTTTAGCACCAGTCCTCTGAGGGGCACCACCCTGTGACACCCTGCACACCAAAAGTGCCACCACCCACCCACCCCAGCCAGCCAAGCAATCCATCAGGGCCAATCTCTTGCTGTGGGACTGGCAATTGCCAGATGCTGCAGCAGAAGCTGAATATCTCTTAACAGCACATCTAATTATCTATATTATCCAGGGGAGAAAGAAGAGCTCTTTATATCTCCACATGGCAATCAATAGCTGCAGAACTTGGAGATATAATCCTTGACTTAACTATAATTTGTAACTTGTGCCATCACAGATGTCATGCTTCAAACAGAAGCTGCCCAACATTAGATCCAAACTTCTGAGTTCATTACTGCAGCCACTGACAACAGCAGCAGGGTTTTCCTTCCCTGGTGATAAAGGGTGTGTCTACACAGCTATCAGAGGCTGAGTGCTAATTGTCTTCCCTCCACAGCCATTACTGCAGGACTAGACTGCTCCTTCTTTCAAAGAAATCAGAGAAAGAAGGAAAAGAGAGTTTCAGCTCAAGGAGGTTTTGTTTTTCTAGATATGTGTTCTTTCATGAAAATTGCTGTGCAAAAGAGCAAACTCACAAAACTATGGACTCCAAAGCTGTCAATAAATGTCCAAGATTTCTAGGATGCCCTTGAGTATCAGGGAAATTTCTCCAAAAATCAATTTCTCTTATGTGAATTTCCTTGTTTATGTTGGCTCCAACACACTATGATTACTTAAGTAACCCAGGATTAATTATTTCAGTCATTTACAAACCAAATCAATAACTTGTGCAAGAATGTGAAAGCAAGAATATTTGTCTTTTAGTCTAAAAAAGCTAAAACAGAAAAGGCTGCATATCTAAGCCCACTCCAGAGTTTGCTGTAACCTAATAAAAAAGGACACAAACTGATGCAGCTTATTCCCCTAGAAACAGGAATTTAAATTTACATTCATTTAATCCAAACACTTCAAAGGGAACATCTTAGAGCAGAATGATATTCTCCAGTTCATATGGCAATTACTACAGGGTCATATTGTCCATTACTGTGGCTCTCCTCCTGCACTGAGTTTCCATTGCTTACTAATTACAGGAATGCAGAATCAATTAAGAGAAAATAATGAAAGGGAATATATAATTTCCATAAATAAAAAGAGCCACTTTCTTTAGAAACATTACATAAGCAAATGAAGGAAAGCAGCTTTAATTTAACAGATGGCAATCCATTTGAGGACACTGCTCACCACTAACCCACACTTCCTAATTAAAGAATTCTGTCACTGTGAACCTTTATGTATGACTGTGTTATGATCTCTCCTGCCTAATCTGCTTTGAAGGGCTAATTAATACTAACCCACACTAGCCAATACAGATAGACTGAAGTAAAAGGAGAATTAGATATACATTATCTGGAAATAATGCTCACTCTCTGAAAAAGAGCTAAAGAACTTTATTGACCTAACTTATTTAACAAATGACACTTAAGTAATTCATTGACAAGGCAGCACAATGGCAGGACTAAAAGCCTATTAAATAATTTTTTCTAACAGACATCACACTGCATTGGCTGTAAATTTCTGGTGTAATTAATTAATTAAGACTTAAATATTTCAGTGATTAATTTCTATTAAAAATTCATAAAACATAATGACACTTAGGGAAAGAGATTATGGTTACTAGCATTTATTGACTGGGCTATAAAAAAGCCCAATCTATTTAGAAAAAGAACTCTCCTAGTTCAGCCTCAGAACACCAACAGCATTTATTGCAAACACTGTGAAAACAAAGTGCTGATATTGCTCATACTTGTGGTGCATTTTCATTTTTCATTTGAGGATCACTTTTAGCAGATGCTTTTTAGGGACACATACAATTCAAGAGAAGCACACAGAATTTCCTCATGGTCTGGTCCCAAACCCACAGGGATTTGGCTTAAAATGGTGGTGCACCTTGCCCAAACATCTCAGTGTTCTCTGCTGAGCTCTTGCCACATCCAACCCAACCTGCAGACAAGATCTTGCCACCCTTTCCCACCTAATCTCAGCTCTGTGTCCTCCTCCATTGCTCTTGAGCATCCTCCCTTCCCTTCCCAGCCTCATACTTCAGATACTTTTCCCAGTATAAATAAATAAATATCCTCTACAACAAGTGGTAGAATCCTTTTTAATTTTTTGTTTTTGTTTTTGTTTTACCACCTTGGAGCAAACAACTCAGCTCAGCCTTCCCCAAAAAACAAAGATGATTTATTTTTATCCCTTTTCCTCACTACAGCCCCAGTCACGCCCAGAGGGACCTGGATACCAGTGCACAGAAGCAGCAAAGTCACACGAGGCACATTGTGCCTACACAGACAACATTTCCCTTCCATCTGCAGGAGATGCTCACAGTTTTTAAAACCAGCAGGGGACACCAGATTACCCACACTGACCTCTGTTTTACAGCACATTAGATTCCTCCCAATTACCATTCCACTGAGATCTGCAGGTTTAGACCAACCAGCTGACTTTGCAAGAACAGGGCTAACCTGTTCCATGCCACAGGAAGTTATAACAAGAAAAAGAAACCTAGAGGAGAATCAAAAGAAAATAATTTCCTGGCATTTCAACCTTAGCTGTTATCAATGCATATTGCATTTCACTTTGTCTTCTACATAAGTCTTAGCATATTCAGCACCTCTGATGGAAATCAGCATGGTAGAATGACAATAGACATACCCAGGACTCTTCAGCCCTCTTGGCTGTATCATTTGTATTTATCTGTTGTCTGCATAAGTCTCTTTATTATAAACTCTTTCTTGAGGCTAGACATTAATGAGAGATATTGCAAATTCAAAGCACAAGTTTTCTGCAAGCTCAATAGAATTTATAATCATTGCAAATGTCTTTTTATATAAAAAGCTAATATTTTTAATATTTTTCTTTTTTTGAATTAAAAACCTCTTTCATATTTGATGTATTAACTGTATTAGCATTTGTTCTCTATGAATATCAAATATTGGTGATAATTATTTGCATGTTAATGCTTATTAGTACATCCAACTGGATGTGAACAATAAATAGAAAAAAGTTTAAAGTGCAAAGCACTTCACATTCTATATTTCTGGACAAGGATGGGAAGCTGTAATTACCAATGATTGCAGCCAAGTCTGTAATAATCAGAGTTAAATCTAAGGTGAAATTAATATGAAAACCATAAAGCAGTTTAACATAAGGTAGAGGGTTAAATTAGTTTATTAAAATTGGCTAGAAAACAGAATAAATTTAGTTTCTTTACATTTGCTCAGGCACAGCATTTTGAGTAATGTAAGCAGTTAAATAACCTTGTCCCTATAGCCCTCCTTAATTCTTTCAATAAAATTCTCCTGGTTTTATGCTTGGATGGCTTTGCTTGTTTGTTTTAAAAGGAAAAAGATTATTTGGGGTCGAATTAGAGACCTGGTAAATGCAGGAGAATCTTGCTCAGCTTGTTTATTGGGGTCACTATCTCTCCCTGTCCTTTCCTCTGAGTTTTGCTCCTCAGGGATGCTCTCACAGCTCCCTGCAGGGCTTCTCCTCCTCCTTCAAGCCCAGAACGTTCCCACCCTGTGCCATTGCCTGCCAGGCTGCTGGCCAAAGGAGGGAGAGATGCCAAAGGGAATCCCAGCAGCAGGAGGGGTAGGATCCAGCATGGCTCTCACCACCCTGCCCCCTTCCATTTACAGGGAATTACCAGTCCTTTGGGACAAAACCTGTGCCTTGGTGCCCAGGCTCAGACGAGAAGCCTGCCTCTGCATCCCACAGAGCTTTGGGGAGCAGCTGTGCAGGGAACAGATCACCCCACATCCACCCCACAGAGACACCCCAGCTGCTGGAGCTTGTTCTGCCTGGGAAAGGGGAATCTCTGCTTAGGGAAAAGGGGATTTATCCCCTGCTGGTTGCTTAAACAAAAGCTGCTATGAGACAGTGAACACTGGGGCTGCACCCAGTGGGATTTGGGCTCCAGTTCCTGGGGCACTGAAGATCTCTCAGCACAGACCCAGGCAAACCCAGCTCCTTGGTCTGAGGCAGGACCTGACCCTACAGTGGCCTTGGCCCCAAGGCAGGGGTGACAGCCAAGCAGGGACACCAATGCCCACACTGTGACAAGATAACCTCTTTCTGTGTGAAAACTGGGCTTAATTTCAGTTTCATTCAAGATAATGACCTACATAATTTTCAATAATTGGATACAATTTATCTTTTCTTAATTAAAAAAATGGAAATTAGCAAAGGGAAGGGATACTGGAAAATGCTTCATTTGAAACCTCTTCATTAATTATCATGATGTCTAAACACCATTTTGAGAACTGCACTTACAGAACCAGAATCCAAATAATAATTTTTTCATTAATCTGTTGAGTTTACTGTAATACTCCAATTAAAAAAACAGCACCTACTTCTAGGAGATATCTGTTTTATTTGGGTACTGTTGGCTTCATTGCTAAAATTAGTGATAAATCCACATATGCATCCTTGAACAGGTAGCACAACCACCAGTATGAACGTGAATGTACACTCTGAACTCATTAAATGAAGATGCTTAGAACTCACTGACAGTCTTATAAATTGCCGGGAACTTGCCAGAATTTTTAGTGGGCTTTGTTCACAGAATTCTTTAAATCCTTATTTTAAAATTAATTATTATAATTCACATCATGTTCTTTATAACTAGATCTGGCATCAGCATTTGATGGATGAAACAAAACAAGCCAGACTTGCAGACGTTGGGTATCCCTGTTATGTGGTTGCATGTGACAGGGGTTTATAAACCCAGTGTAACACACTATATTTACCAAGTCTCATTTTACATTTGTGGAGTTACTAAATTACTTTGACATACCCCAGTTTATGTTCTATTACTGAGGAATAACTACACAACAGATGGCAGTGTGTTTGCATAACAATTTTTTTGGGCAGGTCAATCTACAAGGTAGTTATAGGGATTGATATATATTGGTGAACATGGGGATTATTCTTTGCACTATCAATCAGACAGTCAGTCAACAGAGTAATTTCTATATTGCAAAGGAGAGGTTTAGCAAATATATATCATTATGGACAATTCTTTAAAGAGCAAAACCATACTACCAAGAGTAGAACCAGCAATGGAAAATGATGCTTCTAGATAGAATCCTTTTCCTGAGGGACTTCAAACTTCAGAATCTTAAAAATAATATTAACAAAGAATAGCTATAAAATCATACTGGGATTCATTTGGTGCATGAATAAATATCTATAGCTGTATCTAATGCGCTCTTCAGCATTAAACAACAGATAATTATGGACTGTGTCGTGTTAAGTGAAGATAATATCTTGCAAATAAGGTAATAATTATAAAGGAAATTTATGCTGCTCCGAGAGCCTCGATGTTTATTTATTAAAAAAAACCAAAAAAGCAAATCCTAACTAAAACTCTGAGTCCTTGATTCCTGTAATGCAGCCAAAGATATTTGAATCAAAAGTTGCTTTTTCTCCTTACTTCTTAGTCCAAGGGGAATGAATTTGGTTGTTTTATGTCAGCCACCCTGTGCAATGCTACATAGCCTGATGGCACTGGTTAATTCATTGGGATTGCCTCATCCCGTGTTAAGAATGGAATGATGGGAGAGAGGAGGTAGAAAATTAGTCATCCTGCACCTCAGGATGTCTGTCTTAAATTTCCAGTCCTATCCTGGTGCTGTAGTCTGGATTCAACTATTTGCACGTCAACAATCAGATTCTCTCTAAGAATGTAAAGCATTATATCAAAGTGAGGAACGGTTGTCACTTATAGTTGGTGAACATTGTAAGTGGATATATTTGTAAGTGCTTCTTTCTATTTTGTCTGCTTGTAAGAACTTAGGAGTGACATTCCAACTAATGTTCATCCAAGGAGACATCTAATATTGATGACTTTGTGTCAAAGCAGTGAAACAAAATAACAAAAGAGTTAACAAAGCACTGTTAGTGTGTGTTCTTTCAGGGAACAATACAAAGTTCTTATTAATTAGTGCATCTTATAAAAAAGAACATTTCTTTTGGCATCCTACTGCAATGTCTGACTGCCATGGGGGAGGGCAGGGAACAGCTGTTTTCCATGAGAAATCCTAGCTGGTCTCTGTGGGTGAGTATTTCTATTTGTATGTACCCTGCTTAGTGCCAGACCACTAACTTTTAGTAATGCGTGCTCTGTCTTTGAGGCACAAAAAGGGTGAGGTGCTGTAATAATTTGGAGGCTGCAAATTCACTGCTTGATGCCTGCTGTAGTAAATTTGACCCTGGAATATTAAGGGGTGTTAAATAAATTGGACAAAGAGGTGTTTGGGGAGTAAAAGTGCCAGACACACTGCCATGAATGAGCAATTAGATGTTCAGGAACCAGCTTATCGCAAATTACATGCCTACAATATCTATTACTGTAATGACCTTGAGAGTTGCCTCATATTCTCCCTTAACCTAATGAGCATGCTGTGTATAATCAATTACGTCTGCAATTAAAATTATAATTTGTCTAACAAACTCTTCTTCACTTTCTGACAATTTTTTAACAAAGTCTGTTACATACTGGTAAAAGATAAATATTAATTTTCTGTTGTGCTTTATTTTTTTTTCTTACTCTGTGGCTAATTTATTAAGCCATATTACTGCTCTCCATTATTTTTTAAGTTTTCAGCAGAATTTATTTAAGTTTCAGTCCTGAATGTCATGGGATAATTACAACATTTAACAGCAATTTATCATTTCCCAATAGGGTTTGCAACCTGTCGTTGCCTGCTTTCTGAAATTTGTTTGCATGTTTCACTCAAGAGCTACTGCAAATATTCTGCCTTTCACTTCTGCACAGATATTCCCTGTTTTACTGGAGTGACCAGAAGATATTCTGCTGAACAGAGCTGACATCTGCTTGCCAGCCCAGACCTCCTGAGGTCAAGTCAACCCAACATCAGCAAAACACAGCCCTGACCATTAAGGAACAGGATGTCATTCATTGCAATCTGCTGCTAATTATAGAGTCACCCAGGCAGGCTACTACCTTTTTGCTCCTGTATCCAAGTGTTCAACAAATAGAGAGATTCATATAGAAACTGAATATGCTAATCATAAGAAAATGTAAAGAGAAGGCAGAAACAGGATGTCATTCATTGCAATCTGCTGCTAATTATAGAGTCACCCAGGCAGGCTACTACAGAACTTCTTTTTGCTCCTGTATCCAGGTGTTCAACAAATAGAGAGATTCATATAGAAACTGAATATGCTAATCATAAGAAAATGGAAAGACAAGGAAGAGGGGTTTTAAAAATGGGTCCACACATTTTATGTACTGAAGGAAAGCAAACCCTTCCAGCTCTCAAGGAAGGACAATGTTGGTTTTTCCCATACACAGCTCATTCAAAGGGCCCCGAATGCCCCTGCTGAGGAGTTTGGAGTGAATCCCTGCATCCCTAAGCAATCCCTCCTCTCTCCAGGACCATCACCAAGAGCAGAGCCAGGGCCCTGCCCCTGGAGCACAGGGGCAGCAGCTTGGCCTCAGGGCAGGATGGGCACAGCCAGGGCATCACACAAATAAAGCACAGCTGGAACAGGGCTCTGCCCAAACCTTTGGGCTCTGCTAAGCCCTTCCCTGAGCCCAGCTTTGGGAGCCAGCCCAGGACAGCACATTCCCAGCACAGTGGTGATTAAACCACACCGGGGCAATGCAGATGTGCACAGTCTTAGAGCAGAACAAGATCTTGTCTCTCTACCCTGTCTGCTGCCAGGCAAGCCCAGCAAACCCCAGCAAATTTTTTTGTTTCCTTCAAAAGCAAGGAACTGAACAGTGGATATGTATTGAAAGAAAATCCTGAGCAGCAGCACCTGATTCAGACACAGAATCATTTATTTTAAAAATCCTAATCCCAAACTGACAAATTATCTACCAGGAATTTCTCTCCAGAAAAAGCCACGCAGCTGTGCTGAACTGCACCCATAGATGTTGATTTCTTTTATGTGATCCAAAGCTGAGAAGAGGGCAAACATCTCTAAAGCCGATGAATGAGACGCAGGGTGTGCCCTGAAATGTGCTGTAAATTACGGAGCCAGCCTGGGATGCACCCCCTGAGCCCCGGGCTGAGGAATCTCACCCCAGGAGTTTGCTCACCAGGACAGCTCTGCTTTGGCACCAAGCATCTTTTATGCAGAAGGGAATTAGCTGAAAGACTCATTTCCTGCTCCCATGATCTGCTCTTAAAGCTCCCAATTAAGTGAAAGCATGTCAAACTGGAGAGCTTTATTTGCTTACTCTCCAACACAGCGCTTCCCTGGACTTACACGTAGTTAATGCTGTGAAATATTGATGCCTATCCAGAAATGAGAAGTGATGAAGCTGTTAGTTATACAAAATGAATTAAGGTTCCCACAGAAATGAGTTTTGAATCCTCCTGATTTTGTACCTTTGGAATATGCTGCACCTGGACGGGCTCTGAAGGATGAGTGACTGCTGTGCAGGACAGCTAAAAGCAGAGGAAATGAGGGGAAAAAAGCCCCTTAATGTACAGAAATACCCATGAGCCACTTCTCTTAATATGCAACAGATAATGAATAAACTACCCTGTATTTTGTATTTATGTTCATCAACAAAATCTAATCAAAGTTCATTTTTTTTAGAAACTCAATAGTTACATTAAATTAGATTACACAGAAAATTAAATCATAAATCTATGTAACTAGACCCTGCCTCTCTCTTGGTTGCTCCAAAACACAACTTTGCCCTCTTGAGCACCTCATTTAATTCTGGGAGGCTGAGCTTCCAAACTAGTTATGGATTTGATCATTTAATAACATGAAACAAGTAATTGTGTGTGGGAAAATTTATTATTTAATTAGGCCTTACTGGTAATCAATAGCAATCTATTAATTCATTAATTTGCATATCCCTTGTTTTTATATGTGGCCACAAATTCTGTTAGTTGTTGTATTGTTGTGGTTTTTTTTTTTTTTAATTTATGAACTTTTTACCTTCACTATGCTAAAGGAGGTGCTCCAACTGTTTGTATTAAGCAGAGGAAACAACTGAGCAGTGGGAATGCCTGTCTGCCCTATGGAACTGACTGCAGGACAAGATTTAGTACTGAAAACAAAGAAGAGAAATAAAACTACAGGGCCTGTTCTCCCCAGGATCCATGCACAATTCTCATTAATGTTAATGAAAGATACTAAATGGATATGCACTGAGGGGAGTTTATTAGAACATAATAAATACTGGTATTTTCCTTTTTAATTTTTTTTAACTTTATGGTTATTATAACTGAACTTCTCCAGGTGAAGTGAAACATATTTAAAGAAAAAATAAAAAATGTTATATTGAATTATGCTTCATAGGTTATTTTCTCAAAATGCTATTTTTCATTCAGAATTATTAGATTTATACACATCACTAATAACTGTAGGCTTAAATTATACACTATATGAAATCAAAATATTACAATTGTAGGATCAAAATGTTTGCAAAGGAATAGAAAAAGTCCCATTGATTTATTTCACATGTTTTCACAAGTGAGTTGAACCATTTATACCAAAGAAAAATCTTGCCCCAGACACCAAGGTTGTGCTACTTACATCAGGCTCAGACAATCGAAGACAGGTTATAAATTCATATTCTGCTGGATCATAATTCTGAATTTAACTCAGGGTGGCCTCATGAAAAGGCACAATTGAAAGAATGGCTTTTGTTGATCACAGGCATGACTTATTTGCAGGGAAAAAAGGATTGATTAAATGCAGTGTGAACTGATCCACTCCTCAGTCTGGGCAGACTGACCACTCCCTAAAGATAAATCCCCTCCACCTGAGGTGCTGGAAGGCCAGGTGAGGAGATAGCACAGTGATATTACCTTTTCTATACCTTCTCAATGGAGAATTAGTAATCATTCACAGATCCATTAAAAAAAAAAAAGGTGTTGCCTCCGGGCATTATTTTTACTTCAAATACTAAAAATTATAATTGAAATCGGAGAAATTCAACATTCATAAAATCAGAGGAATTATTCATCATTAGAGATTTAACATCTTTACAAATAAGATCAAGACAATCATTCACATGAGCACTTTCCATCTGGTCTAGCTTATTTTCTTTCTAGTTTATTTTCTTTCAGCCTCTCACAGAGAGAATTTGGATCACTGATGCCAGGCAGATGACGTGAAATGAAGATTTTATGGTAGCAATGAAGGTGGTATCTCACAAAAAGTATAAGTCTCCTCACATTTTCTGTCTGTAATCTCAGTTAAGGAAACAGTGTAATTGTTGATAGATTAATTTTGTTTTTTCCCCCAATTTATGTCAATTGTGGCATCATTACTAAAATACCCAGAGATGCTTTTAATTTACAGAACTTGCTATGCAGAAGTTTTAATGATAATTTTCCTTTCCTTCAAAAACAAGGGACTGAATAGTGGTTATGTATTGAAAGAAAATCCTGAGCAACAGCACCTGATTCAGACACAGAATCATTTATTTTAAAAATCCTACTCCTGAACTGACAAGTTATCTACCAGGAATTTCTCTCCAGAAAAAGCCAGGCAGCTGTGCTGAGCTTCTGCCATAGGTGCTGATTTCTTTTATGTGATCCAAAGCTGAGAAGAGGCCAAACACCTTAACCTGATTTTAGCAGGTAACTGCCTACATTTACAGAAGAATCAGGCTGTGTTTTGTGACTGTTCCTTGCTCTTTTTAAAGGCACTTTTCCTAACATTTGGTGTGTGTGTGTGTGCACAATCAACCCTGAGACAGATTTCTGCAGAAGAGATTTGGGTGTTTCTCCCTGCAGGGAGTGCTGCACTTCACCTGCCTGGAAAAGCAGCAGAGTGCAAAGAACAGAGGATTTCTCTGTCACTGAAGCTGCAAACCAGGCAGGCAGGGGGGAGTCCAGAGCTCCAAAACCCACCCTGGCTGAGACTCTGCCCTGGGGAGTCCCCAGCTGAGCTGCACTGCACAAGTGCAGGGTTTTACCCCATCCCTGCAGGCAAGGGAAAGGTCAATGCAAAACGTGAGCACACCAGCTGAGGATAAAGCTCCCTGAGACTGGATTTTAATGGCATATTTCAAATTCTTTCAAAGGACAGCTTGGCTTTACGGAGTGAGCAGAGACCCAGAATATGAGTGGTCTTCCCAGAGGGCACCCAAGCAGCTTTGAGGAGAGATGGGACAAATGAGGCTTGAGAGAAGGGTTTTGCTGTTCTGCAGGAAGCTCTTGGCTTGGCCAATGTAAGCATGAACTGAAACACACTGCAGTATCCTGAACTGTTGGCTTTTTTTTTTAAACAGTAAAAATATTACCTACTTTTCACCCTGTCATCCTGTCTGGAGCTTGCGGAGCAAGTTTTATTCTATTATTTTAACCTTAGTTTTCCATTTCTAAATCACTTCAAGCAGAGGCTTTTCTCTAAGAAACAAAGTCCTGCATGGGCTAACATGGTACTGCCAGAACAGACTAAAATGGACCAGGTCAGATATCCCTTTATTTCAGATGTGCTTCCACAGATTCCAGGGCAGTGTAACCACCCACTCTTTTATGTGGTACAGGAACACAGGGCTAGGAATGGCTTCCATTCCCCTGATATTACATGCAAAAATGTTACATACACTCTTTCTTTGTTGACATTTTTAACAAGCAAACTCCTCCAAGCTGTGCAGACTCTTTGGAAATTTGCAGGGGCAGTTTTAACTACACGCTTCTTTCCTTTTCATAAGAGGAGGTGACTTTCAGGGATAAAAATATGGAGCCAAGTTTTTCTTTCTTATTGCACTGATAAGGCATCCAGGGCTCAAAACTGGGTCACCCCCATGCACAAAGAATCGTGACTCTGCCCTGTCACAGCATCCTGCCAGACAGCTGGGGCACCAAAGCCAACACAGAGCAGTCAACTGAAAATGCCCTTGGGCAAGAACACCCAATAAACCCAACCAGGAACAGTTTAAGTGTGGGTTAATGCCTGCTTGTGGAAGGCACACATTGGCATGAGGCAGAGAAGTCTTTTGACATCCCTTCTAATATGTGGTCAGTTTAGGAATAAATTTATTTAGATCTTGGGAAAAACAATACCTGGTAGGTAAAAATGTAAAGACAAATGTGCACAATCACATGAGATCAGGGCACAGACACATCATTTTTCATTTTAAAGTATTATATTAATTTAGAGAAAGAGTTAGTCAGAAACTTATTTAACTGAAATCTAGCTTTGCAACACTTGCTTAATAAATAATTTTCACCTATTACAAAACACAGAAAAATATCAAGTGACACATCTGAATTAAACGGGAATAATTTGGCACATTTCTTGGTGAGATACATTTTAGTTGAAAACAATGTTTTGTAACAAAATTGGAAAAAAAAAGAAACAAAACAAAACCAAGCATTCCCTCTTAGATGAAGAATTTTATAAGATATGAGACTGACAAAGAGAAGAAGTATTATGGATGAGATGGAGCTTGAAAGGAAATTCATACACTAACCACACAAAAATTAATCAGACACCTTGACTGTGCTATTAATGATTTTCGACCTGATGCATGGGATTTCAAAAGGTTTTACATTTCAAGTACAATACAGGATTTGTAGGACCTGTACTCAAGAGTGGCATTTGATTGATTGTACATACTCTGAGACAGAGAATGCTTTAAATGCAAAACATATTGCTGTAACATGGGAACAAAGAAGTGAAAGATACTTTCTAATTAAAACAGAGGATTTTTGATCCTAATCTCAGTCATCGTGGGGCAAATAAAGAGCAGCATGTCATGGATTTCTCAACACCCCTCCCTCTATTGTTGGTTTTTTTTGGTCAAAACATGCCAATCCAATAAAACAGCATTTCCAAAGGAGGTTTTGTTTTCACAAAGAAAAAGTTTTTGTTGTCAGATACTCAGTTATAGCATTTCCAGAGGAAAATTTTTCTACCTTTTCGCTAGAAATACTTTTTCATTTTGAAATGTAACTCTGTTTATTGAAGGAAAAAAAAAAAAAAAGACTGATTTGTTCAAGATTCTTCTGTCACGAAAACTGCAAATATCTGAACATATACCAGAAAAAAAAAAAAAAAAGGATATTTAAAAATCTTTTGTCAAAGCAGCTGTCCTGGAGCTGCAGAGGGGCAGAATGCAGAGTCCTGGCAGTGTTTAACCCTTTCCTGTGGGAATTATTCAGGTCACCCAAGGTGACAGCTCGGTTCCCTTGGAGCAGCTGCTGGCCCAGCCCCGGCTCCCCGGGCTCTGCTGGGACTGGGGCAGGCACATCACCCTGCCAGGGACACTCCCGGGAGTGCTCACTCCCCTCCTGCCTCACAGGACCACACATTCCATGGTCCAGCTCCCACCCCCCAGACTTTGGGAGAGGAAAACCCCAGTGGCAGCTCTGGGGCTGAACTGGAACGCCAGGAGGGAGCTGGAGGTGGCCAGCAGAGCTGCAGGACTTTTAATATCTGCACGCCAAAGCAATTTAAACAAGCATTTGAACCCACTTACTTGCTTATTATGGTTTAATTTAGACAGTGTCAATATCTGTGACTAGCTCTGGGGATATTTTTGGAATTAAAGTACCTAAAGAGAACATTCATCTAAGAAATCCATATGGCAGGAGAGAAGGGTAGAACTGCTAGCACAGAATAGTAAAATGTTCCTTTTCATCACCACTCTTCAACTTAAATCTCTGGAAATTTCATTTACTATCCTCATTTATACTGGCCTATTTTTAACAATGCTTTGCTGGGTGATTTTTTTTGTTTGTTTGTTTGGTTAGGTTTTTTATATTTATAGTCGATACAGACTATTCCATGTTTGTACAGAGACAGAGGATTATATTTCTTTACAAGTCAGAGGTACAGCATGTCATGACATTCACTACTAGAAATTCAAAATAATCTAGATGCAGAACTATCATAATTCACTGCTAAAGAGAATCTTTCAAAAATTTCAGTCCCCATTCCTTCAGGGAACTTCACAACCCAGTATTTCTAGATCAGACTTCATTATCCAGGTCATCATTTCAATTTATCAGTGCCTTGGGGCCTTTGTTATTCACAGCTAGGATGGTGTTATGTCCATCAATCACGAGGCTGTTTCCATCTTCCCACTTTTCTTTCATCTTCTTCAGTCTTCAAAACAATCTCTAAAACTTTCCCTGGGTATATACTGGACACAGACACCTCTTATTTCTGTCAGCTGTCCCATATTTGAAGTACAGGAACTGATCTGTACAAATTGTGGGGGCAGAAGAACTGTTTTCATTCGAGGCCCTGTATATTATTATTTGTTTTAGGAAAGGACTTACAGATTTACCAGTGCCTCTTAAATATATAAGCATGGCAAACAAAATAACAATATGATGTTTTTTTCTGGAAAGCTTATTGTTCAGTCAAAAACTAAATGTTACATGTTATGAACAGAAGTAAGTAGCTCACAAAGCAAAGACTTATTAGAACTTAATTTGCATCAGAGAAAACACAAAAGACTGAAAGGAAATTTAGACCAACACAAGACAGATTTTGAAAAAAATCCCTGAAGGAAAGGACAGGAATTATTACTTAGAGTGAGTAGAAACCATAGAGCTGGCAAAAGACTTCAAGGAAGAGGGGAGAAACGATCTGGATGATCCTGCTGCTTCGCTGTCTCTGTAAGGGGCAGTATAACCCTAGCTTTGAAAATATACATCACTAACCCCAAACCACCCCAAACTAAACATAGTACTGAAATAGAAAGAAAATTTTGAGCTCAAAACAGACGAAGCAGCCCTGAGACTACTGAATTTGCTGTACCAATTACCTGTCCACAATATTACATAGTCTCCAACCAAATACTATTAGTGTGGTTCTCAGAGCAATTCAAAGACACTGCTGCACTTCCTCAAATCATTTTTGGATGTCTCACAAGCTTCCAAGAGAATTATCATTCTTAAGGGTAAAGCACAGGAGATGATTTGTTCACATGTTTCAGCACAATGTGGTTTTCAAAAATTTGTCTCTTCCATGTCTTTTTGTATCTGAGTTTTTAGATTTGTTTAAAGGTAAGAAAAATCTTCACATTTCTCAAACACCAGGTTTTTTTTGTTCTTCTAAGAGTGCAAAAGCGGGTTTCTAGTACTTCACTAAACCAGGGCTCACTTCTGCTGGTCTGCAGGGAAAGAAGGCTGAGGCATCAAAAGCACTGCAGTTAGTGAATTTAATCCTTCCGATGCAATTAGTCTGCAATGTGATCTGATTAAATTTAAAGACTCAACCCTCCAGACCAGTACTTCGGGTCAAGACATAAATAGACAAAGAGGATGAAAGAGTAGGCTGCTGTGGGCTTAAATGAGCCCTGTGCTCCACAGCTCAGGTTGAGATTTCTGTGGAATGCAAGCCAGGTGGATTGATTTAACACAGCATTAAAAAACATCTGGAAAAGAAAAATATGTACATCAAAAATAATCATGAGAAAGTCTCCTCAGTATAAAATAACCAGTGGAATGTGTGACATATAAAATAAGTTTCTGCACACATACCCACACTGCCACCATCAGCTTTGCTTTCTCATTTATTTAGGGGGACCTGTAATTGGCAAACAGGCCCTCCCTCTCTCATGGATAACAGAGGAGGTGCTGAGCTGCTGGAGACTTCAACACTGCTGCAAAATAGAGGATGTGTTCATACGTGTTTGTGCAATGGACACTTGCTGTGCAATATTATCTTGTCTCTACAGATAAATTAGTTGCTTCATGCTCCTGCCAGCTTGATTTGTTTAGCCTTTGCAGAGTACAGAATCCATGGAGTTTCTTGTGATTGAATCTCACGTAAAAGGTAAACCTGAGAGCTTATTCTACACTAAGCTATACATCCACCCAGGCAGCCAGAGCATTTGCTGACTTGGTGATGAAAAGAAGGCTATAAAACATACCAGGGAAATCTTGAAACGTCGCTCACTTGACATAGCAATAAGAGCCCTGCATTAAGATGCAGAGCTGATTTCCCTGATCCATGAAATTGCCTGGATATTTAAGGCATTCTCAAACAGAACCAGCATGAAACCCACCCTCCATTTCTGGCACAAGGACACCATGGGCTTTGTGTTCTCCAATAAAAAGAGAGCTCAAAATTGCAGAGATTAATAGTCTTTAAGGGAGGACCTAAACACAATTTCCTCCTTTTCTCAAATAATAAGAAATAAGTATTCAAAATGTCTTGAATGCTAAAAGATGGTTTTGCTTGATGACACACTGTTCAGGTGCCAGAGATACTCAAGCTCTCTGTTGTGAGTGGTTCAAGAACCTCTCACAATAAAACAGCGTGCAATTCTGTGATCATCTTTGGAGAAGGACAATTGTTTCTCTCATAAACAGGTGACAGAAATAGATACAATAGGTGGAAAGCTATGAAAAATGTTATGAAGGAATGTATTGCATTATTTTGCTGTCTGAGACGGGGGACATGGTTCAGAATCCCTTACCATGTGTATATTTCCAGCTGCTAAAGGGTGGGAAAAGACCCATCTATACTTAAAAATATTGGTGAACTGAGGTATAATTACTTCCAAAGACCCATCCAGTGAAAACACACAATAAAGGGGAATTTGCCAGGGCCATGAGCTGCCCTAGAACATTGTCCTGCAGGCTTTGCTACCCTAGATGCAAAGGAGGAACAGAGTACAACAATAAAGAATCTACATGATCAGCTTCTCACTAGGTAACTAGAAGCCATGAGCTGCCCTAGAACATTGTCCTGCAGGCTCTGCTACCTTAGATGCAGAGGAGGAACAGAGTACAACAATAAAGAAACTACAATTAGATCATGAACAGCTTCTCACTAGGCTTTAACACAAGATGCACAAACCAGCAGCTTTCACACCACCAAAAGGGACATGTAACACTGGCAGACAATCTTATCACTGATTTCTAGCCAAAATCACATGGAAAGGGTCATCTCCTTCCAAACTGTTGCATACTTTGCACATATAATTTTCAGCATCTCCATTGCTAAGAAAGACCTGAGACTCATTTTAGGTTCTAGATTTTTCTTGTACATGGATTATCATTTCTTCTTGTGGACAAAGAAGGAGAATTCCTTAATCTTTTTCAGACTGAATTTCTCAGGTTTTGTCTTCAGCTAGGCTGATAGCTCTTCCCATTTTGTAGTAAAATTTTGTACTGAGCAATTGAAAAGTCAATACTCTTCTCCTGCTTCCTGTATTTCTGTTCCTCCACAGTACATGAAGTATTTATTTATATATTTACACAGGTATACAGAATTACAAAAAATACTGGAAAAGACTCTTGAAACCATCTGCTATGTAACCCCATTCAAAGCAAAATCAGCTACACCTAATTAGCTCCTGAGATACACTTGCCTACCCTACTTACACAGTCTCCACAAACTCCCTTGAATATTTGTGATATTTTGCTATTTTGCTATTTTTACTTTTAGAATGTTTTTCTAATATTTGGTCTGTTCCAGAAATTTTAATTAAAAGCTCTCTCAGAGGAGGCTGGATTATTGTGGATTCTCATACACGAAAAAAACCCCTCAAATAAATCCACATCCAGAAACATGACACATTGAATTTAAGGTTCATAAATTATTTGTCGGTCACACAGGTGTTGTTTCAAGCTTTGTGATTCAGAAAAGTTTAATTGAAAGCAGCTATTTACGTATCCACCCTATTGTTCACTTAAAAGAAGATCTCGATCACAGTAATTTCTTTCCTGATTGAAGTTTTGAAAGCTCTAAATTCTCTGAAGGAAATAGTTGTTGGCATTTTTGGATGATAAACATCCCAAAGCGATGATGATAAATTACAGTGTTGCCCTGTGATGCAGAAAAGTAGAGAAATGTAAACTGATAACCTCTGATTTATGCATACATGCTCACAATTGCAAAGTCTAGGGGTTCACAGTTGTAAGAACAGGTCATTTTCATCCCAGTGTTTATTAAAAGTGTGAGAAGGAGGCATGAAGGGTGGCTGCCATTTTGCAATAAACACTTAATGCTCTTTGCTTCCAGTACAAACCCAAAGCAATGCAGAACTTCCTGCCTTTCTAAGGCCTACATAAGCATTTGTTACTATTCACAATCAGAGTAGATGGGAATTTTTACATCTTCCTTTGCTCACTCATAAAAATGATTCTCCTCACATATAACCATTCCTATATACCTTTTCTTAATAGAGAGAAAAATACTTGTTCAAGTTATTAAAATAAATGCTCAGATTTTTTCATAAATCATATTGGTGATAACAACAAAATTTACTCCAAACCCAGTTAAACTTATTATTTTACCTATCAACAGACACTGCCAGTGAAATCCACCCAATGCACTCAAAGTCATGAGTCAAGGAATCTGTATTATCACAGTACAGAAATAAAATGTGTTACATTCCTTCATCACATCCCAAGTTTGGTGATATTCTAATTTCTTCTTCCCTCTCCCTATTATCTCTCTGTTAAATATTCAAAGCAGCCAGCAAAAGGCAGAAGGAAAAATAAGGTCAATTCAGCAAATTGAAAAAAAAGTAAAATGTTCCTATCCACCATCATTTGGTTGTTACAGTTATCTTAATCAACTCAAACAGGTTTTCTGAGACATCTAATTTGATTTTACAAAGTGCTAACCCATAGCCATATTTGACTTTCCTCTGATTCCAAACATAAAAAATGGTCTTTATCTAATGTTGAGGCATATCATCTAACTACACATGCAATTGCATTTGCATTATGAGGCAGTGAAACATGGCTGGAGAGACATCTTGGATGTTATCTGTGTTATTACTCAAGTGGAGAATATAATCATAAATCCTTCTCTTCCCTTCCACCCTCCCACCTTTCTTTTTTGGAAGTGCACTTAAAATCTGGTTTTTAGCTTCACTGGGCCCATTACATTTGAACTTCAGTAACAAGAATGTGATATGAATACAGTGAGAGAAATCATAGACAAAAGGTATATTTTCATAATGTGGTTCAGTTTAACTGTTCCTACAATTAGCTACAACTCATTAGGCAATAAACAGAAAAACAAAGAGATCCTGAATGGAAGGGCAATATTTTCTCCATAAAACAAACAAAAAACTAAACCAGATGCCTTTTTCATGAGGCTTTCCTTGCATAAATACACCCAGCAGCTTAGAAAAGATATTTTCTTGATTGAAAATTTTTGTTCAGGAAGAAAACGTGTAAACATTATCTTGAGCAATTTCAATAAAAAGTATTTACTGCTATTGTACACTTGGGATTTTTTGATCTCAAGGATGAAGTAACAATACAGCAATGCACTGCAAATGACGAGCTTTGATCTTTTATTAGTTCCTATAATTGTGTCTTAATTTGTATTCTGCATAATAAGCACTCACCTTCACTGTTTGTCCAGCTTCAGGGCCATCCTGAAAGGAAAGGGAAAACTCTCAGGTTAGAGGATCTAACAAGGATCACACAGAAATTCAGAAATCTTACTCAATAGTCATTTACATCAATTACTCTGTCTGTTAAATTAGCATATTTTTCCTGAGGACCATTCAACACTAGTTTTTTGTACAGAGCTCCTTTCCATATCAGAACCTAGCAAAGAGGGAAACTATCTCACATCACAAATACAACAGTTTCTATTTTTCATTTTTTCAGATTATATTTTTCAATAGCTAGCAATAAATTTCTGATCCTTGTGAACATAAAATCACACGTGGAAATAAGAATTTAATCAAACTATGCTTGCTTAAATTCTGATTCTAATGAATGGGCTTAGTCTCCTGGTTTGCTTTAAACAGAGTTCATTTTTGGTATAACAACACCCAGCACAAACAACTGAAAGGTCAGGATTTATAATGTATTTACATGGCTACAGCTCTCTGCCTGCATATAAATATCTGTGAGGAGGGATCACCTATCTCAAGTGTGTGCAGTGGGTTGTGTGTGGAACAGGGGCTGTGGCTGCCTTCTCTAGAGGTCAACCCTGCAAACACTTTGAAGGAAGAATGTTTCCTGAAATACTCACAAACAAGCATACCATTTGAGAGTGTTTGCTGGCTTTATCCAAGGCTTTTAATTTTTTAATTAACCACACTTTCCCACTGGTTTTCTCTTTAGATTTCTCAATGGCAAATCTGGAAGACTGCAATGCAGTTATTTGGCTTCTTGTCTGTTATTAATGTTATTTTGCATTTATTACCCCTTGAAGTTTCAATGTCCTTTTGTGATTGGACAAGGGGAAAAGGCTGAAAGCTTGATAAAACAAACCATTAAACCTTTCTTAGCTGACTGGTTTACCAACCTGGATGGAAAAGGTGAGCGAAGTGCCGCAGAAATGTTTCTCCACCACGTTCCCGACCCTTTGAGCTGTACAAAACAAATCAGCCACTTCCTCGGGACACAGGTCACGGAAACGCTCCACCGGCCGCAGGGGACAAACAAGGACATCTGGGGGTGGCAGTGTCAAGGCACAAACACAAATCTGAGTGGTCCAGAACAGCCTCAATCCCCAGCCTGGAACCTGGTTCCGATCCCCCTTGAATTGCCTAAGTTCTTCCTCTCTGGTGGTACAACAAGAGCATCAGAAACATAGGGTTTATTACAGGGAATTATATGATGCTGTGTTCAGAATTCTTTTCCTCAAACCCCTCAGATAAGGGCAAAATTAGTGAAGCTCTTGTGCTATACTGAGACCTTTAAGGGAAAGCAATTTTTTCACAGACCCAAATTTACCATCTCAATGGAAAAATGCTGGTATTTATCTCCTGCAAAAGTCAGAGACATTTTCTTTTGTGATTAAAAATGGGGGAAAGCCAAAGAAATTTAAGAGAGCTTTGGATGTGTTGTCTGAGACAGCAGTTTACAATACTTTTCCCCATATGTGGTATACATTTTTGAAAATCTTGATCTCACACCTCTAATTTTAGGCACCTAAATATGACAAGCTGGCACTATGCTGATCACAGCAGATCACTTATTTCTACACATTATTTACAATTCACAAGGAATGCTCACCTGTTGTAACTATAATGTGTTTTTAAAAATACATTAAGATAATTAAGTCTATTTCCTTTAAAGCACGGTGTTCACAATCCTGTAAATATACTTTGATTTAATTCTACCTTGGTGACTGTGATTTGAGAGTCAGTGAAATGAAGCTATAAAGTAAATAATGGAAGTACACAGATGCTGCTTACAGTCATCTGATCTGCTGTGTTCACAGTAATTAATAACTGCTATGATTCCTCACTTGAAAGTCAATTATGCAACATTATTAATATGGTCCAGAATTCTTAGCAGAGCCTCAGTTGTGTAGATCCAACAAGCAAGTACTTGATTCTCATTTCAATTCCCTGCAGACAGGATTCTTTGCTGACTTACAGAATAGAATTTGCAGAATGAAGACCTTAAAGTAACCTTTAACACCACTTGAACTTTCATGACCAAAGGCTATGAAAATTATTTTTTCCAGTATTAAAATAAGTATTCAAAGGACTATTTGAAGAAAATTAAGTTCCATGCCATTGTATTACAGTCATCTTTATTTTTACTGCATCTTGAAGCCTGCAGGTGTTCCGGAATATTCTCTATAATCCAGGAAAGGTAACTAGGAACTGCTGTGCAGTTAACAGGTTCACAAAAAGGTTACATCAACCTGATTGGCAAGAACCATGTGAGACATTTGAAATAAGGAGAGATTAATACACGTGAAAGATCAATTATTTCCATAGGCACAGAGACAACATGTTTACATACAGCAAGGTTATATTATAAGAATCACACTTATCATTCTGATAGGACAGAAAACCAGACATTTTCTCAAAGTAAAGATGTAGTGGCAGGTTTTGATCATTTGTCTAAATCCAGATGAGAACAGACAAGTCTGTAATGGATATTTGCCACAGTGGGAGCAGAATTGAGCAAGCTCTACCTGTAGCAGCTCCCAAGAGAGCAGGAGAAGACTGGTCCCAGCTGTGGGTGCTAATCTGCTTTGAAAATCTGTCTCTCAGGGGTTTTTTGTACAGAATCAGCTATGCCACCACTATTCTTCTTTTCACTTGTTACAGCTTATGTTATTAACATTTAAGAAAGGAGAAAAATATATTTAGAAAGCAGGTACTTGTAAACAAAACAATCCTGGATGGAGACAAAACTCCTAGTTTTGTGGGGTTTTAGTTCTGAAATGCTGTGTCCCTTGGTAAGTTACCAGGCATAGTAAACCCCTTGTAATTCATTTGTGCCTTCCCAGTGCTTTGTACAGAGCACAATAAACAATGCTATTGGCTAAACTTTGAGTCCAAGGGAAGAGCTGCAAAGTTGATTGGCAGACCTGATTTCCATACCAGGAATAAAGGAATAGAAAAACTAATTAATTTTACTCATAAAAAGGAAATCCATGTCAACACTAGAACAGGAAAAAGGACATTTCTTTAATCCGAGTTCATTTTTCCAAAGGAGAGAAGGGAAGCTTGTACCCTTAGGGCATCTGATACTTAAGTAGATAATTATCCTTCTTCTGCAGCACTGCTTTATTATCATGGCTCAATGAACCATTTATCAATGAAGAATTTCCCCTCACTTACCTCTAGCAAAACTGCTGCTTACATTAAGAGAAGTTTCCTTTTCTCCTTTTGAGTTTTCCCCAGCAGCGTCTCACCCTCTCAGACTCGCACACGCCTCAGCAGCAATTGTTTGTTCTCTACCTAGCTCAGGGCCACAGCCACAATTTCTGAATTAATGCTGGTTTCTACAACCTGATGTTAGCACTCTACTGTTTGCCACTGCAATGGGTTGTGGAAAACAGGAGTCAGACAGTTCTTGGGAAAGCTTTTGTTTCCATGGCACATCGCAGAGGGATCGAGGGCTGCTTCTGACCAAGACAGGACAGGTTTTCTCTTCATTTTGTCACTAATCTGCACTGTCATTTTGCAAGTTCTCTGTATCTCTCTTTGTGTTTCCTCTTCCACACATCATCTGTTTTATGAGCTTAGACAGCACTTGCCAGCTGGAGCAGTGGAGGTTTCTTGTTAACCATGAACCTCTCTGCCTCTGTGGGGCCAGCAGTGCTCCTGCAGTCCCTGATGCTGCACCCGTGGCACTCTGCAGAAAGGACTTGCACTTCCTCCTTACATTGCCAAAACTCATTTACAACTCAAACTGGATTTTAGCTATATTTCTGTCTTCGAATTTGATAAATAATTCAAAGGAACAATCACAGAATGGAGCATCTTTTCTGAACCTTCCATCATTTCAAAATAATTATACAAAGAATAATGATAGAAATTCTGAATCAGAGCTAAATTAACATGAGAATGTAATTAGGACAACATTCAAGTTATATTTAACTATGAATATATTAAAAGGAAAAAGTTAGAATGAATTCATGAATTTGAGGTCATTAGGAAAACAACCATCCACTGCAACTTTAAATCATAGTTTTTAACTAAAATTTTTGATGCTAGGATAGTTTTTCATTTTATACCTGGTTTGATTTTAAGCTGTACACCTTTTCTAGTCACCTCAGAATTATTACTAAGTTTAAAATTAGATAAACTGTTCATTACTTTCTACAATAACCCACAGCAAACACTGCTGTGAAACCACTTCAGGTGACTATGTATTAAAAGTGTGAGAGAAAGTGAGTCTGTACTTATGTTTATGTGCAATTACTCCTTAGACTGAAGCATCCACTGCCATCTGAGATGCCTCAGGGCATCCAGCTGCCACTCCAGAAGGGCAGGAGTCTCCCATATTTCCTACATCATAACTGTCAGTCATGTGGGAACCCTGAGTCATCTTGGGTATCCGAAATGGCTGCAGTGTCCTGTGTCTGCCCTTAACAGAGTGGCTCAGCAGGACGAGGGGCTGCCACCCAGCACAGACATGCTGCAGCATTGTTCACAGCATTCTGCCTTCAGAAAGTTTGAACTTTATCTTTCCTCTCTCTAAGCACTGTAATTAATATTTTTTTTGATTTCTTCATTCATTCTGAACTGCTACTGAGTGATGAAGTTTCCATTTTTAAGCGTTGATGTGCACAGCTGTTATTTCCTTCAAGTTCTCTGAGTCAGTCCACATCAGTAGAGCACATGCAATTTAATATGTCAGCTTCCCCATTTTAGGGAGTGAAGAACATTTACACCTTATTATAATCTGTAACAACTGTTTCTCTCTCTAAATCTTGCAGAAGTCTCTCAACAGCCTTATTTCTCTCCCTAACACCTAAATATGCATACACAAATCAATCTGTGTTGGAAAAATCCCCCTTGGATTTGTGAATTGAAGGATGCGCTCACCCTGGGGATTTTGGGGCGTGACTGAAAAGTGAGCACATGCTAACTGCACACTGGCTTTGGGCTGATCAGAGAGAGAATCACAGAATCACAAGGTTGGAAGAGACCTTCAAGATCATCCAGTCCAACCTGTCCCCTGACACCTCAACTAAACACTGGCACCCAGTGCCACATCCAGGCTTTTTTTAAACACGTTCAGAGATGGTGACTCCACCATCCCCCTTGGAAGGCCATTCCAATATTTTATCACTCTTTCCATGAAAAACCTTTTCCTAATATCCAACCTGTATTTCCCTTGACACAGCTTGAGACTGTGACCTCTTGTTCTGCCAGTTGCTGCCTGAAGAAAGAGACCAACCCCACCTGACTACTCAGATTCTACAAGAAAATCAAAACTCCTGGCCAACATCTGCATGGTGACCACTTCAAATGTAATTTTCCTTCCACTAATACGCACAGAGTGAAGGCTGAAATTCAAAGGCTCAGCAGTAATTTTTATTTGCTTTATATGGATTTTGACTTAGAAGATTAAATTATTGTAATTGTGTATTTAAGGCCTAGGCCAAGCTCTCTGTTCGCTTCAATGGGACTCCACTCAACCTCACAAAGTGCCTATTATAAATTTTCACACATAACTATCAAGGTACACACGTTCTGTAGTTCTGAAATGTTGAAAAAATGGCCTTTGGGGGGTCAAAAAAGAAAGAAAACCAAAAAAAAGAAATCCCAAAGAGGTTAAAATTCCTTTTATGTGACAAGCTTTAGAGCTGAACACAGCTTTTTCCTGGTTAAGTCCATTAATTTGCTATATAGAAACATACTTTCAGTTTTGACTCTTGTTTTATTCCTGAATTTGAACTTCAAACAGAACAATTCAAAGCTTTAAAAAGGAAAAAATTAAAGGCTCTCCAGGTACTGACACTCTAACAATAGGAATAAAGTTCTTTTTTTTCTCTTTGTCTTTTTGAAGAACCACTTAAAAACATTAAAATTGACAGGTTTTCTTAATATGTGAGGCTTTAAAAGAACAAAATACAAGAGGAAAAAGGGAAAATATCTAAAAGTGAAAGGGTAATTGCCACTTTATGAAGCTCCTGGGTTTCACCAATATTGTTAGCTTTCTATATCATTTGTTATAAAATTTTTTAACTTAGGAGAATTATTTATTTTCACACAGTCAGGAATTCATAGCTCACATTAGAATAGAAACATTTCCCATTTCATTAAACAGTCTTCCCTCTCACAAGAGGGAGTGCAAGAGTCAACATCTTAAAAAACAACAGCAAACCAGAACAACAGCAAACATCAATAACCAAAACCCCGCATAAAAATAACCAGAGACATATTTTAATGATGAAATGTCAAAATCTCCAAAATAAAATCTCCAAGAGTTTAAAATAAAATCTCCAAAAGTTTAAAAAGTCTTAAACATCTTTTTTTAGCATTCTAGATTTTTTCCATAAAAAGTGCTTTAGTTAATAGTCAAAATTTTCCTTAATGATTTAATTTTGGGAAACACCTCAAAAACTACTTTTTTATTAATGTTTTGGTTTTGACTAATCAGTTTTCATTAAAAAACTGTCCCAAATTATAGAGACTTAATATTCCTGCATGCATTTCATAAGCTTAGGTAAGTGACTTAAAGCACAGCAGCCTCTGCCCTCCCTCAGGCTGAAACCACCCCAGTCACTCAGCAACCCCCAACAGGGACTTCCCCCTGCCTTGGAAATGGGGGCTGTGCTCATTTTAGGATTAATGCCCAAATTAATTTAAATTAGATACTGCCACCATCTCTTGGTAGCAGCAGGAAGAACTTGATGGACATGGGAGATGTCCACCAGGAGCTGCTCAGGGGCCAGCCCAGCCCTCACTGAGCAGGGAGGACACAGCCTTGGGGTGGGTGCTGGGAGCCCAGGGGCCAGAAGAAGCAGCTGCAGAAAACTGTAATGAATTATTATTTCAAACTATTTCATGCATCTGTATGAAAGAACCCTTCTGCACAGCCATAAGCTGAGGGAATGCAGAAATAATGCGCCGTGGGGGGCAGCGGGAGGGATTATTCTTTTCTTACACTGTTTTACATGAATTTGCATCAAGAGCCCCAAGCAGAGAGAATCACAGAGACAAAGCTTCAGGTATTAAAACTCACCACAATGTCCCCAGATTCAGCTGAGGAGTGTGGGCAGGGGTATTAAATTCATCATTGCATCTAAGCAGAAGTTTTCTTTGTTCAAAAGCTCTAATTGCTCAGAGAAAGAAGTCCCAGAGCTCTGAAAAAACACAGGAGAATGCATGACTAATAAAATTAATATAACTGAAAAACAACTGCCAGTCATTTATCTTTTTTTCTGCCCTTGAACGATTCTTCAAATTTTGAAGGCTATGGGAGCAATTTCTCTGTGTGAGGAAAACAATAATGGTTTCACAGATGCTGCCTGTAGGAGGAGTTAAGAAGGAAGAGAGCACTGAAATAGCACACACACATACACACAGAGGGCATCAAAAAAGGCTTTAAAAATTAATCAAATGCATATTTTGCTTCATTACAACAATATGTCAAGGCACCCATTCAGTTCCAGTAAACCCACAGAATTAGGACATCCATAAACCTGTAGCAGTGCAAACCCTGACATTTCCCCCAGCCCAGAGCAAGCTTTATTCAGTAAGATGGAGCGACTGACTTCAGGGAGGAAATCTGTAGAGGTGTTTGGATTAAGAGTAAGTATCTCATAATAGGAAAACGTGAAGGAGAACTCTTTAATGGATTTTACATGTAGAACTGTATTTAAATATATGTTAGAGGAGTTCCTTGGTACACTATGGGAAATAGTAGTACATCACAGAGTTTGCTAGTTTGGGAAAAATCATAGCTCTGGACAATAAAGATGATTAAGAACCAATGCAAATGCAGTCAAGTTACAATAAAAACTTAAAAATTGCTGCAGGCTATTAAATTCACATACAACTTTTTTTTAATATATTGCTCTGTCACATATTAGCACTAATAAAAAAAAATCCATTAAGATAAGACAAATTATCTAAATAATTTGATCTTGATAAGGCAGCTAAGTACATGTTTACATTACTGCAGAAGATCAGATTTATGCAATATATCAGAGAACTGGTGGTTCCACTAGAACAAAGAGCAATCACTGCAAATCTTTGACATGGATCTCTCCACACTATGACAAGTACACTCTTTGAAGACCACATTGCAGCTTTTATACAGAGGAGTTTTTATTCTACTTGATCTTCTTACCCCACTGAAAGGACTTAAAATAACTTTTCATGTCAGTGAAACATACAATAGTTCCCAGAAATGAACAATAAACATTAGTTTATTTTTAAAAGTCAATACATCTAATTTAAATATAGATATGTCTTATTAATTTAAATATAGATAAGGCTTATAGTCTGAATCTTGCTAGATAGCACAGCAAAGTACAAAGTCCTGCTACACAAAGTACAGTGACTCCACAAGACACAAGGGCCACAGTGGGGAAATGTGAGATTCAGAACTGCTCACTTTTCATTTAAACAAGTCTTTCATACATTTGATATTCCCTTTAAATGCCTTTAGGGTATGTCAAGTAGGTCAACTAAAAGCTCAGTTCCTCATAGTGAGTGGTATTTTACTGCAGGATTTGTCCTTTCCTGCTGGCTCCTGGCCTCGGGGACAGCCTCGGGCAGTAGCAGGTACCTAAGTGGAACCACAGTGAGAGCAGCTGTGGGAGTTTGCGGCTCAGAAACCACCTCTGATCCAAGTCTCATTTGGAGGAAATTTACTCAAGATCTAAACTTACATTTGTAACAGGAATCATGACCACATTCTTAGAGTCACACTGAGCTTCTGATCTTGGAAAGACCAAAAAAAGCAAAAAAATAACCAGTGACCAACACAGAAATGCACAAGTCCCAGTATAGAAGGATGCCATCTAACTGCTGTGATGCTCTGAGATCCTGTAAAGAAATCCTGCTGTACAGGAACCCATTCCAGCTAACTGGAACATCTTTATTGTTCCAGTTGATATATCTTTTTTCTAAATGGATGACAAAACTGGTCACAATTACATGAAGCTATCAATGCCCCTATAGCAACTGTAAATGTACAAGATCACTGAAATAAAGAGCCACGCCCAAAACAACATTTGGGGTGCAACAGTCAAAAAACAGGGTTTTGGCCTAAATATTGGAGAGATGGCATTTGTAATAGTAACTGACTTGTTCATGCAAAGCTGCTCAGCAGCTACAAGTCTTATCCAAATGACCTGCAACACCAGAAAAATTCAATTTACCAAAATAACCTTGCTGGAATTGCAACATGCCATTGTAACATGTTATTGCAATGCCTCATTTCAAACAGAGAAAGTGAGCTTGTGATTCAAGCCCTCCACCTGAGAATATTGTGAGAAAATGTTTCAGCGTTTGATCTTAATTAAGGCTGCAGAACCATTATATTCAAAAATGAATGTGATCATTATGAAGCTATATTCTAGGTCATGATTCAGGAGCTATAATGAGGGAATAACTAATTACTAAATATTAGTTATGACAAATTTACTTTCTTGAAATTTATTGGATGCCATATACCAGACGATAAGTTTTCCTGGAAACAAAATTTTACCCTGGTAGAAAGATTCCAGAGAATGTGGGAATTAAGGTTCTGTGCAAACCATAAGCATTATTGACATTTTTGTCTATGGCACTTGAAAGTACAATATTTTTTGTGTTTTGGGCATCTATGGTGGGTGACAGTCGTAAATTAATCAGATTAAAAATTGGTGAATATCCCTGGGTTTTCTCTCACCTAATTTTGAAGGCAAATTGGTTTGACCAGAGTAAACCAGAGGATCTGGAACTGTGAAAAGCCAGATCTTTATTGGCACTGTTGAAGTACTTTGCTGCTTGGGAAGTTTCATTTCATCCTCTTCTGTTTTCTCCAGTTAAGTCAAGGAAGGTCCTGTTACACCTGGAGAAGTTGATAACAGCTCTACTTTCTCCAAATACCTATCAATGCAGATGATTAAGGGCTTTCCATGTTCTCTTTGTAGCTCTGCACCACTTTATGCTGAGCAGCACAGAGAAAGACAAACCTGTAGTAGCACGTGGCAGACCAATGGTGCCTTCACTCTGTAACCAGTGAACCATCAGCTGCAGCAATGCAGTACAAGATCAATTACCAGAGCATCACAGGGGACAGCAAATATGTCTGGATAACCATGGTTTCAGGTAATTAAGGTAATTTTGAATATAATTTATGGATAATGAGAAACATGAATAACAGGGAGTTTTGGAAAACTGAATTTGGATAATTCAGGCTATCTTACACTAAGCATATTCCTCAAAGAATTTGTAATGTGTGCTGGGATTTTCAAAGTTTTTAAATGGTCTAAACCACCTGATTCTCATTAATTTCTAGGATTGGTTTTCCACCTGGCTCTGTTAGGGCATTCAGAAAACTGCTCCAATTAAAGTCAATGGAGAACTGTGTTTGCCTTAAAATGGAAGTTTAAGTGCTCATGGCATATTTTGCATAGTTACTGAAATTGCATCTAAAGCAACAGGATAGGCTATGCTGTTCCAGAGAACTATTCCATGAGAGTAGGATGAGCCTAAATTATTACGCCCCTTGCAGGTATAGCTTAGCCCTCTGTTAAAGCATCAGCATCTTTAGGAACAGTCCAAAAGGTGAGAGAATCTTCTGTCTCCCTTGTGAAAGAGCTGTTCATCACACTTGCATGACAGAGAGAAAAACTGTATCATCTCTGCCCTGCAATATCACATTTTTGATGTGATAAATGTCCCAGTGTATTTTCATCACTTCCTTTGAATGCTTAAAATGGCAAAGTCCATGATAATGGATGTGTATCTCTACTGCATTGGCCAAACACTGTTGAAGTGGATGTAGTAGAGAAATGACTTTCCAAGTAAGAGAACTGATTACTGGTTTTGTAAACGTAAATTCCTTTGCTGTTCAGCAGGACTACTGAAAGCAGCCCTGTTAACTCCCAAAGGAGTTCTGCAGCATCCACCCGAGAAGCCCAGGTGCACACACACCCCTCTGTGTGTCAGGAGACCCTTACAAACATTAATAGCTGGATGCCAAGGACATTGAAAGGGTAAACAAGGGAAAGGCAAGTGGGGGCTGACAGAGGTACTTCAGAAGGAAAAGGGATAGAGCAATAGTCTCTTCTGTAGTTTATGTCTCTGGGGATTAAAACCACGAGCGCAGCTAAGCAGGGAATCAGCCCTCACTCAGCTGCAGTAGAGAAAGGTGGGGTGGAAATATCAAAGACCCATTTAAGCAGAGACTAAGAGGTAGCTCAACATGAAAAGAAATTATTTTAAGCCACTATTCTTTAGCTACTTAATTTTGACAACTTATTTCATACCTGCTTTAACACAAAAAGCTGAGTGTCAATGAGAAGGTTCACAGAGAGGGTGTGTGTCAGGACAAAATGCTCCCAAAGCAGCATTTTTCTTCACCTGCCAGGGGCATCAGTTTTGAGAAAGTCATACTTAAGAGCTGAGAGAATGTAAAACAGATGTGGAGTACATCTTCAACATGAAACTATCCGTACAAAGCACTCCTTTTAATACAAAATAAAACTCAAGCAGAGACGGTAAACACAGAGCTTACAAAGCACCCGAGACAATGAAAGCTATAAAGGAGGAGGGAATCAGAAAGTAGGTCTCCTTCCTGTTTTTCACTTGCATAATAAGCTCTCTTGGATAAGGACAGCAGGCCCTGTGTCATGATTGCCTCTGTAGATGCTGTTCTAATACCATTATTGTCATTAATGCGCATTGTTCCCAGCTCTGCTGAATCGCTCCGCGATGCACGGTACATAAATTCATACTTTCATCCAGAACTCCTGCAATATTCAAGAACACGGGAATGAAGAAGACAAACTAGCAGCTTAACTGAATAACCTTATTTTGTGTGAGTGTCATCTGAAACCATTACTTTAATGTGATTATCTGTTTTTATTATTTCCTTTCTGAGGACTTGGAATAAAGACACAACTGAGACTCTCTTAGACACGGTCATTGGCATCATTACAGTCTTTCTGCTGTCAGCAGCAGAGATCTGATCTGTAAATCAAGTTAGACTGTAAGGGCTACTGAAAAGCAAGCACTCTTTATCATCCTATTACATACCCAAGCTACCGCTTCCTCTGGCTCACTGAGAAAAACAGACTGTTTTAGTTCCTTTACATAACCAGAGGAGTTCTTAATGCACAGATTATTGACTTAGTGGAGTTTTATCATGTCCCAGTGTACCAGGGGATTTTTAATCCAGGACTTCTTTACATGATCTATTTTCATGGCTCTTTTTATTGTCACAGTCTGTCATTATAATGATTTGCAAATCCAGAACAGCGTATGCTTAGCTCCTTAACAGGTGCTCATGGAGGAGATGGGAGGGAAGGCATCTCCCCCCTCTCCTCTGCCCTCTGTAAGGGCCAAACCCCATCACAGGCAGCACAAAATCCCTCCAGGACTGTGTGCAGCAGGAGCTGGCATGGCTTTCTGCCCACTCCCATCACTCCCATTAGCCCATCACCTCCAGGAAAGCAGCTGGGAGCAGATCTGCCTGTGTCGGTGTCAGCAGCAGCCAGCCTTTGTGGAGAGGCACAGAAATGCACACATTCTTGAGGAGCTAGGTCTAAAAATGGTCTCCTGTATGACATGAGTTATTTGTAAAAGCCACTGATATTTTCTTCCTATGTTGACACTACTGAAAGTAGCCAAGGATATTCATGCCCAGTACAGGGTCACTTCTGGGGAAAACAAATGCTCCAACACTCAAGTAGCAAAGGAAGACCCTGAATGTCTTGTAGGTGTGAGATCAACATAAAAATCAGCTATACAAGTGGTATGAAAGGTGTTTGCAGAGGTGAAATATTCTGTGTTTATGACTGTGGTTTCTGCTCTGCAGAGACACAAACCTGCTCTCCTCCCTCCCACTCCCTTCTCCACTTTATTGCAAAGTTCCAGATGGAAACACCCATATGAACCTCAATACCTGCATGCAGCTCCCTGTAAGTGCTGCAGAGTGAGGTTTTCAGATACTTTAGCTGATGTCCCTTAAGGCAATCATCTGATTTTATGGTCCTTCAACCCTCTACATCCTACCTCACCCTTAACAATAGACATTTCCCTTTCCACTGCTGGAACCAGTGGGACAACCTGCAAGATCCCTGTGCACTCCAAGTTAATCCCAGACCTAAAAGTCTCACTGGAGCAAGATCTGAGTAGCTGTTAGAATTCCACAGCATGTCTACATATCCCCAAAGATTTGGGCTGTGATCTTTGCTTTGGAACTCTCTGTGTTACCATAATATGAGCTGATAACAACAATATGTCACTGCACTTATTTGCAGTAGACAGTTCCCTGGAGGGAAGAAAAAAAATGGTTTAAATCTGACATGCTATCAGTGTTAAAAGAGAAAGTAAATATATGCCAAAAACAAACAAACAATTGGGGAAAAAAAATCCAGCAAAGAAAGATGACAGCATTCCAACTGCATCCTGGATGTGAGGGAAAAAATTGATGTTGAATTTGGTATATGCAAATGAATTTCCAGATCTCTGTGTTTCTTCTTTAAATTATAAGCACACAGCATATCTTGGGGGTTTATGATCACCATCAAAGCCACCTTGCTGAGAAATGTGAATTTCTTTGTCTTTCTGAAGGTCACAAAGTAGATATCCCATATCTAGGGGCTGAAAGAGCAGGAACATTTGGTATTCCTCCAAATGAAAGCATCTCCACTGTCATTTGTTCAGCTTCCCCTTGCTAAGCTGCTGGATGTGAATCACTCAGCGACCTCCCAACATGTCAGTGATGGCTGTGTGCAGTTGAAGAGCTCAGCCTTGCAAAAGTGATGTGCAGACTTGCTGCTCTGGAAATTAAACGTGTTCTCTGCAGTGTCCCCTTGAATGTGGTGTCTGCATTTCACATGCAGCCCCACGCTGATCCTTGCCACTGGTGTGAAAAACACTTGAGAATAATTTTTTCCCTGGGCTTTACATTACTATCTTAGGATTCTTATCAGGCCACTCAGAAACTGGTGGCACAGTCATTACTGGCTGCATGTCACTGATAGAGAATGGAAGACACAAGAGATGCCTAAGCATAAGCAAGCAAACTGCAGTATAACTAAAAAAGGCAGAAAACACTGCTTTTTTTGGTTATTTATAGGAACTTCAAAGTTCTCCTCAGTTATAAATCATTCTGAGCTACCAGTCTGCCTAAGGATGGCTGTGCTTTTGAAGGTGAAAGCTGGAAGATCAGACCTTGGGTGATAAAAAGAATGTTGGTTCCACTACAGACAAATTCGATTGCAGAGGAGATAAAATGGTGTCCAAGAATACGATAGATTAGGCTGAGATGTTTTTGCCATACAACCAGTCATCAAGAGATAAAAGTGCTTCTACAGGGTAGATTTTCAGTAGGAGAGAATTAAACTCTCTTAAACCATATTTCCCATCAGAAAGAGTAAACAAAATTTCCATTTGACTGCCACTTTCTTAGGACAGTTGATTAGAATGGAAAGTTAATGAATAAAACCCCCAACCTTTTAAACCAAACTTGAAAAAAAGTTAAACCAATAGTGAAAAATTTTAAAAACCCCTTGCAGCCATGATGCCAGATCCAATTATATTTGTATTACTAATTAATATGTGCAAGATAAGCATTCAAAGTTATGAATGGAGATGAGAAGCCAAAGAATTTTATGAGGCAGGGGAAATTGTTCTATAGCAAAACATGCTTAGGCTGTCCTCAAAAGAGGAACCAACAAGCAATTTAATGTAGTTTCTGTATCTTCTGCTCCAGAAGCAGCTCATCAGGCTGTGTATGGAAAAAAAAAAAAAGGAATGGCTCATAAAACTTTCAGACAAACTATGTTTAGAAAGCATTAAAAAAACAACAGCAGCAACAAAAAAATCAGCATTTTCGTAGAAGAAAAGGATTTGTATGCAAATATACCCAACATTTGTCACCAAAACTAAAGGATTTTGAAGTGAGAGAAGGATTTTTTGAATATAGTTTATCACTGCTTTGATGAAATGAGATGCCAGCTGCAAGGTTGCTGCTGTCTCCTTTAATAGCAATTAGGAGGCTGGGAAATGGAGCTGTAGCTTGTGCTCACAGGCAGAGCTGACACCACATGTGTAGCACAATTCTGACACCTAAACCTCCAGTGGCAGCAGCCAGGACATCAAGAGCCCCACGCTTGGAAGTAAAACCCTGCACTTACTGGCCAGCTCTATGACCTGAGGTACTACAAAATGCATGAAACACTCAGTATCACTTATAATAATTTAATGTTTTCCAGTGGGAGGGGGAATGGGGAACCAATGTTTGAACAAAGCTAAAAGCAAACTCTGCTGCTGAGAAGGAATGGTTGGACTCGTTTTGCTTTACACGCTTTCATTTTCTTTCTGTTTGTTCAGAAGAGTGTGTTTGCCCTTGGGCATCTTGGGCAGTTTCACCTAAGCCTTCCAACCAGCAAGGACTGAGCAGGAAAGAAGCACCAGGAATTACATTGCATTCCTCCCTCCTCAAGGCCCAGGGAAGGGATGAGTCCTCCAGCACACTTTAAAGGTCAAAAAGAGCAGACAGAGCTCAAAGCCATGGGGGCCATTAGAGAATGCCCTGAGAGCAACTCTGTCTTACAGATTTTGGATTTGGAAACATTTGGTGACAAATTACACCTTTGCATTTTCATCCGCACTTACAGAAATCCTAAAATAATGAAATTCTGCAATTACTCAAGCTTCCTCCTTGAGCAATTTTGCCCTCAAAAAGTACTGGAACATTCAAAAGCCTTGCTCAGACTTAGAAAACTATCCCCACTTCCAGATGCTATCACCATTGCTCTGCAATAGTCAATTGCTAATTGATTTCCTTTAAACTTGTGTAAGCTATAGATATATAGATGTGTACGTGCACTGAAACTCATAGCATTGTTTCCTTGTTCAGAACTCCAATATCAAAACATCTCCAATCTCTCCAAATGTGCTCTAGGACAACCGACAGGACAAAAGGAAATCAGTTTTAAAAAAGGAGGAGAGATTCCTAAAATACAATTTTAAAAATTATTTTCTTGCCTTAACTCATATAGGCCCACAATTGTGTTTTGGAGGATGACATTTCTGAGATTGCCACTGATCTATCAAAAAACTCCCAAAACTTGCCAACAACTAAAACTCTCTCTTGGAGGTTTAGCTTATGTGCCTGCACGTTCACACCTGCTTCCTCTGTTTGCATGCTATAAACATTTTCCAGAAATAAAAGTCCTAATAGGTGAAGGCTAAAGTCATTAAACATAATTTTGAATACATCAGAGCACAAAATGTTCCCATGCTGGCAAGTGCTATGCAATAGAACAGATCTGCACATAATGGCAAGCAAAACATTGTGGAAGCAGATGTCAGGAAAATTATTTACCTTGATTCAGATTCTTCAAGGAAAAGGATTTAAAAATATTTTTCTGAAGCATGGATGGAGAAGAGGCTGGGCTGAGCAGCTGGGACATTTGCAGCCCTCTTCTCCCATTACACCTGTGTGGGTGGGAGAGCATTGGGACGTCTTCCCCTGCCCTGGGCACAGCAAGGGGAACCCCAGGGAGGGCTGGATGTGCTGCTGGCACACAGGAGAGCAAGCCCAGGGGGCAGAGCCAAGGGCAGGAGGGTGCAGCACGGTGGGACACAGCTCTCACCTCGGGAGCCTCTCCTTGGGCATCCTCCCGCTGCCCAGCGCAAACCCAGCCTGCAGAAAAACCCACCTGAAACATCTAACATCCTACATCACATAGCTTTCACCACAAAAATAGCTGCATGCACAGCACAGGCCCCTCCAGAACTGTCAAACAAGATTTGAAACCCAGCTCCTCTGGCATGGGATGCACAAATCTTCTGCAACAGCTATAGGAGATCTTGACTGACAGCAGGAGCAGCAAGCTGATATTGTTTGTTGTGCACTCAAAACCACACAAAGCAGAAACAGTTTGGGGACTTCAGCTTTACAAAATAGTTTTACTGTTCAGTAATGCTAACCCTTGAGATACAAAAAAAAAAAAAAAGCAAAAAAGTTTTCCAAGGTAACAACTTTTTTAGCTACAAGAATGCTTTAAAGCCTCCAAAAAAGTAAAGAAAGGAGCCTGGGATCCATACATCCTGCTGCACATAATCCCCAAACAGACTATGTGCAATAAGAAAAATATTATTACTTAATATTTTTGCCTTATATAATTCAGTACACTATTGGATGTTGCTAAACCTTTTAACCCCTCATTTTTTTTCACTCTCAATTTCCACAAAACTGGTGACTTTTCTCTAAGGAAGTAAGATATACAAGTTAATAAGTTGAGTAGCATTTCATCCTTGCCTGATAAAAATTCATTTAAAATTCTTAAAAAAAAAATTCCAGGATGAATCCCAAACAGAATAAAATCAGTAGTGCTAGAGCTTCCACAGAGGGCAACAGAGATGGTCTCACTTGGAACACAACCCTTCACTCAAAAGAAAAATCAAGGGTATCTATTGCAACTTGTAAAAATGCACCTTGGAAGCCACAAAAAAAAGTAATTGTAACACTATGTCAGGCAATGTAAATATGCAGGTAGGTGTCCAATTACTTCAGCTTTAAAGATCAGTGTAGTCTTTCTCTTTATAAGCAGAGAGGTGCACACAGGATTTGATACACACTCTTGATGTATTACCTTTGAAATCTGGCACTGCTGGGGACTGCTGTTGTTCAACCAAAGTGTATGTATGCAAAAGCTGGATCATTTTCATCATGCTGTGTGGTGTACAGCTGTGCTTTTCAGAGTAAATATCTATACTGCTGAAGAAAATGCCCTTTTTCTTTTGAAGTAGCAGAGTACAAACCTCAAAGGTTCATTTCTTTGCAAAGACTAAGGCCCTAATGATCATAAGCAACTCACAATTGCTGCAGCTCCAGAGTTCCAGGGAATATATCCCAGGCAGGTCCTCGTCAATACAGCTCACAGCACATTGCAGAGAATAAAGTTGGTATAAACTATTCATTCATATGTTACTTCATATTGAAAGATATATTGGTGACCTTCTCCAGCTTGACTGTTATAATAGTAATAAAACTGAATCCTGGAAGATTGCACTTGTGGTCAAAGTAGTAAAATATGACCTTATGCTATTCAACATTGACATTTATTATATCAATTCAAACACAAAAACTGCATTAAAATGATGTTAAGTGTCTGGCTTTCAAGCACAACAGCTAAGAAATTTGATAGGCCAGGAAGATTTCTTCACCAGCTCACCATTTCACTCTTTACCATTTCAATACATGAGACACATTATTTACCAAATCTGGTAGTTTAGGCTCTTTAAATAAAAATCTGCTTGTATCTTAGCCACAGGAATCATGGCAGAGGTGACACCATGTAGTGAATCTGCAGTGTTCATACAAGGCAGCCTCAGTATAAAAACAAAAGTCAAATAAATCCCCAGGATCAGGAGTTCATCTTTGCTCTTTGAGTGGAAACACAAAGGGCTAAATGCAAAATGCTGACCACCTGGTTGCAACAAGAATGAAAATTTTCAGTCATTTTTAATATCACAGCAGCACATCCATTTCAAACACAGAAAGTGTGTCCTAGTCTCAGGTCAGCAAGGATTCTGCAGTCCCACATACACTGAGCTCCTACTGGCTTCCCTAAAAATACAGGACAGAGAGCAGCATATCAGAGCAGAGACGTGCACTGCAGATCTCAGAGCAGAATGAGGTCTAGAGCTATTTTGGGATACAGTAAAAGTTGAAGAATAGAGCTATCTGGCATTCTTTTTCATTTTTCTGATGCAGTTAGTGATGGTTCACAAGTAAATGTTTTTCAGGGTTACTAAACAATTACTAGTTAAAAATAAAATGAAAGAAAAATTGAGATTCCAGACTCTAAGTGATCTCAGATCAGTCAAAAATATGGGCATCTGAGCATTTATTTGGAGCCTGGTAATTCTGCACAGCGACCTGTCTCCTGCTAGGAGTATCCTGACTGTTCTGTGCTGCGTTACACACTCACGGTGATTTTTAATGAGAAATTCAACAGCCATTTCAGCAACAACAGACAGCAGCACATCAACCATTTTTTCTCAGAACAGAACTCTTACTTTTAGCCAGCCTAAATTTGAAAATATGCTTAATTCTCAGAATTAAATGAGAACACTAATGCCTCCCACCATGCTGGCAAGTTGTGAATTTTCAGACAGAAAGAGAAAAACATTGGATTTTTATAATCCAAGTTGCATAATCTGTCAAGAACAATGATTTGCGTCTGGCAAATGCTGATACACATTTTTAGTAGAGCAAAGCAACATCAGCTCAGAGAAGAGAGCAAAATCCCCCTGCCTTTGGGCCAGGCACTGCAAAATGAAGCTTAAAAAAAAGGAAAAAAGAAAGGAAAAGTGAGCTTGTCATCAGGGTGGCAGACAATGACAGCAATTTCATTTCAGCTCCCTGGAATACAGACTTTCTGTTTTCAGGCTATGACTGACAGAGCTGCAGCTCCCCTGTAGTAAGGGTGACATCTCATTTCAACAGCAGCCTCACCCCAAGACATCCTCTAGGGTGGGCACTCCAGGCATACTCTCTTCCCAGAGCCCGCAGCTTTGCTGGAGCATCTCAATGGCACATTTGTGCAGGAGATCTCCTGCTCTGCCTTGGCAGAAGCTGTTCCTGTGGTGCTCAGCATCTACACAGATCCTTTTATTTGGTTCCCTTCCTCTCTAAGGGGTGCAACTGGGTCAGGCTTTTTCTTTTTTTAAACTCCTTTTGGACACATTTCAGCAGGTTTCTCCTCATCCACCCAATATCCCTGCCTCCCCTCACACAGCTCTTTTAACAAAGTGTGATGCACAGCAGGCCCTCACACCTGGATATAAAAGCCTTCTTTCTTTGCTCTGTACCTCTTCTGCTACATTATTTGCATCCAACTACGATTCATTTCCCCTTATTTAAGAGGACAGAAATGTGACTAGCAAGGCATGTTATGAAGTAGAGTATTTCACAAAAAAATCTGCCAAGCCCTCCACGGCCAAACTAATTATAACTGTACTCTCTGCAGCTTGATGAAGCTAAATGGAGATCTACAAACTGCTTCAGTAAATAGAAAAACATGCAAGTGAAAAACGTTCATTTGGAGAAATATGCATCCAGCACTGAGGCTTCAGGAGCAGCAGTTTATAGACCCAGTTACCACTACATGCATTTTAAAATTGAATGCCTCCTCAGTATTCATGAAGTGTACCACAGTTCAATAGTTGTTTTCATGAGTTGTGCCTTCATTAGGTGAACAACATTAAACACCTGGGATACTGTTCAAACTAGTCCTAAGGGGCAAATTTTCATGACAAATGAGCTGAGATAAATTTTACAACTGAAAAAAAAAATCTCATTTTTGCAATGGTAAATTTACTACTTGTTTCAAAGAAATAAAGTAAAGCAACAAAGACACAAAGTTAATATTAATATTACTTCTACAAAATCCCACAGAAAAGATTTCAGTTTGCTCTGCATATAAGAACGCTTTCAAATACCAGAAGGAGAGTAAATATTTATTGACACATGCTTTTGTTTCCCCTTTCAAGTTAATGGGGTTAATTCCCCACTATCTTTGCAACCTTCTGTATGTTCATTATCAGGATGACTTCTTATGCCTTTATGGCATAAGTATCTTACAGATTTTGTTCAAGTCTGTTTCTTTCTTTCCTAAGACCTGTAGCGTGCTTGTTTCAATCCCTACGTGGACAATGTACCACTGGAGATGTTAAACGTACATTTCTGTGTGCCTTTTCCCTCACTTGTTCAGAACAGAGCAAGAAGTGCCTCAGTGCACACACAGCAGTCTGGCTCTCCCGCCCAGAAGATTTGGGAATGCTCAGATAGAGCTGATTGCAAGGAATTCTCTTGCCCTGCAGGCCTGCCATGACTTCAGACACTTCTGGCCATCCCACTGCACGTGTGGGAATCCTTGATTCCCCTCTGGTGCTGCTCTCAGGAGTGAGGAACAGTATGTACTTGGGGTTTGTTTCTCTCTACTTGCAGCTGTCCCTATCCCTTGACAGCTTACTGGACTGGAAAAGGCTTAAAATGACTCAGACGGGGGGTCTGACACCTCAGGACTTGGTGTGAGTCTGATATCAGTGCCATGGGTCTGGCTGGGGCAGGGGATGTCCAGCTGTGCTGGGTGCCTGATATCAGTGCCATGGGTCTGGCTGGGGCAGGGGATGTCCAGCTGTGCTGGGTGCCTGAAGGCCAGGCTGCTTCAGGCTGCAGGGCACCCTCAGTCCACACCCTGCAGGGAAACACTGACATTGTCACCTATGTCCCCAGCTGGCACTTAGGCCACAAGCAATAAGGACATGGAGATTCATTTACAACTAGGTTTTGTTCAGATATCAGGGTCATGGAGAAGACATGGTGGAAAGGAGAAAAGGACAGGGAGAACATCCTTCTACTCCTACAGCAGCCAGAATCCTGCACAGGAAGATTCAGCCTGTGGTCCTTGCATTTTGTGTCTTCCTGCAAGCACTACAACAGCTGTAAATAGGGAAAACCAGCTGCATTTTCAGATAATTCTAACAACAGTTATTATTTCCATAATCCTTTATTCTAGCTTCTTAAGTCACAATTTCCTCCCACATCAATGACACCATCAGAGGAAGGTAATATGGTCCAGCTGAGTGTTTGTATAGATGCACAAACACCCCTAGCACAATAGAAGCTCTCAGAACATTTTCTTCTCTGCCTCTTTTTACTGTCTTTCTGGTTTATTTTACCCTAAACAATCCCGCTCTCAGGAGACCTTCCAGCTATCTTACAAGCAGGCACCGAGCCTTTCATACTTTAATAAAACATAAAAATTAAAGCAATGAATATTAGAAATATCCATCTTACTCAATTAGATGCTCCATAGTGGACTGTAAACCTTTGAATGTGGTTGGCTAATCCCATTAGCTGGTCGAGCAATTTTCTCTACTGCTTCCAGGAGCACAGAGCTCACTAGAAAATACATTTAGAACCATGCCCACCCTTTAGATTAGATTAAGCTGCCTATAGAAGTCCAAAGTGTTTCCCTAAGGTTTAAGACCTATATATTAATCCCTGTATTTTTCACAAGTCACTGGGTATGCACTGCTCCTAAAAATTACTACAGGCTTGGTTTCACTTAATGTTGACCTTCCTCCAAAGTACTAGATACAGTGGAATTACAGGCCAAGGGAACAAGGACTTTCTTTAAAGATTACTAAAATTGTATTTTTTCCTCATAGTGAGAAAGAATTCCTCCAAATTTGGTTTATTACCAAATTCAAGGAAGGCTTAAAAAGGAGCAGTCTGGCTTTGGATTGCATTTCAAAGGCTCCTGGCCCCTGCTGTGCAGGAGGTTGCAAACTGTGACCCAAGTCTCCTCTCTGCTGGCTCCCATTTATAAGGGCCTGCGCCTTATTGCTGTCAGTTCACACTTCCAGCCCTCCATGAGAGAACAAGGGAAATGAGAAAGAATACTCAGAGTCTGCCTCCTGCACCCAAACATCTCACATGGTCACCAGGGAACCTCTGGACATATTCCCCTTCCCTTCCCTTTTCCCTTCCCACTACTGAAGACCACTTCCCTCTCAAAGCTGGTAAATGGGCTTAAAGTTCCACGGAATGCTTGGATCTGAATCCATTTTTTCTCTTGTTTGAAGGTAGACAAGGCAGATGGTTCATTAGCAACATCAGTTTGTTGGGGTTTTCTTTATCTGCACTATAAAATCCCTTCAGACCCCAAAAGCTAAACCTGAGGCAAGGTGGGAGGTCCTGCACAGATGAAGTAAGAAATAGTCCCTGCTCAGAAACCATGCAGGAGAGACTGGGGACAGCAACACAGAAGGAGAAGAAATAAAGCACATGTTCAGAACAGAGGTATGCAGCACAAGAATATAAATGCCATTTCCTAGGGAAACTGTGCTAAACATCTTCCATAATCTAACTCAGCAGAACAGTGCTGCAGGTCACTGAAGAACCCAGCAGTGTTTGCAATGTGAATCCTCATATCCATGTGGACTCATTTTAAGACAGCATAAAAGCAAATCAGTACCAAAGTTTAGTTGTTTCCATCAGATAAAAATGCCAAAACCATGTTATGTCACTTTGTATTTTATGTCTAAACAAAGGATGCTAGACAAGCAAAAGGAAGATATTTGAAATCAGTAACTAGAAAGGAAAAATATTTTAATTTTAAAATGGTGGCATCTTGGAGAGTGTTTGAGTGAAGGTTTATAAATTGGCTGGAATTAAAGCAGAGTTTAGCTCAGAATATTCTTAGTTGAATTATTCAAACAACATGCGGCTACTGAGACAACATTGTCTGAGCTAAACCCTAATTACAACAGTGCAAAACAAACCACTTTAACTAATAGAGCACATCTTCCAGTGATGTCTGTTCTGAAAAATGCTACTTTTTGTAATATGTGTGAACTCTAAATTTTTCAGGAAGCAGTAGACTAATAGTAAATATTTGGTTGGCACAGCTTCAGCACACAGATCACATACCCGAGATTTGAGGGCTCTCAGACAAGAAAATGCTTCAGTGAATATTTAAGTTTGAATAGTTACATGGCAGCTGCCTTTGGCCACAGTTACTCCCCACAAGCCCCCTGCATGACAGCACAACCTAGCAGGCTCTGCTCCAGCTGAATTAAAAGCACAGAGTGCTGGAAATCATGAATACCTACAATGTCTGCCCTAAACAAGGATTTAAAGGTCCTTATTTTCATAAATAAAACATTCTCATAATTGATACACAAGTGAGGACTCATGCAGAAAAAAGGATGGACTGCAGAAAATATGCCACATCCTAGACATACAGGAAAATCAACTGCACCATTTGCCTGAGAAAGGAGAAAAACATGGATAAACTTTTAATAATCCCTATGTGGTTTTTTAGCAGGAAATGCACTGAGAAACATGTTGGGCTCCTTTGAATAAGAAGGCTCATGTTGCTCTGAAGTCAGGCACAGCAAGCAGAGCACACAGAAACAGGACACAGGCTGGGAGCTGCAGCCCCAGCCCAGCCCAGGCAGTGCCAGAGCTGCCAAGGCAGGGGGTTCTCTCTGCAAAGGCAGCTGCTGAGCATGGGCATTGTCCTGCCATCCCCACAGCCTGGAGCTGTGCTCTCTAAAACCTTGGTCACTTCTGGCCCTCAGAGTCCAGCTGAGCTCTGGCACCACTGAGGCTCTGGCTCACAATGGATCCCGGTTGGAATGAGATGGATGGATGGAGCTGGTATGAGAAATTCTGGACACTGAGAGAACAGAGTCCACAAGCCAGGCAGGACATGGCAGACACACCTTTTATCTGCTTAGCAGACTTTGACATGTTGAGGGAGCCAGCACACGTAGAAGAGAGAATGCATTTCAGTCGGTGACATTTTCACTACAATACTCAGAGTTAAAAATGCATTAGCAGTAACTTTCCATCTATCAAAACCATGAGGCAGGAAGCAACACTTGCCTGGCAAAGTCTATGAATGCTATTAAATGTGCTGGAGGCCAGACTCTGTCCTTTTTTATGATCCATTTGCATAAGTAGGACATTTTCACATAAGTCTACATGGCTTTAGGGCAGCATAACTTGCCACCTCTCTACCTGACTGCTACTTGCCTGACTACCAAGCATCAAGAGCTGACTAAACGGGGTTTTTACATAACATTTATATCCTGACCCATACAATGTTTGCTCATTACCTGAGTTTTTATAATATGTAACCAACAAATAATTGGGATACAACGCTACCACACATCAGCTGAATCACAGTAGCCATGCAATAAATAGAAGCAGCCTTCAATAAATAGAAGAGACTTAGCTTGTGCTCAAGCAAAGAATATTCCTGTTTAGCTATGAGGTCTAGAAAGCCCTTACATGCTGCTGTGTGTCCAGCTTGCCACAGTCTTGTCTTTGTTTTGCAAATCCATGAAGAACCCTGTCCCCCCTGCTCGTTTCCTGTTACACAAAGTGCAGATCACTTGCTGTACCACAAGAGCAGCTCCCCACTGGAGCAAGCAATGCTCATGTGAGACCAGCAGAAAGCTGTGGATGAAGGGATATAAAATACCACTCCATGTGCCATCTGGTATGGACTCTGCCCCATGGAGAGAGGCAGTGAAGTTTGTCACAAAATGCTAACAAGCCAAAATTACCCAAAAGTTGCACTATCAAACATGGCCCAGTGCTGCCCATAAAAGTGGCCAGGGCTTTTCTGGCTTGGCTGCCAGTGCTCCACATAAATTAGCTGCTACTTCCCAGGGGTTTCTGTGTTTACAGAATAAACACCAAAGTCCAGTATCCTGTGGTACACAGTGCACTCAGTTAACTTCCATCTGCATATTTAGCTCTCTACAGAAGACTTGTGTAAGAGACTTTGAAAGAAACTTCTTTGAAGAGGTGTAAGGTAGAAGCCAGCCACAGGCACGTTTGCTCCTGCTCTCTGTGGGAGGAAAGGAGGAGGACAGGCAAATACCCTCAGTGTCACTCCTCTCTCTGCTGTTCTAATGAACGCTCCTCACAGCCACCTTTCTGACAGAAAGCCTGCAGTTTCTTTACATAATGACTTCAGAATAAATTGCATGGGGATCAGAACAGAGGGAAAATTATAACTTGCAAGTACAGTTCCCCATCAAAGGGTTCTTAGTTACTCCCTTATTTGGATCATTCTCACCGTGCTCCTGATGATACACAAACGTGTGCACTGCCTTTACCACTCCTGGGGGTTACTCTGGAGTAAAGCCATGTTTGTGTGGGCAGCATTTCAAGTAGCCAGGTGCCTAAGTGTAAATAGAATAAAAACAGGTGTCCCTGCCATTTCCTCAGGGTCCCAAGAGTTAATCCTAAAGCCTTTTACCTGACACAGAATTTTAGACACTGCTTGAAAGCGACTCTCAACTTCAGGAGTAGGTAAACTATCTTTTATTTCTTCTTTAGGTGTCCCTGTTGAGTGATATTCTCTAGGAATCGTTATGGGCTCCTAAGGATGTGGGCAAAGTAGGTTCTTCCCAGATAATGTTTTTCTTGCAGTCAGTGAGACAGTCAAGAGCTGCGGCAAGTGTTGCCCAGTAGCACTTGGAATGGCAAAGCTATTTCTGTTACTGAGGGCAGGGGAAGGCCCTGAGAGCAGCAGTTTAGAAACATTTCTAGCCCAGGCAGCTTCCTGCTGGTTCTCAAGATGCTAAGAAAGAAAAATTCCTGTTCTTGAATCCAATAGATGCTGCGGGGTGAAGCAAGGGAAAATTCTCCTTGGGTTCTAAATACGAAAATATGAAAGCCTTAAACTTTTCATGCTACACTTTTTGCTCACTTCACCTAACTTTAGCCATCTAAATATTAGGATACTTTAAATATGTGTAAATCTAGTTTATAGCCATCCCTCAGGGAGAAAAGCAAGATTTCTCTAGAATGCAATTTTCCTGCCCTATGGCAGCTATCTCAGGCAAGCAGGATAAATTGCCCGCTGGAATCTGATTCTTTTCAGCCTGGATGTCTGCCAGAGAGCAGTGCTGACCCGTGTGAAAGGAAGGGCTGGGTACTACAGGGTGTGAGTGTGTGAGGGGATATTGTGCCCAGCAAACAAATGGAGATTTCAGATTGCCCCAGGAGGAGCAAGGTTATGAGGGGACTCTGCCTGGCTCATGGCTTTATCTTAGAGCTGCTTTCTGATCAAGGAAGAAAAGGCTGCCCCTGGCTCCTGAAAATCAACAGCCCCAGACTTGACAGACTCCAAGCAAATGAGAAAGTCATCAATTCCTGTCTTCCACAAACTGTAGTGAGGAACGGCTGACAGCAGAAAGCAGAAATGGTGGTAGTGTCATGAACTTGTGCTGAATTACAGTCAAGTGAACCAGGACAGCAGCCAGGCAGGCAGTCTGTGCTACAAAGGCACCCAAAAATCTGGGAGTAGGTCCTGATTTCTGACACTTAGACTAGGTACTGTGTCCAGGTGGGCTCACTGTTAGCAAGTCATTCTCTTTGTTTTTGTCTCACCCTGGTCTGTGTAATCTGAAAAACTGAACAGTGAGAGTGCAGTGCCTCCATCCCCACTACTGACAGAAGTACTAGAAGCATTGACAAGTGAAATCAAGTTGAAGGATACATGGAAATCTTACAGCAGTATTATCAGCTTTATCAGCTTGAAATCAAATTTAAGTCTGCCCAACCAGTCCTGTAAGAACCATTTGCTCCAAATGTACAGTGATAAGCATCATCTTCTTTTCATTTCATCAGCATTATTAATTAAAACTGACATCAATCTCTCCGTTAGTTTGTCAGAAAAGCCAAGCTTACAACTTTTAAATAGCACCACAACATTAGATTTGCTCTACTCTTCTGGAAATCAAAGCCTTCAGAGCCTTATTAACAATCAACATTAATGGTCAACTCTTAGAAAGCTTAAGAATGTAAGCTACATGTTAAATATAACAAATGAAAACAAAGAATATTATGCCTGAGTTTTCCCTGACTACCAAATTATTTTGCAGTATTTCAAGTTCCTAACTGGTAATTCCTGCTCAATCGTTATCATGTAGAAGTGGATGAATAACACCAGGAAAACCTGTCCTCTGATTTACAACAAAACACTGAGCATTTAAAGTCCCATGAAACTTTTAAATAGCTTTGGTTTTTCCTAATTATTTTGTCACAGATTGTAATTTAAAGTTTATAATTATTACATTTATTATATATAAAATTATTACATTTAAAGCTTCCCCCCATATTAAAATTACAAAATTGCCATAGACACCTAGCTATGTTTTTAATCACTGGGATATAAAGCTTCAGGGAGAGAGAGCAAAAGCAAAGAAGCAGAATGGCAGATATATTTGCAGGAACCACATACATGTCTAAATTGATAAATATATCTGCCTGCATAGGCATTTATCTAACAAAAAGAAATGAAGATAAAATGTGCAAAGAGAAACAGTAATTGTAAATAACAGCCCCTCTTGCTCTCATTTCTTCCTAAAACTAGTCAATTTGATTTCTGAGGTCTTGATCTACATTTTCTATTGTGGGCAATTTATTCCAAGCACAAGAAGCCAAAGCATCTACAAAACTTCAGTCTATTAACCTTGGGACTGGCAGCTTATTAAAAGTCATAGGTTGAGTATTCCAATTATCAGCCAAGGAGATAGAAAGAAACAAATTAAACATTGTGGCAAACAACAAGGGTCTTGTGGCCCACTGCAAGCACTAAGATCTTGTTTTGTCTAGTGCCTATTATTTTGGAACAGAGTTCTCAAAGGGCTGGAGACTGAGAATATTGTGCTCTTATTCAGAGAGTCTTGTATGTTTGTCTCTGTTATGTAAATCCCAGCACACACCAGGGATAATAGCTATTAATAGAGATCACAAGGACTGAGAAAATGGCATATTTCTCTTCCTGTACTACTTTAGACTTTGATTTTCTGAACACAAATGCACATTAAAAAAACCAAACACAAACTTGCAGTACCTTAAATGCGTATGTCCATGCCAAGACATAGGCTGTATTTCCTGCCTTACATCTCACCTGCTCACAAAGTTGTTTTTTTCATTTCTGACTTCAGACTTTTATACCATAGCATGGAAAATCTTGCTCTGGAAACCTGTCAGTTCCACAGGCCATGTGTCAGACCACACCCTGTTTCATTAGCTTGATAAATTGCAAATATTAGCTATTTAATGCCACATAAAGATCACAGTCATTAGATTATACGATGTCTGTTGTGGGACAAAAAAAATAAGTGTGCTTGAATATGTAAGAGAAAACTTCCAGGAGCTCTGCATTTTACAGCATCCTGACTGCCTTTTTTATTACTTCCTATTCAAATCATATACACAATTTTGTACCCACAATCATGCATTTATGCATGATTTGCTTTGCTTGTATCCAAACAGCTTACTGGTAGGACCACAAATGAAGGGGTTCTGCTAAAAAACCAAGAGGCATGAAGAAACTGGAGCTCTTGCTTCCTCTTGTGCCAGCTTTGGCCCTTCACAGTGAATTTGTTAAGCTGATGTTCTGTGGAAAGAGTGGCATTTTCCTTTCCACGGAAGGAAATCATACCTAAGACTAAATATTTTTTATTCACCAGAGCTACTCAGAATTGCAGTGTGTTTTTTTGGGTTTTTTTTCCTACCCAGCATTAAGTGGCAAGTTCGTTGGAAATGGTACTACTACAAATAGAGATAAGATGCACTACAGAGAAAAATCTGAGGTATATTTATCCCCCTTAAGACCTGAACAGAAAATCTAAATCAGTCACCCACCTATTATCTGCATTTTGTACTGATTTGCAGTGCACTATATTTCAGAAGCATTTATCCAAATTTCTGCTCAGGTATACAGTGGGTAATCACAGTGCCAGATTGAAAAGAAAGAAATAGCCTTAAAATGAAATGGAGAACAGAATTTTCCGCAGAAAAAACGCTACTCTTACTAATTGGAAGTCAGAAATTTCATCATACAAGTGTAGAGAGGCAGTTCCTGTTCCCCCCTTGGAACAGAAGCCCCACAAACATGGGGAGAATTATTACACTGCATACAAATGAGCCGTGGAAAACATTTGTATTACTCCTGAAGTGTCACAACTAAAATGCAGGAGGGTGTAACAACATATGAAGAGTGTTTTAAAAGCATAGTTCATCAGCACTTTGAAGATTTTTTTTTTCTTTATATATCTCTTACTACTATTCCTGATCTTCAATTCTGGTATTAATTTCTTATAGCCAATCACAATGCTTAGTGACTCAGGAAGAAATTATGAATAGTTCTTAAAATAGTCAAAAATCCAAGAAAGCATAAATTTTCTTGCCTTCACCACACCCTAGAAATATGAAAAAAAGCTGAAAAAGGATTGTTCTGCAAAACAAATGGAGGAGAAGCCCCCTAATGTGGAACAGCCACACAGCACAACAGTAACAAAAGGAGTAATAAGATCTGAATGTCATCTCATAATATGATTCTCTACAGAAACAAAATACTTTATGAATAATAGAACATTCCCATTCAGAATTACAGTCTCATTCTTTTGTATTTTTAACCTCTCTTCTTATGTGATAAGGAAGGTACCCTTGACTGCTTTGTACTTCTATCCTCTTGAAGCTGAAATGCACTGGCACATCCTCTATGAGGCACAGAAGAGACTTCATTAGCAATTCCAGATCCAGGATGCTATGAACTGACATCTCTAGTGTGCATCTCCTTGTCACTTTACCCTGCCTTAGCACAAAAAGAAAGAAATTCCTGTCAAACACTCTTCTAGACACATGAGTCTCTAGATGGAAGAGAGTATTTTAAAACAGAATCCTCTACCCAGAAAAGGCAATGAGAAATGTGGTGAGTGATGCACAGTTATAATACTCCACATTGATTATGAATCTTCAAGCCCAGTGGCATTGCTCTGAAGGTTTCCTCTCTTCCATACAAATACTTAAAGTAGCTGCTTAAGAATAAAGAAATCCATCTACAGAGTAACAAGGATATTTATGAACAAATAAAACTTTGTGCAAACACTCAAGAGCAGAATTACACATTGGAGATGCCTCTAACACCCAGGAAATCCATCACAATGGCCATTGAATAAGCTTCCAGTTCCCTAATTCTTTGTGTAAAAAAATAAGCAGTTATTTGTTTATTGAATATCCTTCACTGGTACAAAGACAACTTATGTTGCCCAATCAATTCTTTTGGCTTTAAAATATATAATGGCCAGAACATAAACAGGGACCTGCTTCCTGCAGCAGCTGGGCTTCTTTCCACACTGGGCAATATTGAGAGTGGCTCAGCTTGCCCATGGAAAACAATCCCCATGAACCTGCTCTACCTACACGTACAGAAAACTGTCAGTCACAGGAAGAAAGGACAGTGCTGGCATTAAAATTATTCAAATATTTTAAAGAACTGAAAAACAAAATTTTGATTTAAGGGAAAATTCTGGGAGTTGACCATTTGTTTTCACTTTGAATAGAAAAAAATGAAAGCTCCACCTAAAAAATACTGAGATTTTGACACTGAGTGGGGTAGTTTTTGCATTTTAAAATAAAAATACAAACTTGATGGAAAGACTGAAAAATGTAATCAAGTCAGATGTTACATGATCAGAACCCCATTTTTAAACATAAAGGGTTTGCAGTATGACATGGTAGAAAGATCTGTGCTTTTTAAATACCTTGGTCTGAAGACAAATCTATATATAGTCAAATTTTTTTAATTAAAATGTTTAGACAAGGGCTAATACTAAACTTTTAACAGAATCTTTGCTTTTCAGGTTTATATATTGCTTCTAACAGCTTCATCTAGAAGATAGATGGCACTTTGCATTCACAAAATACCATGCAAAGCATTAATCACATAATCTTCACTGTCTGCTCTGTAACACATATCAGAAAAAAACATTTCACAAAGAGAGAAACTGAGCATCCAGACAGCTCAACCACAAGAAAAGCTGCCATTTATGCTTAAGACTTTCTAATTCCACTCTTGACCCAGCTTTATGCCCCTTGTGCACTGCTGTACTGTGCACAGCCTTTTCAGTAACACGTCTGCAACTTCTCAGCACTTACAGGCTCATTTCCAGGTAGTTTTGCTTATTCCAGAACAAAATATTTGAGAACAGAAGCTCAGCTAAGCAGAGCTGCCAGAGGGGAGCTCTGCCCAGCCCAGGAGCAGCACAGTACCCACCTGCACAGCCAGCTAAACTACCCAGGTATTTCTTTCTGCCAAAATTACAATCCAGGGTCAGGTTTCAAATCCTGTAGCCCAAGGACTAGGTTGGAGCAATGTTGCTGGGTGATCTTGGTCAAGCTTTACTGAGAAAACTGTTGCTTGAACTGGAATTGAGAACGTGAGCTAAAGCCATGCAAAATAAGAACAAAAAGATGAAAGTGTAATTGTTGAGTTGATGATTATTACCTGTGCAAACAAAAGCATTGATTTGAAAATACATAAAACTTTAAGAAATAAGAATCAAAAAAGCAAAAGATTGACCTCAGCAAGACCGAGGATCAACCTCTGAAGAGAAAACAGAGATCAACACTTTCCTCCTGCCCACCCCAGAAACTCTTTGGCATCTCCTTGGTGGTGATGAGCATACCATTAGCTAAATAATGCTAATAATAATGCTAAATACATGATACTGTATTCACGTCTACATAAATACAGCTGTAACTTCAGGAGTTGATGATTATTACCTGTGCAAACAAAAGCATTGATTTGAAAATACATAAAACCATAAGAAATAAGAATCAAAATAGCAAAAGATTGACCTCAGCAAGACAGTGTTCAAAGACGTTTGGCTTGAGGTAAGAGAGCAAAGAAAGAAAATTCAGTAATGGATTTGAGGATGTAAAAAGAATTTATAAAGAATTCTAGTTGGTAAGGCAGTGAGACTGCCATAGCAATAGAGGTCTGCAGCATAACATCTAAAACCAGTGTGATCCCAATCTCTTCAAGTCCAGATGTGATTTAAAATGAAATTTATTTCATTACTGTTCTTGGCATAGTAGTGAATACCTTTTGTGCCAAGATTTCAGATCAAGAACTGAAGTAAACAGGATGGTGTTCCAGTCAAGAACAAGTGACAACACATTTTCTTTTACACTTAGATGTGGGTTTCTCAAGACAGCACACTAATTACCTAAACATTTTTTAAATTCTATTTTCAAAAGCCAGAATGCAAACTTATAACACAGATTTGAACTTAAAGCCTAAGATGATTAATTTCTAGAGCCAATCTCAATGAAATTTCACTCCATATTTTGGGACTCTCTTTCAGCAAAATTAATCCATAGCTTACTACACTTCCCTGGTAGCAATATTGGGTACCAAGGCTGACTTCAAAGAGCTAGGGAATGACTACACAAAAATGGGAAGAAGGCCAAAAAGCAATTAATTTTTGTTCTACCATTTCATTATATTTACACATACATGGAATACACAGCCAAATATCATTCCAAGGTTTCCTTTAATCAGGCTAAACAAGCAATGCTCAGCAGATGCCTAGTGGGCAGCAGTCAATGAAAAGTTATGTTTTGGACTGAGGCTTTCCTGACTGCCCCGGATAATTTGATTTCTTTTGCCACACTAGTATTCCCAAAGTGGAATCCCTGCACACCTACATAAGTACAGGTTTCTTAACTACTTCTAGATTCTGATAGCCCAGACTGAGCTTTCTAATTAGTGGCTGACTCCTGATTTGAGTTTGGTTTGTTGAGGTTTGGGGTTTATTTTTCAAAATAGGGTATTTTCCACCATTCTTACAATTTTGTGCGTTTTCCAAAGTCACTAGAAAGGTTTTCAGTGAATTGCCTCAGTTTCAGGCCAGGTCCTACAGAGCTTTTTTGACTAAAGAATAGCACAGCTCCAAGCAACAGATGAAGAACAGGCAGTGATAGATTTCCTCTAGAGAATTGTACCTACTGATTTTAGGGGCAGGGGACAGAATATATTAAATAGTTCCTGAAATTGTGTTACTTTATATGATCAAGCAGATAATGTGTCACAAAATGGAAGTATAAATAATATGCATATAACAAACAACAACTCAGCTGTTCATAATATCTCCCTGAAGCAAGACAGTGAAATCTGAATAACAAAGTTGTGCATATCATGTAAAATATAAATGAGACAAACTATTTTTAAAAAGTACACTTCATATTTCAAAGGTTTATCTAAGTAACCTATTTCCTACTATGTACCTAATGCTTCACTAACTGTAATAGCAGCAACATAAACTAGACTGATTACACTTACAGGAGAGATGTTCCCAAGAAAAATTCCACCCAGTTTGGGTGCCAGCAGCTGACCATTTCAATTGACTAAATAAAGAAAATGAAACTTTTTTCTAAATATTAAAGAGGTCAAAATTTAAATAGCTTCAAACTACTTTTCTGAAAGTAGAAAGTTTGTATGAAATACAGTTATATATTATTTTTATATCACCCAGTTTGGGTGCTAGCAGCTGACCATTTCAATTGACTAAATAAAGAAAATGAAACTTTTTTCTAAATATTAAAGAGGTCAAAATTTAAATAGCTTCAAACTACTTTTCTGAAAGTAGAAACTTTGTATGAAATACAGTTGTACATTATTTTTATATGTGTTTTGGGTTGTTGTTTTTTTTTTTTTTTTTTGATTGCCACTTCTAAGGACCAAAAGAGAACGAGTAATTAATTCAGCTGTACTCACCAGTAACTTATGGTAGCTGGTAACTCCCTGTTAGGAATTAAAACTATTGGCTTCAACCAACTTGACTATAGAAGCATTGTGATTCAAACTTATATCATGAAAGCTATTTTGAGAAACACTTTCTTAACTTATGGGGCTCATTTCAAGATATGTCAGACTCCTACATTTTGTAAAGTGCAGTGCAAAGGTTTTCTGGAAGTCAGTGTCCAACCTTTCTTCTTCCAGGTTCCCCCAAATTTAATCAGTTTTGGTTTAATCTGAGACAGTATTTTTTCCCATTATAAAACCCAGTTTGATTATTCCACCTCTTGGGGTCCTACACTTTTCTGGCTTTAAAGTGTTTCATTCTTACTTAATTGCTTTCAGGCAGACTTTAGAAAAAACTCAGGATAATCTCTCACTGATGGAAAACCTCTGCTCTGTTAAAAGGCCACCAAAAATGCACTTTTTTCCTTTTGCACCCAACTAATCAGCACACAGAAACTGTGTTTAAGGATTTCACATTCTTAGGAACATCCTTTTTGAACTTAGCTTCCCACTGGCATCTCCTGAGTGATAATTCATAGCTCAAGATATACTTCACAATACTGTCCTAAATAGTGTTAAACTGGCATTCCCTGCTCCACTGGGCAATCTGTCTAGATGTGTAAAGAAAAATCAAGGCAGTCACAATTATTTATGGTTGACAGACACTGGCAACATGAAATTGCACAACAACCCTAGGAAAGCTCTATACCTGGTTTGAACAATGAAAAAGATGAAGTTCCACAGCAAATTGTTTATTATGATTAGAAGGAAATAATAACCACCCCAAGCCAAACAAGTATCTCAGCAATCAAGTGCCACTTAAATTGCTTGAATCATTGGACATATCTTTAATGTGTAATACATATTAATAAAACAAATGAGGAATACCACTGAGATTTCAGAAGACAGCACTACAGTACAGCTGGAGAAAAATCAACTTAAAATGAATTTAGATCATGGAATCGATATCTAGGGATTTACTAAGGATCACTGAATCCTTCATTATTGATCCATGAAAATACCATCCTTTTACTATGCAGTACACAATTACTAGTTATTTTTACAAATTCACACAATAAAAATCAACAAACTGTGTACTGATTAAAATTCAGTACTGAATATATTACATAAGGAATTAAAGTAATCTCAAAAATGAGAGCATGTTACAAAATTCATAGGCTTCATGCTCTTAACTGGAGATATGAAATGCATGCTTGCATCCTTGTCATTTCAGTCTTTCCAGAAGCTTGATGTTAATTGGACCTCTACATCTTCTAACACAGAAGGAGAATTTAAAATGAAAATTATTCAAATAAACTCTACGAAAAAAAAAAAATTCACTATATTTTTCTACTTTATAAAGACAACTGGCTTGACTGTTTTCTGCTAAAACCTTGTAAACAGACTACATTGTATTTGTGTAGTTCAATCTCTTATTTTATCAGTGATTCACTGCATTACATAGAAAGAACACTGCCACTCAAATTGTATTGCTAATAAATTATATCATGCTAGAATATGTTTTTAATTATATCATGCTAGATAGAATATGTTTTTTATCTCGGTTTTGCACCTCATTCTCAGAAAATATTAAAGGGGGTACAGTATAAGAGGTACATGAGAAGAATTTTTTGGTTTTTTATAACAGCATTAAAAAAATGTTGTCCCCATCAATAATCTTCATCTCCACAGAGCAACTTTCCAGTGCCAAAGTTCTGGTCTTGCATTCATGTCTCCAGAGCCTTGGCTGAAAAAGCCAGGGCACATTTGAGATAAATCTACCTAAAAGCTTTCAAATCATGGAGACTGCACTAATTAGCCACACTTTGAGAAAAATAGAATAAAAGATGTTAATCTAAAAATCTACCCCACATACAGGAATAACAAATGCCTTATAAGGACATAACCAACAGGTTTTAAAGAGGAATCTCTCAGAGTATCTAAACTGTTTGCTATCTATAGCTGAAATAATAATTACTGCTATTTTATTTATATCAGAATCCCACAGGGATGTTTTAGTTGCCCATTATTGTGTCAGTGAGACCAGTGGACTGTGCTACAAGCTATGGTTAACACAACAGCCTCAACCAGAAATAGAGCACAATATTTTGCCTATTTTATATTTGTCTGTTTTCAAAAAGACGAAAAGAAATCTGTTGATATGTAGCAAATTTCAGACAAAATTGCATTGAGACCCATTACTGTGAAGTTTGTACAAACAAAAATATTTGCACCAGAAGTACTCAATGAAAACAAAACTCAAACAACATGGGAATGTTTACCCCATAATATTCTCAGCACAGTCATATATATATATATATATATAGGTTTTTTTGTTTATAAATAGATGCAATTCCAGAGCACACAGTCAGTCAAACAACAGAATGTGCCAGGAAAAAAAAAAATAAAGAGAAAAGGGAAAACTAAAAAAAAACAATCAAAGAACAACAAAACGTTTAAAAAAAGAGAGAGAAAACAAAGTCCAAGAAGTTAGAAGAAGTTTTGGATAGTGAAATTTTCTCACATGCTATTTGTTAGAGTAAAAAGAATTAGGTACATTTCAAGTGTGCAGAATAATGTTATCCCACAACACGGAAATCACATAAAATGAAAGTGCTTTATAGCTAATTATAAAAAATGGTAAATTAAATTAGGCAGTTAGGAGAGGCAAATACTCCCACTATCCTGCTAAATTATCGTGCCTTATATGCAGAAATCAGCCTCCAATGCTTCTCAAATCTCACCTTGCGAGGCTCAGTTCCCAAAGGATGCCTCTAAATACAGCCCTGCTTTACAGCTTTCTACTCAAATAAAAGAGCTGTTGCATTGCAAGTAAATTTAATTTCTAAAATTTCATTCCCTAGCACAATCCCTCTCTCTTTTAAACTTTGAAAGAAAGACAAAGAAAAAATAAATCATTTTGTGGAGGCAGTAAAACAATATAGTTTATAATTTTCCTTTTCCTGACCTTTGAATGTGTGCAGTTCTCTCTGAACTTACTCCAGCGAGCTGAGCAGTGGTTGGCATTTTTCAATTTGAAGCAGTAATGAAGGAGTGTAACTATGACTAATGTGCTGCACTTGCTTTGCTCTGTTCTGTCATTTCCTTCCATCCTGAACAGGGAGATCTACCCTGCATCAGAGCAGAGCACACGGAGCCTTTCAGCACTCCCTGTTCCTCCAGCTGTAAACAACCTGCCCTGATATCCACCAAGGAAAATGGGCTGTGCTGCTCTGAGACAGCAGCAAGCACAGGCACACCACAGGGACAGGCCACAGGAGCTGTTAACTTCTCCCATTTTTCTTCTGTATTGCTTCTCCGTTTTTATCCATAATGCATCTTTAATGTATCACAAAAGGCACAACATTTTCCAAGTCAATTTTCTGGGGAGGTGAAGGGCTGAATCCTTAACCAAGTGAAAATGCAGGAACTTGGAAACCTGTGCCAGTGTATTCCAACAGAAGGTCCTCTTCAATATCTGAATTATCCCTGTAATCTATATTTCTTTACTACAGAAGGCGAGTGCAGCAAATCACAGCACATAAGTTATTTCTGTTGGGTTCCTTCTGGAGATTTCTCCATATTGGTGCCAGCAGGGAATACTGGGAAAAATTGATAAATTTAATCATACATTATCATGCCAAATGAGACCTTTTGATAAAGGGTGGGCTAAAGGAAGTGAAATTACAGCAATATTTTAGTTTCTTTTACCAGAGAAGAGCCCCTTAACTAAGAACATTTTTTCCTCACACAGTTGGAAAGCAATCCCTAGTTCAAGGCTACTTTGTATGTTAGCTCCATATTCTCACTGAAATCAACTGAGAATGTGTCTTACAAAATAAATATTTCTTAAATTCAAGATTATTAAATACACTGTGTTTCAAGGCAGAGCAAAAGCACTTTCATTATGATATTGCCATTGAAATGTTTACTTTCCAAGCACTGACCTTAAATGCTATTAAACTCCAAAACAACAAAATCCAAGATTTTTCTTTGTATGATTACAAAGCTGAATTCCCTTTAAATTATTAATGAAGAAATATGATTAAATAGTTAATGCTCTTAAAATACTGTGAAAATGTTTTAAGGAAGAATTGAATTCCTCACTCTCTCCTCCACCTTGGGTAGTGTGACATTTACCACTTCCAACAAAATAAACTGGGAAAACTCTAACAGATGTCTAGAAATCATGCACTGCTTACTAATAAGTGAAACTTTATTTTTCCTGAGAAGTTTTGTGGAAGAGTTGAACACTGTCTATTATTATTACAAACCTCTCAAGAGAAACATGAATGAAATCTTGCATCTCATTAGAATTGCATCCTTTTCCCAAAGTATTTGGTCCATTTCTTTTGCCTGATAGTAAAGAAAAAGAACAAGGTCCTTCCTTCAGACTGTGAGTCTTATCTGAATTTTTTATGTGATCTAACTGCTAAGTGTGTGCTCTGGAGGAGCTGTAGTCTCTTGATCTCCTCAGAGGAAGAGGCCCAGGCAATAAACCTGCTCTCTGTCCCTTGCTCTGGGCACCAGCCTCTCTTCCCCACATCTCCCATCCCCAAATGCCTTGACCTTGAGCAGTGGGGTTTGATGCACCTCAGCAAGGAACACTCTCAACATAAAAATTCATAGATATTCCACAGCAATTGGCAGGAGGAGAAGTGAGTGTTGGAAGCAACATCACACTGAGAGAAAGGCTGGGGACATCAGCAGCCACAGCCTCTGAGAGCTGTTGGGCTGCTTGGCACGTTTGGAATGTCAGGGATGTAGGACAGGATGTGTGCTCCATGTATTATTCCATTTATGATCAGACAGCTGTGCTGAGGTGTTTGAAGTTTAGGTTTCAGACTGCAAACAGGAGTAGGGGGAGATGCAAAATGTGGATCAGAGAAGGACCTTTCTAAACTCCCCCATCAAAAGTTCTGCTTTGGGGAGAAGCCAACACAAGTGCCTTGAGGGCTATAGCTAACCTGGAGAGTCTGAAGATCTAAAGAGAAATATTCAACGCCCCTGGAGAATGGGAACATTCTGGCTTTCTGAGAAAACAGGTGTGTGAGTAGGCAAAGTGCTGCAATAGCCCTCTTCTGAGAAAGGGATACATCTTCCCCCAAGCACTCAAAGCAACAGTAGCTCCCCAATTAGGACCATTAGAAAAGGAACAGACCACTCTCATTCCCTCTATGATTTCCCTTGAAATGTCACATAACTGAAAGAAATTTCTAAAACTGAAACCATCACCCCCATTAGGCAGGGCCCTGCAGGGTGCAGCAAGCTGCTGCCTGTTTGCTCCTTGGTGCTGCTTGTTTTGAAGGTGCTTTACACAGGTGACAATATTTGCATGGCTCTTGAAGCCTGGATTTCACACAGCACTGCATCTCCTACCTTCCTGCCCACTGCCAAAAGAGAGCCCCATGCGTTTTGCAGCAGTATTGAATAAATATGCCTGAGCACAGCAGACTTTCTCTGGCCTCTCTGGTCAGAGCAGCTCTCCCAGCCACGTCAGCTCTTCAACCCACAGCAGCTGGGAACAGGAAAACTGTTTTATTTCAGCAGGGAGCATATTACAGTCTCTAATACTATTACCCAAAAGAGGTTTACTAGTGGGAATCAACATCTTGTCGTATTTGCAGAGGCTTTTCTCATCCCCTATCTCATTTCCCTCTGGGCTCCCATTAAATTAATATATTAACCCAACGTTGTGTCAGTGGTACCAGAAATAACCTGTGAGTACAACCTATTAATGTTGTGGTGCATTGCAGGGAACCTTGCTGAGAGTGATGACCATAACAGCTGCCCTTCATTTGGGAGAGTTGTGGGGGATCACTGAGCTCACTTACAGACTCAGGAGGAAAAAACCTGCAAGAGGTTCCAGCCCTGGGACACAGATATTCCTCCACACAAGGAAAAATATGTTTTCTGAATATCATTTGACTTATGTGTGTGGTCACACATTTGAAAGATAGAAAGGTGAGAAAGAGATTAAACAAAAAGCACAACCCAAGCCAGCTTCAGTGATCCTGAGACAAAGACTTGGGGGTAATGGTGCCAAGAGCAGCAGGTTTTTTTGGATGATTCCTTCAGTGCAGGATTGGATTTATTTATTTTTTTTTAGTAATCTGCAATGGATCAAAGGATCCAGTGGATCAAACACCAAACTTAGCTTCTAATTGAGATAACCCCTGGATATCCTAAATTTAGCAAAAAAAGTTTGTCTCGAGACTACAAAACTGCTTTGCTTATACACTTCATTTATATAGCAACTCCAGAGCACTGCATTTATTAGCAGAATTGTCATAGTGGCAGAAGTAACTGGCAAAAAATCCCTTTAAATTTTGCTTTGGATGATGCACATCCCCATGGATTTGGAAGTTCCAGAGTCTCCAATAATATTTTTAATTGCTTTCACTCTACAGAAAGTCCAGATGTTTCCAGGCTATTACCTTCTTTATCTGAGCAGAGGCATTGGAGAGCACATCACACCATCTCCTCATCCTTCAGCCTCCCTTGGGCTCTATGGGCAATTCCCAACTCCATTGGGATGGTGCAACAGGACCTTCAATAATAACTGGGGAATCTAGATGTCCCGCACAAGTTTAGGCAAAGTTTCCTCTCCATTTCATCCAGGGCTGTAGATCAAACCTAAGGGTCCACACAACATCTTACTTATCCACAATTTTATGATACAACTTCTTTGAGTGTCTGCCTAACAGGCAGAAGAATACAGTTTACCATACTTTTTGAGCAGCAAAGCATGCTGTTTGTGCTCAGACTAAAATCCTTTATTACAATTTTCCCAACATTCTGAGTAGCCTGCCAGGAGATATTTAGAAGAATAATAAATCTTACTGGTGCCAGGAATGTGGGAGAAGGGCTCAGGACTAATGCAAAGATCTGTTTTATGAGTGTCATCTGTTCCTGTTCTGCCAAAGGAAGAATGGCATATTGAAATTACTCTGCTGTAGGCAAAACCAGCAAGGACAGCACATTATCCTCCGCTGGCACCCAGGGAAGGAAAAAAAAAATAGAAAAAGAAAAACATGAAAAACACATTGATGCCATTGATGGGAGTATTGGGAAATATAGCAGATAATGTCGTGCAAGTCAAAACATTAAGGTACTTAGTCACTGCAGCAGCAAAAATTCCAGGGAGTTGCATACTGTCAGGAGTATCCATGGTGACCCTGCTGTTCCTGCCTTTTTTACTTTTCTTCTTGTGGTACAAACGATTTCCAGTAGCATTAGTGCAAATAAGCAAGATATTATGTAAGCAGGAGAGTGGCAGGCACATGCTAATAAAACCAAAATGCCTCTCAACTCAATGTCTGCTAATGCAGGCAAAGGATCCTGGCACAGCTGAAGCAACCAACACATATCAGCTGTCCACAGGAGGACATAATGAGCTTGGAGAGAATTATTGCAAAATTAAGGAGATCTTGCACATCCTGGCAAAGAAATCACAACAAGGGCAGCTATTTCTTTCATGCTATATGTAAGAACATCTAGAAGATGTGAATATTTAAACCTGAAGGACGGAATAAAGTTGAGAACTGAGGAATTTTACTATTTCTTTTTATCAGGTTTTTGTCAGCATGTACAACACCTCTAATAGTGATGTTCATTTACAATGAGCAGTCACACACCAGTGACCACTGAGCTCTTGAAAATTTCTTCTGCCTAGAGCAGGGATGCTGAAGGCTTTAGATAAAAATCTTAAATGACATCACTGCTAACGGACTAGAGGAACCTAAGGAAGGAAATATGTGAACATAACAATCTTTAGGTATATCTCAATCAATTGCAAAGAGGAAACACTGCTCTCAGTGTGTCTGGCCAGAAAACACAGTGAACTTAGACTTAGCACAAAGGGACCATTAGCGAAAAGAAAATGTTTCTTTTGAGGGCTACCTAGTAGGGCCCAAGGGCAGATGTTTCCAAAGAGACTGAGGGATCTTGCACTGGTGATAAAAGCATAGGTGACATCTGGGATAGAGAACAGATTAAACAATATCTGAAGTGTCTTTAGAATGTTTTTTTACATAATTCTGACACATGTTGCATTCATCACAATGGGGAAGCTGTAAGATTTGAAAAAGCCCTAGCAAATGGTTCCCATACCAAGGTAAGGAATGCATGAGTTCTAGGTAACAGCAGATGTTATAGAGGACAACTCAAAAGATGTTCCATTTTCCATTGAACAATTAAAACAATTTAGTCACTGGCTATAAAAGAGACATTTGTTGCAATGAGGTCAAATTGGTCTCATCATTGGGCACGTTGTGCATGCAGAGCTGCCAAGACAGCCAATAAAGTTATGCCAAGTACAGAGGATAAACTACACACTGGCACTCCTGAGACTTCCCATGATGTTATCTAGGATTTTGGTCTTCTATTTTTTCCCCACAGAGACCCAGAAAGGCTGAAAGGAACAGACTGTTTTCTTCCAGCTGCAAGATTTAGTACACATATTGACATGTTTTCCCAACTTCAAAAAGGCATCATTTCAGTCTGTAGAACAGGGTTGGCTGGTTCTTAGGACAACCACATCAAGTGACCCATCAACAGCAGAAACTCATTTTCAAAGACATAGCTTTCAGCATGGCTTTCATCTCCTGAGGAGGAGAAGAAAGAGTTGTCTTTATTTAAAGATCTTAAATGCAGTGCCAATTACTTCTAGGAATCATCCAGAAAGAATCTCTTCAAGCAGAAGCATGGACACACAACAAGAAATATTTCAAGTAAAAATGTATCCTGTTTTTCTCAAGAAACCCTGAAAATTGGACAGCTCCATATGTTAATATATTTCAGGGTGTGAAACCCCCCAGATTCACAGGCCTCTTTTCCCTGCTCCAATGCTCTATGTTTACCACCATCCAGCTGCTTTTTTGTGCTCCACAAAAACAGCATTGCAAGTGCTCCTCATACAAGCTCATTCAGAAAACAAAACAAAACAAAAGGCTGAAATATCAAGGCTTACCTGTAACAAAATAAGAAAAGGAAACAGCAAAGCATAGACAGGTGTCAGAAAGTTGCACTCTTAAAACAAAAAACCTCTATTTTTTAGCATGACAAGTAAGTGATGCTTTCACAGATCGAAATGGGATCAAATCCTCAGGCAATGCACTGTAGAAAAGCAGGCACCCTCACTGAAGCATTCTCATTAAAACACCCTCCCTCTGCCAATGTAACATTAGGGGTTTTTTTAAAAAGGAAAAGAAAAATCAGCTTTCATTTTCAAGTGACCTTTTTAAAAAATCCTTCCTAAAAAGTATTAAAAGCATTGGTGAATACAACAACTCCAATTTCTGTGCTGACAGAACCACGGGTTGATTACAAACCTTTGTGTTTCTTCCCGTATTAAGGCAGCATTGTGCAATCATTGCTGACCTGGGATGAAAAGAAACAAAACAAAAACATACAAGCATAAACTCACAGCTATCATTATCCATGCAGGCTCACCAGGCATAGGCTGGGGTATTAGCTGGAATTGTACAAGGATGAGAGAGGAAGGGACTGTGATAGATGAGGAGATAATATCACACAATGTCACCCAGCAAATGCTGAGCACTCTGCAGCCCAACAGCCACGTTGATCTCCAGCAGCAACATAATTATATTTCAAATTAGTTTTCTGCAATGCAAAAGGGGAAATAAGAAAGATCATCTGATGTGATCATGATACAGAAAGAGACCTGAGTAATATATTAGGGTTTCTGGCCCATTATTATACACAGAAAATGAGGCTGTACAATTCCAGTTCACTTCTGAAGGTTCAAGGTCATCTTATTAGGAACAACATATTTACTGTGAGCCTGAAGAACCAGTATTGATTTGAATATAAGTGCCTATGCCTAGTTTTCAGATCCCTCTTTTCCTGTGCTGTCCTAATGAGCCATGAAAGGAACCTCAGCTAAATCAGAAATGCCCAACCCTGGCTGGACATTCTATCTGTGCTATTCTTTTGACACCAGTAACATGGAAGGATCAAATTTCCAGCTCAATGGTTTTCAAGAAGTACTGGAAACCATCAAGAGGATATGGGAACACCAGGATTAATATGTTGTAGCAAAAAGCTTAACAGAGATACAATCCAGGCCTGACATATCCACGGGACCAGCCAGTTTTTGTGCTTTGTCTCATCTCCTTCTGCATTGTCCGAAAATGGATAAAAGGTGGCAGCAGAGGTGTTGCCAAACCTGGAGTTTTGGACGACTTCAAAGATGCATCAAGGAAAGCAGGGTATAGATGAGCAATATCTGCACCAACACAGACCTGTATCCCAAACCCCATGCCAAGATGACACAGGGAGTCTTCTCAGTGGCAGAAGTAATGTCCAACCAAGCAGTGTATCATCACAATGGTTCTTTTTTTCCTGAATTCACTACACAAGAAGAATCCTTTGGACGATTCTTTTTAGGTAGCACATTTGAAATTATGATTTTTACATTCCTTTTTATTTTAATGGATATCCTGCTTCTTGTTTGGTGTTTTGGTAGAAAGAAAATGCCTGCCCTATAAATGAACCTCAGGAACTGAGTGAACAAGTGTCTTAGGTTACAAAGATGTAACCAAAAGTATGTATTCTATTATCATCTTCATAAACTGTGGGGCAGTGCTCTTTATCACTTCCATGACACATCCTTGATAACTCTCTCTTCATTAATAGGCCATCAAGTCTCACTGCATGACTCACAAAATTACATCATCCCTTTGTCAGATGCACTGCCCAGGGGGAGGAACCAAGCATTCCTACCTGGATATAATCTGAGATTGGGAACAGCATGAGCAGAACTACCTACAGGATTCCCAGAAGACAAGAGCTACATAACCACCACGTGACCTTCAGAGGAAGACCAGACCCTTCTACAGGATCAGCACTTCAACAGAACCACATCTATCCCTTCAACAGGACTGCAGCCACCATTTAATCAGACTGCTGCCACCACCCTGACCAGCAGGGTGTCAGGTTGTATCCTGACTCTGTCAGTTTAAGACCATGCTTTCTGCCTTTATTTTAGTTTTCCTATTAAATTGTAACTTTGACTTGGAATCTCTCACGGCTTTTCTTTCAAATTAGTACAACAAGCCAGTATTACAGTCTCAAGCTGTGCCAGGGGAAGTATAAGTTATACATCAGGAAAAAAAGTCTTCACTGAAAGAGTGGCTAGGAATGGAATCATCTGCCCAGGGAGGTGGTGGAGTCACCATCCCTGCATGTGTTTAAAAAAAAGAGTGATATGGCACTCAGTGCCATGGTATAGTTGATGAGGAGGTGTTAGGTCATGAGTTGGACTTGATGATCTCAACCAAGATTTCCATCCTAGCTGATTCTGTGATTATGGGTGAGATCCAAAGCAAAGGCATTCAGTAGCTCCATTTCATTTGGATTAAATCTAGGAAGCAGTTATGAATTCATCCACCGAAACAGAAACCTTGGGGAAAGCTAGGAATCAGCCTATATGGACAGGAATGTTTCACTAGATAATAGTGTCAAGATATGTATGCGTGTAGAAAGCGGAAAGAAGAGAAACACCTTAAAGCTTTTAAGTGCTATCATCCCAAAAGTTGTGCATTAAGAGCAGAATTGGTAATTTGCCCTCTGAGACCAGAAATAGAGCCTTTGACTAAAGTCCTAACCAAGAAAGGCTTGGCTTCACAGAGAAGTAGTCTTGTTATCTGCTCCCTCATGTGTCTGGAGAAATGGGTCACAGGGTGCTTTCTTTGTGAATAAACTTGATGGCTGCAAAGAAATCCAGTCTGGCTCATCACCTTCTCCTCCCTGAGGAAATAGTCTGCTAGACTCCAGGTGCTGGCTACCTTCTCAGCAACTCTACTGATTTATGCCTCCAGCTAATTTTAAGCCCAGGCATTGTGCTTAAGTACCTCACTAATGACAACTGCATGAGATAAAGGAGAAAATATATTTTTACAAATAATTTCCTTGTGTTTTTGTAGGAAGTTGTTACAGATGCTAGTGCAGAAATGTGCATAAAGGTGCACAAATGCAAGTTACAAGGTGATGGTGCTTTTAAAATGTAGGGGTTTTATCTGCCAGGACCAGGCAAGCACTGATTCTGCTGAGCTCATTGGCAAATCTGCTGCTTCCTGTACGCCCTGGTCAGACCTGTGCTTGTGAATCCCATCACACAAACAAGCTTTTCAAAATAACAACACAAGGCTGGCAGCTCAGGGGCACCATGAGGCCAATAGGGGCAGAAGGCTTTATTTCATTTCATTTCTGAAGACATCATCCTGTCTCCTTCTTTCTGCTTCCATTCTTTTTCTATCTGCCCAGAACCTTTCTGTCCATTTATTCTGCATTCCTCCCCATCTATTTCTCTGCTGTCATCTGTCAATATTTTCTTGTCCCACCCTCTCATTTTTCTGTCTCTTCTTTTAAAGAAGCAGTAATTCAAGGGTAAAAAAGACAATGAAGAAAAAAGGAAAAGGCATGGAAAAAAGCTGAAGATTGCTCCCACTGCAGTTGATAACTCATTTCTATGGCTTCCCCTGAATCCTGCAACATTTTCTAGCCACCAAGGAGTCACAGTAAAATATAACCCCTGATTATGGGGTGAGAAAAGCAAGTGGCACAGAAAACTTGGTAATTCTCATCTAAGGGCTGCAACAACCTATTGGCAGCAGGACTGCAGTGACAGAGGCTGTGATTTAGGGTCCTTACCAGAATCTACACTAGTGTTAAACCAACTAATAAAGAGTTGCAACAGAGATGTGCTAATTATATTTTTCCACTTGAGTGTGTACTGAACATTGTAAACTATCATTTAGTGTCATTATTTTAATGATATATTATGTTGATAATACAATCTGGGTTAATTCCCAAAAGTGAAATCTAGGGGAAAAATTCTTCTCTGATATTTTTAAAATGCAATTTTTCTTTAACCTTAAACCAGAAACTACTATAGACCCAGCTCCAGGAAAAGCATTAATTTTCCATCAAAGGTACCAACTATAATTATTATGGAAACAGTTGCCATAAACCAATTGCCATTTCTCTTATTTTAGAAGGGTAAAAAACCCAAAAGATAAAATCAGAATTTTTATATGGTAAGCCCTATAATTAAGTGCCTTCCATTAAGGGATCTCTCATCTTTTGCTGAGAGAGAGCAGTATTCAGCACTGGACAGAAGGAGAAAATAGATGTATGCCCGTCCCAAAGGCATGAGGATATCAAAGTGTAACTAAGTGAAAACAAAACACATAATTCTAATCCTTCATGTTTCCCATTATTTTAAGCAGTATCAGACACTCCATACTTTAAACAGTATTTATCCCCCCTGGCCTATTAGCCTGCAATTAGCAAGAATCCTTATCTCTGAAATTCCACCTGAATCAAGAAAAAAATCTTTTCTCACACATTTAGAAAATGACTCAAACCCATCCCTGGATGACTGCAGAAGCAAGGAGACATTGGTGGCCTCCCAGACCATCAAGAATTTCACCAATTGTCCAAGGACAAGGTGAAGTGTTTCTCAGTCTGACTATCAGAATCACGTTTTCTTCAGGCAAGTAGTTTCACCTACCTTGGTCTTATGTATTTCTGGTTAATATCCTCATATCTCTCTAAAAAAAGTATGTAAGATTTAACATGCTTGAAAGTCACTACAAAAAACCAACCAAACAAATAAACCTGTTAAAAGTGTATGTGTCTGAATGGTCCTCTAGACCTATGTATAATGCCAAGAGCCTGATGCTTTCTTCCCTACACTCATGACATCAGAAAAGTCCACCCTGAGTAACAGAGGGATCTGCTAGTACAGGCTGTGCCAATAAAAGAACTGAATGAAGTCTGAGATCTTTGGCATCTTGCTCTGCTTCCTGCAGAGGCAGCTGTGGGAGCACTGATCTGCTGCAGATTGGCAGAATAAGCTCTCTGCTGAACCCCACACACCTTTTGTGCCAACTGCTTGTTAACAGAGCCCAAACAGATTCATCCAGTGTTTATCAAACCACGGAAAAACAATGGTTTTCCCCAGAGAGAGGCAGAAGATTTCAAAAGGATCACAAAGCACTGACATTAACCACGGCTGGCAGAGCTCTCAGGGACAGAGAATGAGTCTTTGCTGCTGAAGCCACTAATCACTGGGTGCACATTCTTGTCCCCAGCCCTGGAGGAGCAGCTGCTCCCAGCAGTCACAGGCAGCCAAAACAGTTTGAAAAACAATGGATTTTAGAAATTCAATACATTAGAGAGTGATTAAGGCATTTTGCCATTGCATCAAAGGCAGGGTTAATTCTCAGTTTGGACTGTCATGGGCTGACCAAAGCAAAAATAGAACCTCATCAAGGAGAGAGGCAATCCAAATCCCAAATCCTTTTGATTTATCCTGTGCTGTCCTATTTTTACCCAAAATCTACCCCAGCCCAGGGAAGATGTGAGAACTTGCAGGTTACACAACCCTGTGTTTTCACAGTGCTGTTGGGTGCTGTGATGGCTATAATTGTGATACACTGAGAATGTTTGCAGCCTTCTGCAGATCTCACACTCACACTTCTGCCCAACTGGTGTGATGTGCTTGTGTTATAACAGTTCAACATGTTGTAACCAAAAGCTGTTGAGAATGTTGGTTCAAATGATTTCTCTCCAAGCACTGTCCTTTGTTTAGGTCTTTACATCTAGCAGTGAGTAGGGGATGGACACTCTGTACTATTCACAGCCTGATTCCCTACTGTGGCACTGGGAGAAACATCTCAGCTGTGTCTCAGCATCCTTGGTTGTCAGTCTGACACACAAAGCCCTGCTCACAAAGGCGAGTGATCATAAGGCTTTGGAAATAAAGGACCTGGTGGGTGGCACCTTTCTACAGATAAATTAACTATGTAAATCAGGTGGAGGTTTATGACAGATTAGGTATTCCAGGAAAATTAACAGTCTTGGTGATCCTGGTCATACTGCAGAGCAGTCAGCTGTATTTTCCACCAATCTGCTAATACATGGATAAAAAGAAAATGTTTCCCAGCAGCTGCACTCAGAACAGCAAACATTCTTAGTAGAAGATCCTGACTCTAGTGTCCAAACCATGCTGAGTCTGGAGAGGAGCTAACAACAAATGAAATCTCTCAAAGTGAGCCATTCGTTTTTCAGCTCAAAACACTGCTGGACTCACAGATGTTGCCTGGGGGATGAAGCAGGGGGATTTGTTTGAAATTCTCTTGATTTGTCTCAATTTTTTTCTCCCCTCAGACTCTCTGACCCCTTGGGAAGCTTCTGTTCTGTCAGGCATGTAATCAAGGCCAAAGGGAAATCAAATGGGCTTGTCATTAGTGGTCCCTAAAAAGCTCAAGGGGCTCATGCTTTCTGACACTTGTAAGACAAATTGGGAAAGGGTTATAAAATAAAGGAAATAAAGACAGTATAGAAGTTGGAAAACTTGTTTGAAAAGGCCTACAGGAGGCACCCCACTTTTTGCAGCAAACCCAGCAGTCTCTGCTGAGATTTGTTGGAAGACAAGAGCCATGGGATGTGAGCCATTAGTCCTTTGCAAAGTTTTTCCAATCTGTACCACATGCATCACCTCAATGTTCCAGCTGCAGACAAGCCAGTGTCATTTTCTCACAAAACAGTTTCTCTGCAAAGTGCCGGGAGAAGAGGCATAACCTATTAGAAAGGGCTGACAATAAATCCCTTATCTTTATTAAGATTCAAATCTTGCTCCACCCCACACTTACCAAATCTATTGATTTCAAAGTAAACAAAAACCTCTGTATAGATTGGCTGTACGTGAATCTTGGATTTAATCTAAGTGTGTAGGTACCATGATTTAAGCAATAGAAAATTGAACTATCAGAACAGGCTTGGAAATCATATAGAAGAATTTGCATTCAATCAAAATGTATGCTATGTATGTTATTTGCTATATTGTTTCCTTATATTATTTCTTTAATTTTAACCCCTCATGAATCACACAGCTAAAGAACTGTGATACATTTGTACAGGAAAATCTAGGAAAAAAAAATAATGATGAGTTGATTCACGATTTGTTTTGGGAAAAAATTGTTACCCACTTGAAGCCATCATTGGAGAAATTGCTTTTCAAATCTATTACATCTCAGGCATACTAAGTACACTCTAATGAGTTCAAAAATGTGTAATGACACTGCTAATTCTATGGCTAGCTTCGAATCAAGACTTTTTCTTTTCTTCAAAGGAAAATAGGATTATTAAGTGCACTAGGAGAATTTCCTTAACATGATTGATAGGAAGAAAGAGTAATCACCTTTGAAGTGCCACTACGTATAATACCTCTCCAGTGTTCTCTTTCTCCTCCTGACATCCGTGAGTAATTGAAAGTAAAGAAGCTGCTTAGTGTGATCAATGAAGCCCAGATGACAGCCTGCTCTACAGCACCTACCAGCACTGCAGGTGACAACAGCGTCATCTTTGATACTTTAGGGTTGACACAGGGCAGCACATTTTGAAGTGCCAGACTTCAGTTTGGCAGGAATCGCAGTGCCACGATCACTAATGACTCGTATTGGGTGCTCCTCTGACAGCACTGAGGGCCTCACTCTGCAGGAAATAATGCTGGAAGCCAGGCTGGAAACTGGGCCAGGCACTTGCTGGGTCCTGACTCAGTCTCATAAAACAGGATTCTGCTGCAGAGAAGCCTCAGGAGCCCAGGTTTGTGGCTGTTTGGTGCCCCTGTCCGCAGCACACCAGGGACATCACCTGCCACCACACAGGAGAGCAGCCCTGGCAGTGCCACAGGGCAGGGCAGACCAGCCACAGCCCCCAGAATGCCACAAACAGAACAAGAGGCATTTTTCTGTTAGTCACAAATTCTGGGAATTGGAGAATTAAACAAAATTGCTGCACCCAAGTAGACTGCAGTTGACTCACCACAGGTTTCTGAGGGAATAAATTATCTTTAAAAATACCTGCATGGATTGCTTCCCATTTATCCATGTAACACTGTTTTGGTATTAACAGCTTAGATATTTATAATGAATCAATTTACAATTTTATAAGGAAGTAGCAAGCAACTGTCTCTATTTTACTGAGTTCTTTGCAAAACATCAGGCTGGTCTGAGCTGGCTTCTCTGACAAAAATTCCCATAAAAGATAACCTAAAAATCACAAAAATGTGTAAAACTTTGGCTTGTATTCTGAGCACTAGGATAAAAAAATAAAAATCTGCAACATACAGAGCATCTCTAAAAACATTAAATGCAATTTTATTGATGTTTCAACAGCTCAGATGAGTTCTATTGTTTCACAGTCCCAGGCATTGAAATTGGAGGTGGTACACCAAGGTTAAATCACAGCAGTGACAGTTTCTTGTGTCAGACACCTGTCAAAGTGTAATAAGAAATCCCTGAAAAGAAATAAGATGCCAAAAGCACATCACAACAGGGTTTTTCATTTTCATACTTCATGATTCATAAGTCACAGACACCGTATACCTATGAAAAGAAGGTGGCAGCTACACACCAACACTTCCTGTTTGGCAGAAAATTAGACTGGGTTGAACTGTAAAGACAGGTCCTGCCCAGCCATGCTTAAGAAAGGCTGTGATTATTATGGGCTTAATCCCACCCTGGAATAATTTACACAGGGCAGTGGGAAGGGGACAATTTGTGCTTCACCTGGTAGGACTGGCAGAGGAGTAGAGATGCTGAAGGGTGGCCAAATCAACAGCCCAGCTCAGCACCCCACACCTGCAGTGCCTGCAGATTCTCCATGGGGTCTTCTTCACACCTACTTTCCATGGGCACACACCAGAAACCCAAGCTCCCTTTTCTTTAAAAGCCCCAGTGAGTGTCAGACACACTGACAACAATGAAATCGCTTCAGAAAAATCAAAGCCATCAAAACTGAGCCACACCAACATGCTCAAAAAAAATCTCTAGTCAATGCATTTTACAGGAGACCTATCAAAGGGACTGAGGAAAATGGAGCAATCACAAAGATGGACAGTTTCAAATCTGCACATGGGCTCACGACCACAGGAAAGAAATAGGTGCACGAGTGTAGCACTGGCTCCTTTTTGTAAAATGGGATTTTAAATACCTGTTCTTTGAAATTAAAGGGAAGACTTTCGCACAGATGGGCTGTCTGAATGTTATTAGGGTATCAAATGATGCAGTCACAGAATAACCTAGGTACCATGCATACCTCTGAGCCTGCAAGCCTGCTTAAACAAGTCCCAGCTTTACAGTAAATTTTAGTAAATCCCCTCTTCCTTCTTACATTACCTTTACTTACATGAGAAAACTAATGGAAACAGTGGCCAAAACTGAGCATACATTAAGGACAGGCAATATTCATCTCCATGTAAAGATGTCTTTACTTTGAGAGTCTGGGCAGCTTTTTCTGGTTTGTTTTTAAATAGCCCTACTCTGCAATATAGGCCAGTGCTGCATTTGCTTGAAAGTCTGCTTCTTGAAGCTGATTTCTTTAAAACTGTGAATGATACAGTCTGTTCTGAGCTACCTATGCAGAGCTTTGGCAGTAACACTCCTACTGGCAGGAAGGGGAGTTTATAGCTGCAGCTTTGCAAGAAACAAATAACATTTTCCTGTGACTATTGATTGCCATCTATTTTTATGACACATCTGCGACTTTCAGTGACTTACACAAGTGTTCTGCATTAATAATATATCTGCTCCAGTTATTTATATATTTACTTGATAATTTAAAAAATATATACTAATAAAACAAGTGTAAGGTTCTCCAGAGAGGGAAAATATTAAATGACTGCTTTTATATGAAAGGCCACAGAGCAACATCCACTGAGAGACCAATTTATTTTTTGTACACACACATGCAGGCATGTCACATATATCAGTGTGTATATATATATATATATATGTCCCCTGCCTTTTCTTCCCTCCCCTTTAGGTGGTTCAGTGACCTGCACCCCCTCCCTTGCCAGCAGCTGGGCTCAGCACCCCCTGTCCCTTCAGGGGTCCCAGAAGAAGAGATTCTGGGCCTTAGGCCTGACCTTTACCAGAAGCAATGTGAAAGGGACAAAGTTAGCAACAGTGGTCATTTCCCTGACGCTCTTCATGCCTGTGATATTAGCAGGAATAGAGAGACCTGCCACAGAATAAATATTGCTATTTTCTTTTTATTTTCCTGGCAATTTCTAAACAGCTAAAAAAAAATTTAACAAAAGTCTCACTCAGCTGGATGTGCACACACAGTCTATGACTCTCCAAAACTGCCATGCTGCTTCTCTAATAGCAGCTGCAACAGACAGAAATATCCTTTAATCAGAGTTATCTTAAAATCATCTTCCCATGCTCTGCACTTTATAATTACAACATACTAGCCAGAAGGAAGTGTTAGATTAACTAGTGTCCACAACATCTTTAAGCAGAGATTTATAGAGAAAAAGTCATTTTAAACTGAAAGATATTCCAATCCATTCTCAAGAGTCCTGAACAACATGAGTGGAAGTGTAAAGAGAATAGCTAGAACTAGTCATACAGACTGTTAATGTCAAAGATGATGAAAATACAAAGTTGTGTATTCCAGTTCTAGAGGAAGAAAGATTCTGCCTCAGCCTGCCAGCTAACCCTGGGAAAAAAAATCCTCTATCTGCACCTCCCATTGCAGAGAGATTCCTTCTCTCCCCCTCTGCTCACGTGGATTTCTTTTTTAAAAAAGTACTTTAAAATCTCCCGGCTGTTTTGAGCCTGTCTTTGTGAGGCTGGGGATCCACATAATGGGTTGTAATCTGCCAGCAAAGTCCCTTGATCCAGGTCACCACGCTGTGCCACCACAGCACAATGGGTGGCTTGCACTGGAGAGCAGGAACCAGGGCAACATCAAGGACAGAAACCATTAAGCTGTGACTAAATGTGAAACCACAGCCCAGCTGAAATAAAAGGGGCATATTTCCTGTAAAACCATGAAGCAAAAGGGTTCAGCAGCCGACCTGCCAAGAGGAAAGAGCAGGAGTCAAAGGCACTGTAGCATTATATGTGTATCTGAGTTGGTTTATATGCTTGTAAAACTGCCCAGTTCTTTTCACCTCTAAAACCAGTCTCTTAAGAGAAGCCTCCTCATATTGGGTGACCTCAATAGTCTGTTAGGAAATGCTTTCATCCTGTGGCAATGCCCTTGTGTGCCCACTGGCCATGGAATAAGCATTCTGGACTGAGGTGCTTTAACTCCATGCCTGCTGCCAAACCAGATTAACCCTGAGCCTAAACATCCTCTTCCATATTCAGAGAGATGTTTCTGGTGATGCTATGGAAACCAGTGCTGTCCTCTACAGAGACTCAAAGCTGCATTAAATATGTTCTTTTACCAACTTTCCTCCTTTCAGTGTTAGGACCATGAGGAAAATGGATGCTGGCAGGCCTTGCTCTTGACCTCAGTTCAAGCTCCCTGTGTTTTTCTATTAATCCCAAACAAAAAGGTAAATGCTAAGGGTGGCTTACAAAACACTAAGGTCTGGGGAAAGAGTGAGGAAAAATGCTTATATTATCACATTGCGCTCCAGTTAATAGATGCTGCACTTAGCATGTGAAAAATCTGGAAGTTTCAGTTTTAAATTCCAAGGCAAATGCTGTTCAGCCAACCCTTCCCTTACCAGCCTTTAACATCTGCACCTCATCTTTAGTCCTTGATAACACACAGCTATGCAAAACCAGCAGCTGCTGAAACTCAGCAGCTTTTGAGTCCTGTCTCAAAAAACAGGTATTTAACTCAGGAGACTTCAAAGATATATGACAGCAAAAGGAGCAAGGGTCAGAGTACTCCTTAGGTCCTTCAGTTTTAGCTTCTGATTTTGAAATACATCTGCCTTTCTAATTGGAGAAAGGCCTGCTGTTGTTTTCTTAATTGTTTTACATATATCTATTCACTCCAAACAGATTAGGATGAGAAAATGGATTACACACCTACAACTTCTGAACAGACAGTACCTACCCGAGTATTATTTGCATGCATGCCATGCTGCACTGAAATCAAATGCATGTTCCATGGCATGTAAACTAAATCACTACAACAGGAGAAAAAAAAAGGAGCTAATTAAAACACAAAGGTGAAAGACAAAATAAACAGAACAAGCAATGAGCCAGATGACAGCATTCTTTAGGTCATTACAAGGTGGCTGCTCCTCCATAGTGCTTGGTAGAAGCACCTATCTCTGATAGAGAGATTTCTATTGTTCTCTGTAAAGGCTTTTGGTTTTATTGGCACTAATTTCACTTTTCAAATGGACAATACATGGGTAAAATCCATTTTGGACCAATCCTATAGCTTGTCTCAGTGAATGTTATAGGCAGAATAGTCTCACGCTTCATCTTCCAGGAGTGCTGCTCACTGTTGCAACAGTTGGATTTTCTCTTTTCTTGCTGTGATAAGTTTCTTTTGAGTATTCCTGATTTTACTGAAAATACAGATCTTATTTTTTAATCTTCCTGACTGATAAGAAAAGCCTGAAAATGTATTTCAGTGCACACAAAATGTTCAGAAACTAAAACACAAACAATAGTAAGTCTACGGTTAGTCTTTCCTCTGAATCTCCTTATAAAGTCAATTTTAGAATTTTCAAAGGCAAACCCATGCTTCCTAGAACCTGAATGTTGTCATTCCACTGCTAAGCCCATTTAATAATGGTTTAAGAGAAGCTCCCCTTTTGCAAAGGAATTTTCACGTTTGAGCTAAGGATGTTCTGTGACCAAGACAAGACATTTCTCTACTTAACTTGAGCCCCAAACAGCTTCAATATGTTCTTTCTCATCTCTAGGGCTCTGCTCAGGAATTACAAACTGACTGCACAGGTAGGTGCCTCCAGAGCCTGGCACCTGTCTGTTCTCTCTTTTCCACGGGGTCACTGCAGCAGTTCCTTGCCAGCCCACAGCTGTGTCTGGCTCTGAGCACACGGAGCCCAAACCCCAGCTGGGGTCTGTAGGGTGGGCACTGAGCTCAGCCAGCCCCCAGCCCACTCCCTTCCACACCAGCTGGGGGAAGCTCAGGCTTTTTGCCTGCGTGGATGACTCACAGCCATCACTGCACAATAAACCTCAGAGTTAAAAACACTGGAGTTCATCTTCCCTTGTGTTACCCATATGCCTGCAGCCAAACACAGAGACTAAAGAGAGTTTGTCTCTTAGCTCCTAAATATTTAATCCACACCTTGCACATGATATTCTAGCTTCTAGATACTATCCTCTAAATCACTGAACATCTGTAAGAAGTTACACTATTCTAGATTTTTTGTATTTCCTTCCGTGGCACATCCACACACAATGTGAAGGCTGATTAAGTTATGCCTTTACATATTCTGACAAGCTCTTCCAACAGTGCTCAGGAATATTTCAGGCAAGAGAAAAAACCAGTATTGAAACAGAGAAACCTGCCAATTCTCACCCTTGCAGATAATCTACCTCAAGTCCATCCTAAATGCCAAATCCTTCAGAAGAACAGATGCAGGATGTAATTGTACAAGAGAGGTATAGATAAGAAAGAAAGGGAAAAAAGTGTGTTTTTATCCACCCCAAAAATTTTTGCTTCGCTACTAATACATAATTGAAATTAAATGTCTTTTCAAAAGAAAAGCACATTATCCTGATAAATTAAGTAAAATGGTGAAGGACTTTACCCCAAGAAAACTGAGTCATCACTGGTGATGGCTTCTACCAGGACATTGCTGTCACTTTGTAAATGACATTTTGTTGTCACAGCATGTCACCACAGTCGAATAATAAGGGATTTATGAATTGTGGGCAGGATTTTAAGCAGGATTTGTCAGCAGGATTTTAGGTATCAGCAGAATTGTCAGCAGGATTTTAAGTAACACAGGTGCAATTTGCACCCAGAGAATGAAGGACAAATGTCCATTTTTCCTTTGATGCACTTAAGGCTCTTTGATAATGCAGAAATAGGACTGTATCCTGAACAGTGATTTGCCTATAAAAGATGTGAAGAGACAGGATGATGCTCTGCTTGAGAATAAGGCATGGCTGAGTGCTTGACTGCTCAGAAACTTACAGTCATGTCTACAGTCCTTTCCAGAAGGGAGTTACCTACCATTTTTTATTGTGAAACAAATAGCTGCATTTTCCACTGTTGTTCCCTAGAAATGAAGTCCCCTTGTTTCTCACACCCACATGTAGAATTTTAATTTTTGTTTCTACTCGTTTGTCTTTCTGTTTGATAGTAAATGCCCTGATTACTACATGAAAGTAGAACCAGATGATCTTTAAAGTCTCTTCCAGCCCAAGACTTTCTATGATTCTGTGAATATGTAACTAAGCCCTATAGGCAGGGTTGAAGAAACTTTTGCTAATGTTAGTAGTCAGGTTTGTTTTTTTTTCCACATTTATACCATCCTGTAATAGGTTTTCAGGATAAGTTTGTTTATTAATTGAATCTGTCATACCAGGAACACAAAGAGCATTCAGATTAGGCCAGGCTGGATGGAGCTCTCAGCATCCTGGTTTAGTGTGCCTGCCCATGGCAGGGAATTGTTACAAGATCTTTAAGGTTTGCTGTCACACATTGAAGGAGCTGCTCAGAACTATCAAGGTACTAGAGAGCCAGTGAGTAAAAGGATGGGCTCTATGTTAGGATTAAAAATTCCAGGTATAGGTTACTTTCACTTATTTCAGTTCTCCTAGAGGGGATCTACTGTCTCCAAGTCCTAAAATTAAAAAGTCAGCAAAAGGATGTGCTGAATCCCAGATGTTAATTGCACAGACTCACTGGATTAGAACTTCAGATAATTAATTGCCAAATTTTAATACAAGCTGAACTAAATGGATGATAAGATTTCCAGTATGTAGTTCTGAGGTCCAGAAGGGGAAGATTGTTTCTTAAAATGTGAGAGCCCTTGAGGCCCAAGTCATCTAAAATGTCTGATTTCAGGAAGTTGGAGAAGCCTAGGAGACTAGTAGAAGGGCAAAGTGAGGAGCTGTGATGTTTGAGTGCAGCAGCTCAAGAGAGCTTATGTGCTGGTAAGTTCCTTTTGGTGAGAAGGAAGCAACTTTTCAGCTTTTAGAAACTGTGAGTAATTGTTAGCTAGGTTTTCTAGAAGATCAGTTATACACAAAATGCTCTGTTAGATTTTACATTAAAAAAAAAAAAAAAACCAAAAAAAACCACCAAAACCAAAAACGTGGAATTTATGTTATGATACTGTAACCTCATCATCCTAGTTCCCAGGAATTCAGTTTATCTAGGAATTCAGTTTACCAGTTAAAATTTAGAGTAAAATGACAGTAGAATTAAGGAATAAACCTTTTAAAAGGGGAAAAATACCTACCTTTATGAGGACATTTTTATCAGGAAAGTACCTGAGGTTAAAATAACCAGACCAACACAGAGAGGAATTATTTTATCACTTGTGCAATAGAATATGTGAGAGACTTCAGCTCTGCTAAAAGCTACACTGTACCTAATGTTGCCAGCTCATTAAAATCCAAATTGACAAGGAACAGCAAAAGTAAATTGTGGCATAGGCTTTAAGACACATATAGATCAGGGATCTGACCCTCAGCCTCAAGTCCCCTGCTTGGTTTATTAACCAGATTTATTAACCTGGTTTATTAACCACACGACTCCTTTTTACCTCCATGCACTAGAGCACTGCCCCATCCCAAGTGGCCTTGCTGGTGTCTTCACTGACACAGACAGAACAAGGCTTTTAATTTTTTTTTTCTCTCCAGAAATGTGCTATGGAGACTCTCAGGCTGAAATTCACGGGTGCCTGCCATGTGCTCCTAGGGTTTTATTAGGAACTATGACTAAGAGGTATAATTGAAAACTATTCTTATACTGCTAAGGCCAGGTTTATTTTCCTGCAACAGGTGACCCAAGGAAAATAATTTCCTGTTTGAGGAGACACCTAAATGACATTTAGCTGTGGGTATCAGAATAACATGCCCTACAATTAGATTTTTAAAATGTTGAGCTTATTTTGGCTGGTGCCTGATACCTTTTGAATTTCACTTCATCCTTTGCAGCTCCTTTTCAAGGAAGTTTCAGAGTGTCTGGTTTGAAGGTTCCTGACCTGGAGGTCATCTTTGATATCAGACCAGCTTTTGATTATCAGTTTAGCTACATAACAAAAACTTCTACATCTGCAGAGGATAGTAAGTACAGCCACAACCAAGGCTGTCTCAGGAGGGTGATAGGCTGTCATTCATGCTTTCATTACATCTCAGCTGGATTATCAAAACACATTCTTCACATGCCTTCCAGACCAGGCACTTCACAAACTGCAACACAGCAAAAATATTGAAGCTGGAGGGATAAGTAGCTGTCAGTGAGCACAACCCACTGCACCCATGCTGAGAGCTAAACAAGAACCTCAGGCAAGGCAGCAAACTGCAGCTCTTGTCTCCCAACCCACCTCTAATAATAGTTCTCCATATCTGCACCAGCAACGAGCCCAAGAAATAGATTTGGCCCCTCTGGGTGTTATTTGGTTATTAATGACACGGCAGAGAGAGGTTCAGCTCTTGTTGAGCACTGTGTGGTGCTCTACACATCAGAACACTGATTTCCCCTACCCTGGGAAAAAGCAGATTTGCCTTCACACCCTACCAGAGCCCAGGGATTCTCCTGTCAAATTCAGCCAACAGACCCACTCTTCATCTGCTCAAACCTATTTATTTCACTAAAAGGAAAATATTCAAGACTGGCCAGGCTTTCTCAATTCTCCCTGACATCACCCAATTCACCCATGTAAATCCCAGCTCTCTAGTTTTGAATAAGAATCATTAAAAAAAAATAATAGTTCAAATTTCACCACTTTCATGTTGAATGGAACTTTTTTTAATGTGAGAAACTTTACTAAGAAGATGCTTAACACATTACTCAGTTGTGGGGTTAAAGTAACAGCAGATCATTTGCTGTATTAGCAGAGGGCTGCAGTGATTCCTCCCTCCAGTCAGCCTGGAAATACAACTAAGGGATAGCAAAGATTATTAGAGAACAAAAATTGAGACAAGCCAACTATGATTACCACCAGGACTGGTGTTAACAGAGTCATGAGAGTTAATCATGCAGAATGTACTTTAACAGAGAGTTTACTCTGAAGTGAGTTGAGTCATAACTCCCTGAGCATAACACAACAACCTTGGGATCCTTTTAAACATGGAATAACTATATTATTCATCTGCATGTATTCCCAATGGTATCTCAACATCTCTTCCATTTAAGTACTACCTCAGCTTTCATTGCATAGTTTGTTAATTCTGTGATTCTCCTACATGTGAAGGGCATTCAGAAGTTTCCTGTATTTCGTAATGTATTGGTATAATTACAAAATCTCATTAAGAAGGACTTTATTATTGATTTACTGGTTTTCTATTCATTAAATTTCACTGTAAAAAGGATTATTACTTTTAAAGTCAGCATGCTTAAACACAAATGGAATTATCGTAAGAGAAACAACATAAAATGGGGCTATTAATATTAAAGCAGCTATACTTTGAAGATTATTCATTTAATAAATCTTTGTGATATTAGCAAGATTGATGAGAAGTAGTACAAATGAGGGGAACATGGGAGAGATGATCATTTATTATCATTACAGAGATATAAAGTATGATTCAGTGTTTCATAATGGATGTTAAATTTGATTTAACATATGGCTGACTCATTCTCTGAAAACTATTCTTAAAGACATAAACTCATTGAAAAGTCAAATCCATTGTCTTAATAATACTCATGAATTATCTTTTGATAAGAAAATAAGTACCATGTCCTCAGACAAATCAGGCAGGCTGTGGCAGAGCTCTGTGCCAGCAGTACAGAAAACACACCTGGAGACTCAAACAACACCAAGAGTGTGCCCAGGCAGGTGAGAACTGACAATGAGCAAAAATGTCTCTTCCTTTTGCACACCCACAGGCCATTTGTGCTCTGCATGCCGCCCAATACTGTTTTTACCTGTGCAACAGACCAAGGCAACAGCATTTCTGATTGTGAACAGGGGCAAGTCCTCCAAGCGATGTCACAGGAGATTCCCTGAAAATATGTTTAAACCCCATTCAGGAGTTATCCTGAAGTACTCAGGGCCTCTGAGATAGGACTGTTTATTTCTAAGTTAAAACATTTGCACAATTCAGATATTACAAACCCCGTGCCAGTGCTGAGCAACAGAATTTTGTTATCCTGTTGACACTATTTATTCATATAAAATTGAATAAACTGGACAATTAATTGCCTGATCATGTAAGAAATTCTACTCTTTCAAATACCCTATCACATTGAAATACACATTTGAGAAACAAAATAGCTTAAATGAAGGTCAGGTATTTCTGCTAAATCAAGCCCCGATACCTCCTCAGAAAATATCTATCTGAAAGAACTACTAACCAAATTAAATGTGGAGTCACAGAAAGTTTTGTCCTGGTGATCTTTCTGCTTAGCAATCCCGGCCACAAAAACTTCTGAAAATTCCTTCTGTAGATCCATCATTATTTTGCCAGTGAATCCAGAGCAATCTAAATATCTTCTCCCCTACACTGCCCCCACATGCACAGGGCACAGATGAGACAGAATGAACACCATGTCCTTGGCACATTTAACAACTCTATTGTGCACTTTCCACAGAGGGCATTTATGTTACCTCTTTCTTTGCCTTTAGTTACCTGCAATATTTCTTGTTTAATTAGGAAAATAATTGAATCAATACCTCACCACCTCACTGTTCCTCTCCCCTGAGATGCAGCACTAACAGGATATATTCATATATTTATTCATTCATCATCCTATTGTGATAGTCTAATCCTTGCTGCAACAGCAGCAGCACAAGTCCCAGCAGTATGGATTACTGGGATGTTCAGTGTTCTGGACTACCAGGTTCCTGCTTAGAAACCATCCCTATAAACAGCCTCCAGTCTGATGCTTTAATTTCCCCCCTCCTCAGACTTTTACTTGTTTCTGCACTCTGTCATGTGCTGCAACTAATCCAGACCTGTGCTTAATGGAAAAGGATTGCTGAGCTGTAATCCACTACCCCTTTACATAAAACACTTTGTATGTCCAAAGGAAAGGCTTTGCCCTGTTCTAACAAACCACAGCCCCACCGTGGAGCCTGCTGCAGGATCTGGCCTTTAACAACTGACATATTTCCTATGCATCAATCTGCCCAAGTACCATCTCATCTAAGTGAAATGTGACAGACTTGAATGTACAGAAGAGTAACAGAGCCATAGAGTCTTTATTCTCTTAATATTATAATAATGTAATCATCTGCTAAAATGCCCTGTTCACTATCTCTGCCCAGCCATTTGTTTATTTAATAGGAATTGACTCTGCATATCAACTTTGCATACATCTCAGACCTGCCATAGTTTGCCGGCCTCGCCTTTTCTCCATCTCTCATGAGAATTTACTTTCACTTATGTAGCACTACACAGGCAAACTGGGGACTTGCTAAATGCACTAAAGTAGTATAAGAAGAACATTGTGACAAGACAAAAAGGTTTCAGAACAGTTTGTAATGGATGGATATGCAGATCGTCTACTGAGGCAGAGATGGTTTGTAATAGGAAAATTCTAGTATCTACATAGGTTTTAACTCACCTTCTTTCTAATTTTACAGACTGACAATGGATTCAAAAGCTCCCAGGAGAAAGTGAGCATGCTGAAATGTAGGAGGTCTAGTAGAAAAATGAGCAATGGTCGTTAAGTGAAATCTTTGACTACATATTCTCTTTTTTGTTTGCTGCAGTGACTTTCTCTACGGCTGGTAATTGACTTCTGCTTGTTTACAATTAAAGGATAACATTCATGTTAGAATATACAAGTGAAAAAGTGCTTTCTGCAGGTGATTAAATGTCACAGAAAGATAAGGATGTACATTAGCAGTGAAAGCTGTTAATTGCAAATATACACCAGCATTAGCAGTGCTGTCCCTCTTTCACTGTCCTCAGCAAATAACAGCTGAGAAAGGTTATTTGCATGCCCTTCTCATGCCTGTTGCATATCCACATGGAAGCAGGGAGATGTTTTGCTAATTCTTTTCTGGACTACCCATTGATTGCCACCCAGTGCAATCTTTAATTGCTTTTGCTTTGTTTGGAATTAGTCAAAATTATGTCTCTTCTCATAATAACTTAGCAAGTATTTGGAAAAATATTATATTTTAGTCAGACACATATCCATGTTGGGTAAATTAACCAGTGGTGAAATAGCAGATCAGCCAGATCTAAATAGTATTATTTTCCTAAGTGTATAAAAGTAGTAAACATAACCACAAAATTTGCACTAAATGGCAAGTTATTGCTTATAAAAAGATCAAAAAGACAGTAATCATGCAAACTGTGCTTCAAGCATGCTTTGTCCTAGCATTATTCCTTCCAGTACTGGACCAATCCCAGGTCATTATATCCACCAGCATCTCTTTGTTAAAGTAAGCATGTTCTGCAAGGCTTGCAGTGTTTTACTGCACATATCTGCCCCATCAGATACAGGTTCACCTTCTGCTTATTTGACTTCATTTTCTTCAGTTTTATTTAGTATAGTTGATTTAATTTTCTTCAGTTTTATTTAGTATAGTTGATTTAATTTCTTTCTTTCTCTTTCTTTCTTTTCCTTCCTTCCTCCATATGAAGAGAATATCTAATTCCAGAATTTTATCCTTTCAACTCCAGTCTTATTCTCTTTGAGCATCTCTATATGGAACAGCTGTTATGTGAATATTTGAAGTGAAAAAGACTGGTTCATTATTGTGTTTGGAAATTCAAATAATGTTAATCTATCTTTGATGCTCATCTTCTTTGGCCAAGTCATCAGAGACTTCTTAATTAGCATTCAGTTCTTTTACATCCACTGCAACTTTTTTCTACTTCTTGTTGTGTCATACATCTTTCTCTGTATCTATGTAGATCTAGACAGATATTTATATGAATTTCAAAAAAACAACATTCATAATTTACTTTAAGTTATCTGATTGTTTTTTCTTTTTGAGAAAGAAAACAAACCAAATCAGTTAGTAGGCGGAACACATCAAATACCAAGGATACCAAGTCTATAATTTTGACAACTGCTTTCTCCTGTTGTCTCTTCAGTGGGGCTACCCTAACCTCCTGGCACACCCAGCCCTCAGCACACTCAGGCACCCTTGATTTGTGTGACCCATTGTTTCTCAGAGCTGCTATTTTGGGTGAAGAATTGAGCACATTTGCACCACTGTAAAGTACTACCAGACTATGAAAATGATCCCAGCCCCAAGAACTTGAAGTACTGAGGTCTAAAAACACTAGACATACACATTGTTCACTGTGTCTTTTCCTTCTCATAGTCCTAGCTTCTAAAGAGTCTCTCCAAATAGGAGGTGAGGATGTAAATGAGAGAAAGCCTTTTTCATGCAGCACCATGTTTTATCTGCATCTTTTCATTCTCTCCCAGCCAAGCTGAAATGCCATGTAGATGACTTTCACAATATATGGCTTGTCTGTTCTTTTCTCTTCTTGGGCTCTGAACACCGATGCTATTGTTGAGCACTCAAAGGCTCTTTGTAGCCCAAAATAGCTGAACCAAAGCCTTTGCCCTATTCAGTCCTTTTACCCAGAACCTGATTCTTATTCTGTGGAGTAGTGATGAGTCTTTTAAACCCTGCATGCTTTTGCAGGCATTTAAGGTTCAAAAGTCCCTCATGTCTAGCTAATCAATACTTTAGGAAGATCTTGTGTAATGCTCATTAAAGTCTAATGCACAGCATTTCTTCAGCTCCTCTGCACACCATGCTCAGAATACCCTGCAGCTTCTCTCCAGCTAAATGGCTTTTGAGTTCCTCACACAGCTTGTTGAGGTGTTTTCCTGCCCATTTTTCAGTGATACAGCTTAATATCTCAGATAAATCTTTTGTCCTGAATCCTCCCTCTCCTATAAGCAATCCTTCAAGGAGCAGTGAGGAGAGCCAACTTCTCAAGTGTTAATTCCTGGAGCTGCTGCTGTACTTTTCGCTCTACAGTGAAAAACCTGCAGGCTGCTGAGCACACAGCAGGACATCTTCACACATTCCAGTCCACACAGATAAATGGTTGGATGTCTTTGAATGAGTTATTTTCTCCATCTTGCTCTTTGAACTCTCCTGTGGGCAAAGCTGATGGTGGCTACATTGCCTTCTCTTCAGTCTGCTGCCTCCAACACCAGACAAAGTTTCCAGATGATGTTAGCCCAAAGGATGCTAAGAGCCATTTAACCTCTAATCAAGCCTTATGTCTTTGGGAGGGCTAGAATAAGGCTTATACCTTGCTTATTTACTATTTTTGGCCTATTTAATGTGTTGAAGTTGTCCACACATGCAGATGCCAGCCATCTGCTCGGGCAAATACCTGGATTTGCTGGATACCTACTCAGGACCCCAGTTCAGCCCAGAACAACTCCTCCTACCCTGATCCAGGAGCCTGAGCTGCCCACAACTGGACCAAGGCTATTTAGCAAACTTTTCCTTCAGCAGTAATGAACCAGACAGACCTCCCAGCAACAGCCACACTGGGGAGGAGGAGGAGGCTCCCACAGAGAAGTGCTTAAGCACAGAGGGGCTGCTTGGGCATCATTTGGCTGCTCACTGGCACCTGACTGGAGTTACACAGCAACCCTTCACATTACCTGAGAGAAATATGAAATAGTACAGCAAAGAAACTACCTCTTGGCTGTAATCTTTTCTTTCACCATGTTGGGGTGACATTCAAATGAACAGGCTGTTTACATTTTCTCCTTCCTTCCCTTCTCCATAGCTACATTTCTATTGATCAAATGAGCTCATCATAGTGAAAGTAAACAACCAAGACTTTTTGAAAATGACTTTTTGAAAACAAATTTATACCCTGCTAATTGAGAAGAAAGGCTTATATAAAGACTAAAGCAGTGGCTAATAGTTATTTAGACAAGTTAAGCCAGGGTCTTCTAGTATTATACACCAATATGGGTGGCTCTCTCCAAGCTAAATAGCCAGGGCAGTGTTTAATCTCAGCCTATGTGCTTGTTTTATAATAACCTGGGATGTACCAAGTCACCTAAACTACAAGCTACTGTCACTCTCATTTGTAGCTATGATGTTTAAAATAGCAGTTCAGAAGATAAATATATCTTTTATCACCATATCTGGAAAGCAGTGTAAAATGACCACCTGCCAATCTCGAATCACAGCTCATGACAAGTGAAAATCATGTCTGTATTACCAGCATAATTTTACATTCAATTGATTTTTCCAGAGTAGATTTTACAGAAATCAAACTGGAATATAATCAGACAGGTAAGAGCTTCACAATGTAAGCCTGGATGCTTCTTGGTGTGTAAAGACACTTAATTAAAAGACTAGATGGAAACTACAGTTCAGAACCAAATGGGTCTATTTTCAGAAAGAGTTCACATGCCACCCCATGAGCCTGGCAGAACCTCCATCCAACAAGGCAGTCTTGGATTTGGGAACGTGAACATGAACTACATAAATGCAATCTCTACTCCCACACACATCGAAAACATTTCCCCAAAGACAGCAGAATTACCTCTATTCCACGTAATATGTTTTTGCATTCTTTTCTTCTGAAAGATATTAATAAACTGATGTGACAAATTATCAGAGGGGAGTGACACAAAACAAAAGTTGTTTTGCTAAAGATGCCTTACTGTCTTGAAATGCTGTGATTAAGGAAGGCTCAAACCAATGCTGAAAGGAGGCACCCCCACAAAAAGGTCAATTGGAATCACACAGCAACACTGCTGGCCTTGGTACAGGACACATCTTTCCAGTGGCAACTCCACTGCAAAGAAACACTGCCTTTAGACACTGCCAGATTCAGGCTAGCCAGAACTGGCCATTTCACCAAATTAAAACACAGTTCTACTCTCGTCTGGATGCCTTGAAAGGCTATCTAGAACAGAGGCTAGATAGAATTAAAATATAAAAGTAGGTATTTATTGAAAGGCCTTCAAAGGATATACCTTGGAAGTACAACAGTCTCAAGATGGACAATGGTCACAGATTTTTTTAGGATATACCTTGGAAGTACAACAGTCTCACAGAGGCTACACCCAAGATGGACAATCGTCACGGTTTTTTTGGACAGATATAAGTTTGGTCTATTTGTGTACCAGATCTTAACTGTCCAATTACTGCTTCAGGTAATGGACTCACATTCCCCCAGTTTGTCCCCCTACTTCACTGTTGTTTACATATTCTGGGGCCAGAGAAAGTGAGGTGTCCTTGAGTTTCAAGCATAGAGAGAAATTGTTTTGTCCGAATAAAATGGGAGAACAATAGCTGACAGGCTATGGAGGTTTATAGTTATACACTACAGCAGTACTGATCTGAAAAATATAAAAGCTAAAACTTCAGGCATCAGTCTGACTGGCATTTCCAGAGCAAATTTGCTCATCTTCTGCAAACTCAACCTCAGGCCTATGAAAGCCAGGTTGTGCTCTCTGGCTCCCACCACAGAGATTGTCCTGACCAAATCCTGCCCTCAGTTACACCTGGGCAATCCTGGCTCTGGGAGCTGAACTGGAACACAAAGCAGTACAAATGTGAGAAAGGCAGCACACATGGCTCAGCACGTACACAAGACTGGTTTGTTGGCAAGGACATTCTTAGGTGATTTTTCTAACTTTAAAGCAATTCGGTAACCAGCTACTTGTAGTAAGCAGAGGAAAAAACTGCTGCAGTTTGAAAAGAGAGTCTAAGTAAGGACTTTTAGATGAAGTCCATTCCAAGCACCCAGCACTCCTCTGGGAACACATTTGAACACTTTTACCCATGCCTGTGAACACTGGTAAAAGGCTCCATCAGTTTTTCCAGTGCCCAGCACAGGGGAGCTGTGCACAGCGCTGATTTCCCTGTTTGGTGACACAGGAACAAATGGGGTGCTTTAATTCCTCTTTTTTTTCCATTTCAGAACATCTTAATCATAAGACTCCTAGTGTTCATGGGAAGCAACAAATGCCAATTGTTCAATTTATTTCCTCCTAAATTAGGTCTATCTATCCTACTGCAAGCCAATGTCAGGTGGAATGGGTACACCAAACCTGCGACATATACAACAAGTTTCCAACCATTTTTGGTTTCAGCTTGGGAGAATAAAGATGATTTCCTAAGCTAATGCTTGGGAAAGAAATGCTTAGACATTATTTTGTTTTCTTCTAGGAAATGAAACACAATAAAACCCACTAATTTCTGAGTGCTTTGGAAATAATTGCTCTTTTATTTAGATGATGCTTCTTGCTCTGTCTTAGGGAAGTAAATCCAAAACAACTACTTGAAATCAGTAGAATAACCTCTTCAATTTGACCCTCATTTTCATAAGCTTATATAAAAAATACTTGAGTAGCAAAAGCTACAAAAAATAAATAACAATAGACTACCATTTTAGTTTGACTGAGAGGAAAAAGTTACTCTAATTTTACCTTAAAGAATAAAAAAATAAGCTTTTCCAAATAATGCCAGAAGTTAATAGAACTGTGCAGCAACAATTGCAGTAGGAGCATCAAAACAAGCATGGCCTCAGTCCTGGGCACAGACAAGACCCTTTGAGAAAAGTAGAATCACCAGCATCCCACACAGCTCTGCAGGATGCACACTGCCCCCAAATAACAGAGAGCTTCCTAACACCTTACAGAGCAAGGAATTCTATTTTCTGTGACAGAAGTTACCAGCCAGGTGAACTAATCCCAGGCTCTCCTTTCAGTATGATCCTACCCATATCCATTTGTTTATTATAATGGTGGCTTTCCCCTCACCTATTTCCATGACCTTCACGTTTCCATGAGACAAGACTAAGTACTATCATCCTATCCAATTTCAGTTTTATTACTCTGATATTTTGTTGCTCAAAGCTGTCAAATTCAGTGTGATTCCACTCTCACTGAAAGTAGTAAGAATGTGATTATCACTGGGAGAAAAGTTTTGAGCCATCTGCAAAAAATAGCAGTCATAATGAAATAAGCTTTCCCAAAGATGCCATACATCACCTTTGTTTAATATTTTTGTCAGTTCCACTTAAAAAAATTAATGCCTTGGGAAAAAATAATTGAAAGTGTCTTCCTGGAGCACTGTAAGCACACCCTTGGGGTGTTTATTATTCTAACAATTTCCCATTTTAAAATACACAGGTACTAACAACCAACAAATTATTACATCTCCTTTAAATGAACTGAAACAACAAAGATAATTAACTAAGAACATAAGCCTGCTTTCCATATGGTAATACACATCCCAAGGGCGAAGCACTTCTCTTTTAAGAGATTCCCCACAGAATTCTTATCCACCTTGTAAGGGTAATTAACAACCTCAAAACACAACTGAACTTGCTTAATGTCACAATATTCTGCAATGCATTACTTTTTCGTGATCTGTAAAAAAGAGCACAGGACCTTGGAACAATAGGGCATTGTTTTCTGTCATGGACAATGCTGATGTAACTGGCAGTATGATTTAAACTCAGAAAAGGTGGTTAGGGCATCATTTACATCGAACAACAATTTTGTGGGGAAAAAAGAAAGGAACATATTGGTTAAGAGGCATCCAATGTGTTAAAAATCAGGTTAGATAAGGCAAACTATACTTTTATTATAATTTTATTAGTGGAAGCAAACAGAATACTAATGCTTTCTTAGCATGCACAGTGCATATTAAAATTCAAAAGTATCTTGTCTGCACTACAATTTTAAGCTTGAAAGGTGTACTAGGCAACAAGCTTATTGTTACTGGGAACAATACAAGGAAGAATGGGGTAAGTAGAATGAAATTAAAACTCAAAACCTAAAACCAGGGTAAGCACAGGGGAGCAGGAAAGGTTAAGGGATATCTTTGGATGGTCCAGATCTGGGGTCCCCAACACAAGAATGACATGGACCTGTTGGAATGAATCCAGAGAAGAATTAAGCTGCTCACCGGGCTGAAGAACTTCTGCTGTGCAGGGAGGCTGAGAGAATTGGGGCTGTTCATCCTGGAGAAGAGAAGGCTTTTGGGAAATCTTGAGGTTCCTTTTAGTACCTAAAAGGGCTCCAGAAGAGAGATTTTCCACAAAGACATGTAGTGACAGGACAAGGGGATATTGCTTTAAAATGAAGGACTGTAGATTTGGATTAGATATTAGGAAGAAATCCTTTCCTGTGAGGAAGGTGAGGCACTGGCACAGGCTGCAGGCAGACCATGCAGTGATGAGTAACCTAGCTCTGGTTAGTGGTCAGGTTTTCATATTTTATTACATGGCTTCAGTGAGGGATTTGACACCTTACGATTGCTGCAGTGTGGGTGTGTTTAAATACAGGAACGTTTTACATGGGAGAAATCAGTGAGCTGGAAGAAAGTGAATGATTGGCACGGGGCAGAAGCACTTTTTGCTTCAAGGCTCTGGCCTGTCGTTTGCTGGAAAATCTGTTTTATTAAATGCCATTCACACTTCCCAGATAAGTCACTGAGGGATATGCCAGATTCTTTCCCAAATACTGCTTGATACTCGGTGCTGACCACTGATGCGAACACAACATCTCTTTTGATGTTTCTAAACACTGACGTGTATACATCTCCCAACACACCAAATCTTTATAAGGCTAAAAGAGAGAAAGATATCAACCCTTTGGACAGAAAAAGGGCAGAGGAAGCTATTTATTTAAATACACATATCAGATACTTAGAGCTCAGGAAAACCCAAACTAGGTGCCACTTGCCCTGTGATTGTTTTTACTGTTATAGCCAGTTTTACTAAAGTGTAATTTCAGTCAATCAAATAAATATTACCAGAGAACAGGATGCAAGAGGGTAATAAGGAGTGCTGTGTATCAGTGATATCCCATGAGCCCTCGTGTGGCTCCACTCCTGTAAAATACCCCTCTCTAACCTGCCCATGCAGAGCAGGGTGCAGGGTCATGGCCAAAGTTTGCAGGTGACTTTGAAGGCCAAAGGAGCAAAGAGAAGCTGACTTGGACACACGTTTGGCTATAGATGCACACAGATGCATTTAGCTGAACTAAGGGCCCTCGTTTGACTCAGCTGTTGTTTGTCAGATGTGACAGCCAAACACTGATATTGTCCACATCAGAGGACAATACATCTGCTGTAAATGTCAAAAAAAATAAACATATTCCAGTGACACCCAGCAATCAGGCAGACTATCAGCATGAAAATTCTACTCTATTCAGGGACCGTACAGAATGTTTTTCAGCTTAGTCTACTTCAATCACAAAAAACATATTAAATAATTTATTCAAAAAACTCATGGGCTCAGATCACCCTTAAGGAATACCAAAGTGCTCTTACATTGAAGTCCCCTAACTGATCATTTAACATACATAGTACCTACAGCAATAAATAAAGTAGCTTTACTATTAAAGCTGTGAAAATCAAGGCTGTTACTACTGCAAGTCTATCCATCACCAGCACTTATTACAAACAGCTCTTTCTGCAGCTTAGGCTTGTATAAAAATTTCTCCAATCAGGCACCACACAGATTCCAGAATGATATGCAATAGCACAGCTCTAACACCTATCATGCTTTACAGTCTGGTTGACAAAAGTAATGTGAAAATACCACCAAATAAGCCTTGTTGAGTGTATTTGTCTGTATCATTTGGATTACTGTTTTAGTCTCCTTTTCCTTTTCTACCAAAACCAATGACAAACTGCATGCCCACACACACATTATTGAGAAGATTCACTACTAACCCTAATACATTGTACTATTTTCTCAAAGGAGTACACTATACTTGATAATAACCAGCAGCATATAATTATAAATTATATTTACAAACAGTAGAGACAATAAATAAACATTCACAACACAAGCAAAGATGGCTTTACCTGAAGCACAGCTCAGATGATGAGGTGAAAGACCACTGATGTTTTCAGGATCAGTAAATGCAGTACATACCATGCTACAGACATGATCACACAAAATACTAACTATCAGTTAACATCCAAGTGAAAATAACATAACACCTGTGCTCAGCTGAAGGTTCTGATTTCTGACAGCTGCTTCATGGGATTTTGCTCATCTCCAGGTGAGCCCTGTCCCCACTCACAAGGTGCCCCCCAGCCCTCCTGCAGTGAGTGGGATGTGGGGCAGATGCACCTCCTGGCCTGGAATTTCCCATCCTGCACAATGGTATCACCTGGTTTGGGTACCAACGTGTGCTACAACCTCCTCAAAATCCCCATAAGAGCACAGGCCCCAGGCAGAGACATTAAGCTATTAGAGGGTATCCAAAGGAGAGCTACCAGGATGGCTTCTGTTCTTAGTCCCTTTCAGTGTTCATCCCTCCTGCACCCACCAGAGCTCTGAGCAGGGCCAGCACCTCCCACAGCCACTTCTTTCCCCCTGAGGCTGCTCCAGCCCCACCATTCCCAAAACTCTCTGGAGAAGCTGAGCCTCCAGGTACATCTGCATTGAGTCAGTCAGGGCAGCCCTACAACACCCAGATCTTACAATCCCTCCAGACATAGCTTTGTATCCACCTCAAACAGGTGGTTAAAGGTAAAAGAACTTGGTCTTGAGGCAAGCTTTACTACAAGAACCGACGAATTCCAGCAGGTTTAAAATTTTAACTGAAGCCTCACCTGCTTGTCTCTATTGCTCCTTCATAAACCCAGACCTTATAAATGTGTTAGCAGTGTGATACCTCAGTACATCATAAAATATGTAAGAGGGTAGAGGATAGCAAAGCCAATGGCTCCAGAAGTAGCGAGACCCTTGGTGTTTCCTGACTTTGGGGTACTTTTTATTCCTACTGCTGCATTAGTGTTATTTTCCAAGTGTTTGATGCAGTATTAACTAGCATCATGTTTTGAGGAATAGAGTTGTACAACACTGCCCAAAGGAAAGGGAAAATGCCTTGAAATGAAGCGTGTGATCATTTACAATGCCGAAAGCTTTTTAGCTACAGGCATTATTTCACAGCCAAGGTAAGCACTCCCTCCTAGGGGTACAACTGCACAGCTGCTGTTTAGGAAGGAAACTGGGCTTCTCTTTCCAGTCTATCCTTCTTGCATTCTCATTTACATGGATGAGAACTGATCTTCCAGCCCTGGAGGTAACAGGGCTGCCCCCAAACCAGGCCAGCAGCAGCCACAGAGGGGTTTTCCTCCAGGCAGCCCCTCCAGCCTCCTTCAGCACATTCCCTGCACACAGAAGTGAGCACAGCTGTAGGGAAACCCACGGAGCTGATGGACACACCTGATCCAGGAGGCAGAGAGGGATATGAAATTCAGAGCTGCCATGATGCTGCTTTAAGGCAACAAGGTGCCACAGGCAAGTCACTGGAGTGGGGCCACTAAAAGTGGGGGAGAGAAGAAAGGTGTTTATTCTAGAGTCCTTCAACCATCCCTGGAACAGCAAACCAGAGACCAGAACCCACCCAGGGCTGCAGACAGGCACAAGCACAGCTCAGGGCTAAGCCTAGACCTCAGGGCAGAAAGCTGAGAGGGTGTGGGAGGAGGTTCTGTGAAAATTCAGCACAGTCAGAGCCCTGGAGATGGTGCAGGAGCCTTGGCAGGTGCGTCTGTCTTAACTCAGAAGGAAGGAGGAGGTGGCAATTCTGAGATCCCTCTGTTCAAATATATTGCTAGGTGTTGGGGCATGGGTTGGACTCGATGATCTTGAAGGTTTCTACCAACCTAGTCATTCTGAATTCTGTGTGAAATATATTGTGAATTGCAGAGCTCAATCAAAAGTCTTCTGTAAGCTCTTCCTTTGGGCTCTCCAACCCCACCCCAGTTTGTGGAAGGCACAGCATGAATGAGTGCATGCAACCCCCTTCACCAGCTGGAGCACACAGTGAAAAAATGAGTGAACATTTAAATTAAAGTAATTAAATGCATGTGGCATTCTCAGACTGAAATTTTATTTAATTTCCCATGTTCCTTATCCCTGGAAAAGAAATTAAGTTTCATCTCATGAAGACCTGAAAGCTGGACAATCTCTGGAAAAAAAATCTGCCTTTCAAGAACACTAAAAATTGGAAAAATGTATTCTATGCAGCATAAATAAACCTTAGCCAACAAAGAGGCTTCAGCTATACATATATGAATGTGCAAGCATATAACTGATGCATACATTTATTAATGTAAGCTCAGAAGCTTTACACCTTGTAGTCTAGTTGACATATGATCTTTTTATTTTATTTTCCAATAGAAGAAAAAAGTAGTGCAGAAGTGATAAAACTCTTTGAGATTAAATTGGATTTTCCACTACAGAAAGCTGTTTGGAGACAGGTATTCCAACAGAGAGACAGTACAAAAAAGTCTCTCAGAGCCTTAATGAGAGTGACAAGGGGGGAAAAAAGTGTCTCTGCTCTTCTAGAATGTTACTCCAAATGCTGTTTTTGTCATAAAATACTTCTGCTTCTTTGCAGAAACTATTTTCTTGTTGTTATTATTTTGCAGTATTTAGCTGAAAGGTTGGAACAAGAAAGCTGCATTATGTCAAAATGTCTTCTGTGCTATTGAGAAAAATGTGACACCAGTTTTGGGTGCAACACATAATAAACTCATTATGCACTGATTCAGAGATCTACACTCGTTGTAATGAATATGAAATATTAGTGTTCCCCTCACAGAACTGAGAGGTTGGCATTTTTAGTGAAGTTACCATAAGAAGTATGGGATAGCAGTGGGTCTGGCTCCATAGACTGAGTTCTCTGCAGAAGTCCAGAACTTCCATCCCTTGCTCCACACTGATCTCCTGCCTGGCCAGGTCCTCCTTCCCCACACCATTGGGGCTTCCTACAGCCCACAAACCCTCCTCCATGACCAGAGAACTTGTCCCTCCTTCTCTCCTTCCTAGACAGAGACAGCTCACCATGTCCCAAACACCCTCACATCCCTTTTGCCTTTTCATCTGTTTTCCTCTTCTCCTTCATACTTTCCCTCCTCACCTTCATATTTCTCTCTGCCACCAGGAAGGGTTTCTTACTCTCTCCCCAAGCCAATGTTCATTCCTCAATGCACACAACTTCCCAGCCCATGCCAGGATCCCTCAGACCTTCACTCCACCACATCTCTGCATACACATGCACTTCCTTCCTCTTCAGGATGCTTGTTATCTCCTGCTCCTCTGTGGTGTCACACATCTTTTACTCCATTTATCTTTCATGCTCACAGTTCTTGGAGAAAGACAAAAGAAAAACCACAAATCCCCAAACCGTGTCACAAACTGCAGGACAAATGAAAAACTTCCTTTCCTTCTATTCCCAGATCTCTGCAGTCTAGTAAAAGATTGAAGTTTAGACAAATTGAAGATCCCATTGAAGTTGTGAAGTCCCTTACAACCTGAATTATTCTGTGATTCTATGTGAATTTGATCAGCACTGGAGCTGGTAAAAAGGTAGTTGTGGCTCACAGGCAGCTGTGGTTGAAAAAGTGATATTAACATTTTTTTCAGCCAGATCAGACAGTTCCAGTATTATTGCATATGCAGAAAAATTCATTGAACCAGGGAGATTTCAGCTGAAACACACTCAGCTGAATGAAGCAGATTAAATTTTGTAATTTCACAACATAACTCTTAAGTCATATCAAGGAAGACTTCAGGCCAAAAAATTGTGTGCACTTTATGAGACTTTCCTGAAGTGCAGAAGGAGAGCAGGTTGTTGGTGGTACTACTTATGGAGCAGGTAAAGGGAATTTGTCTTTCCAGGGAAAAGCATTTGTGGGCTGAGTTATCAGTTAAATCCAAATACTTCAAGTCTGATACTGAGGACTCAGACTGGCTGTGCAAGCTCCTGGAGAAGGGATTTGTTGTGTAATTCACCAAAGACCCACACAAGCAAGTGCTGATACACTCAAAGTTGTAAACACAGAATATCTATATATTTTATATATAGATATACACACACACACACACCATTTTTATGTAATGATTAGTCCCATAACAGACCAGTTTCTCCCAGTAGCACATTAAGCAGCAAGATTAAAACTGCTGTTTGTTCCCTGTGGCTCAATCCATTACAAACTCTGCAAGAGGGACCTGTTTGTTTGGGACACCCCTTCACAAGAAACATCCCACTGTCATGGGCCATGCAAGGTTTGCATTCAAATGGAATTAAAACCAGACACCCCACACTGATCATTGGTTCTACTTTGTGAGTGGATCCAAGTGGCAAAAGCAGCTTTTCCCAGTCAATTGCACAGGCAACCTTAATTTCAGAATTTTCTAACTACACTTTGGTATATGTTTCTAAAATAATTTTGTGCACTATATAAATTATATAATGTTTAAAAAAATAAGTTCAGGCTTTTGATGCTTGATAAAGTTGAATAGTTCAACAATTCAGCTGTATTCAGGCACAGGTGGTTATTGACAACCAAAGTAATGCATGCATATCATCATTTATAGAAATCTGTTCCTTTTTTGAGATATTTAAGTTATTTATCCAAATTACCTCAACCACGTTTTAAAAAGGAATTATCATGGAAATTCAGAGAAACAACTTCAATTACTTTTGACTTCTGAGAGAAAGATTGACTTTCTGTAAACAAAAGAAACAGTTGGCAATAATTTATGGCAAATTTCCCCTTGACTTCTTGTCAGCTTACATTCAATAACCACTTTGAATAGAACTAACACATTATTCAGACTTGTTTTAGGCTTGCTAATCTTCAGTATTTCCTGACTTCTGAGTTGTTGTTATTATTACCAAAAGATGGATGATAGTAATAAACAACTATTTTGGAGGATGTACTTTGGGGATTTCATTTCCCACTTTCAAATATAATTTATTTGGAGGTTTAAAGAAAAAACACTGATATTGGAATTAAAACCCATCTTTAAACTCAATTGAATTACTGTATAGTATATAGATACTGATCAGGAATTGATCTGACACAAGCTGAAGTCAGTGGAAGGCTGGATATTGGCCTTTAGGTCTTGCTCTCCAGAGAGTGAAAGGGATCTTAACAAAATTATAGTTAATTAAATACAGTGAATCAACATCTCTGTATAGGTATATAGCACACATTTTGCGTATTTTAAATGTGTGAAGCCTTTGTTGGAGGAAACATAAAAGGGTTCCTTGAAGCATTTTTCTGCCCAAACAGAAAGACTGTCCATTATCTGGGCAGAAAGGAAGGAGCAGCAGCTGGAAGCAGTGAGGTACCACACAAACCAGAGCATCATCTAAAAGGTTTTGGGCAAATGTACTTCAGTGTAAGAACAAGAAGCACTTCCTGGAGACTGACTCAAAATCCAGAGATTGTCCCAACACTCAAATTAATTAAAGCAGCAGAGGAAAACAGTCATGAATGTGACTCCAAGAGAAACTGTGATTTCTGTACACCTAAAACCCAAAAGAAAAACCTACCCAGAAAAGTCAGCTCCAAAATCACAGAACTAGTAAACCTCCTCTATTTGCAGGAATGTCATTCTGGGTAAAAAAAGAAAAGTAGGCAAGGAATGAACAATTTGTGATCACTGAGCAGAAAATATGAGTCAGCATTCAGGGCTATTATTTGGGTCAAAGAAGCAAGAGAAGAGGAACTGAGCCATGATGGTTTGGACACAAGTGGAATAAACTGTACCCAGTCAGGAAGAGAAATACTGAGAAGAAATTTGTCAGGTAAATGTGAAGATAAGGGGCCTAAGACCCTTTCTACAAGGACCATCCTTTGATAAACTCAGAACACAGTCACACACTGCAGCAAATATTGAAGTTTCACTTGCTCTGCCACACTCTCTAACAACTAAAAGAGGGTACTTTGCTAAAGTATTTTCTACATCGTGAAAATTGATAAGATAGTAAGGTATAAACAAAGAATAGAACAAAAAACTTTTTTACTTTTCATTTATCTAAGTGGGTAAAACTCAAAACACAGTAAATCAATTTGAATTTTGCCTGTGCTGTTATAAATGATATAAATGTTGATAAATCAAAAATTTATCATTTACCTTTATAGTTCTAGCTGGTCAATGAGATGTCTTCAGAAGGTGGAACAGAATTAATTACTCAGAGAATTAGAGTGTAAGATACAGTTCATAGTAAGTGTTCAGAATCTGACATTTGGGATCAGTTTATTTTAATTTGTCACTAAATGGAGGCCACCTGAAAATTTCCTTTCTACAACTGAAACGTGCACCTATTGTAATCCAGCACAGAGCATGAATGGTCACTGTTAGGAATATAAATTTCACTCTCCATAAGTATTGTGCCTGGTAAATACTTGCTTTTCCTACTGCTAGTCTGCCTAGTGCATACATTTGTTCAAACAATCACAGAGTAAATATGCAAACATGTATTTCACTTGGCTACCTATGGTAGAAGACAGCAGCAGAAATTTTGGAGCACTGTATAACAGCTACAAAGGCAGTACTGTTAGATCCACAATATTATCACAAAAATGATAAATTGGAAAAATGTTTACCTCATTCACATGGAATATTGGTAATTTAACTATTTTATGTCAGTAACAATTAGTAACAAAGTTTAACAAATTTCTACTATCAGGGATTGGTACAGATGTAGATTATATTTCTAAGGTAAATTTTAGAATATGAACTAAATGTTTCTTGATCATGAGATATTGGTATCTCTTGCTGTCATCACACATATAAAGAGAACCCAATAATTTCCTTTTTATAGTAAGCATGTGCAGGCTTAATATATTCAATGCAATAAACAGAATTTATAAGCTGTAGAAATAGCATTTTTAATTGTTGCCTAGTAACAGTTACAGTTTTGTAACTGACCTTCAGCTAAAAAAAGAGAAAATATATTAAAAAAAAAAGACAAGAAGACTGTATTGCACTATTAAAAATATAAAATTATTTTAAAATTATTTTGCTACCATTTCTAAAGGTTCATTTAAACTGCTTCCTATAAAATGCCTGGAAGAGTTAAATAATTCCCTTGTTAAACCATTTCCCACTTCACCATCCAAGCTCAGATTTTATGAAGTGTTGCTAAAATACGACACAGAGGATGAGTCTGTCACCTTGACAGCAAAAGTGTCCTGGTTTCTGCTGGGATAAAGTTAATTTTCTTCCTAGTAGCTGGTACAGTGCTGTGCTGTGGATTTAAGATGAGAATAACGTGGGTAACTCAGGGGTGTTGTGGTTATTGCTGGGCAGTCGAGGCCTTTGCTGCTCCTCATCCCGTCCCAGCAGTGAGGGAGCTGGGGCAGCTCAGGGAGGTGGGAGGGGACCCAGCTGGGACAGCTGATCCCAAGGAATCCAAGGGATATCCCAGGCACACAGCTCAGCATACAGAGCTGGGGAAGCTGGCTGGGGGCTGCTGCTCAGGAACTGGCCCAGCATCAGTCAGTGAGTGGTGAGCAATTGAGCTGTGCATCCCTTGTTTTGTATAGTCTAATTATTTTATCATCATCATCAATTATTATTATCATTATTATCATAATCATTATCATCATTTCCCTTTCCTGTCCTATTAAGCTCTCTTTATCTCAACCCACCAATTTTACCATTTTTCTTCCAGCTGTCTCCCCCATCTCACTATCGGGGATAGGATGAGTGGGTGCCTGTGTGGTGCTGAGCTGCCTGCCAGGTTAAACCCCAGTAAAAAGCCAAATTGATCTTTTGATGTCTGAGAAATTCCAAAGAATAGCATAAAGAATTACCTATGTGTGCTGTGTTTGCTAAATGCATGTTAAGTTTTGTTTTCACTGTAAATCAAATATGTATAAAATTTGCACTCACCAAAAGAAAGGATCAGGTTCTGGGGAAGTTCTTGCTTGTCAGAATCATCTCTGACATGCAGCTCTGGCTGGAAATTCTCTTTTGTGTGACCAAACAAAATGTAGTCACATTTTATAAGCATAAACAATTTTTTATATGGCACAATCTGACAAATACAAAATCCCAGACTACAGCTCCTCTTAGTTCCTCGACTATTCTGTTGTAAATATTCTATGATGTTAAAACATATAGCTCTATATATACAGTTAAAAATTCTTCCCATGACTGCTGAGTATTTCAGCACTGAAACAGACTCTTCAATGTTCAGAGGTAGCAAATCTGGGGACCATTTGCAGCAGTCCTATGTACTGAAGAACATATTTCTCCAAAAACGGTATTTCCCAGGTTTAGAGGTTAACCAGATATACACCTAAAGGGCATTCCTTAAAGGGCTGCCTCTTTTCAGGTCAATTCCCTTGTTGAGAAGGTTCAGCTCTAATTGAAGCAGTAAGTTAGCTGATTTTACACATTTGGATGGAAGAGGAAAATGGCTTTTGTGATGAGCATCTGCTGTTTTGTTAAAAATGTGGTTAAAGACATTAACAAAAGTGACATTACCAGCTGTTCGAATGTCAAACAGCTTAGTAAAACTGTTTTTTGTCAAATGACAACATATGACACCAAAATCAATTCCAAACCAATAACACTCTTAGTTGCAAAACAGGCTGCGATCTAGAAAAAAAATGTTAATTAAAGTACAAATTATACTTTTTTTTTCCTCTGGAAGAACAGAACACCAGATTTGATGACAAAACTCAACCCCTTTTCTAAATTCATAAAAGGCAGAATATAATTTACAATAAGCCCTCTGATGTATAAATAACACCTTATTCCCATAATACACCTGCAATAGCAATGGAACATGACAGGCTGTGCCTTGCAGGGTAATTAAACATGCCCCTGGTGTTTCAAGTACGGCCTTTGGACTTGTAGCTTACAAATCCCCCTCCCTTTTGTGCTGCAATCATCAGGCCAGCACTGCCTGGCGTGTGCTGCTGCTCCACCACCCCACGCTCCTGTTTGCATCATTTATAATTATCAGATTATTAGAAGGTGACACATTAGCAGCCTTGTCAGCCAGCATTCCTCCAAGGGAAAGATTATAGTCTTTGTGTGTTTGGGCCAATGGCTTTAATGCTCTCTAAAATATGACTTGGGAGGAAAGTAGACATAAAATAAATTACTAAAATACAAATTTCTGCCTTAAAGTCAGGCTTCAAGCAAAAGTGAACAAATTTTCCTTCAATGTCTTAAGCAACTTGTTAAGATCAGATAAAATCCTAAATGCTGGTTGGCTCACACCTTATTTAAGGGTATACCCTGGATTTTTTAATTAGGAGAAAGATGTTTGGGAAATATTTGGGGAAATGTTTTCCCAAAACATATGGAGAATTACATGAATAGAGAGACTCAAGGTAAGCTCAGTCCTCTGAGACAGCTTTGCTGCAAAAGGGATTGGTGGGCAAAGGAAGGAAACAGCTGTGCCTTCTTGTTAACTAAATAAAGGACAAATGCTTTAAATTGTGATCGATGTTTGCAGACTCACAGCCCTTGAAAAACATGGAAGCTGGAATAGTGGCTTCCAGATGGAACAGCCAGTGGTGCTTTAGTGACCAAGGTACAGAAGTCTGGTGGCACCCATTGGACTCCATGCTTTTGAGCAGAAACCCAGCTTGTTCAGGGCACACCATGGCAGTTTTCATTTCTATGGTAAACACAGCCCACTAAAATTCTGGTTTCTATTAAAAAAACTTAAATTGATGTTATTTTCCATTTTGAACACCCAAACATATTTCAATACACATTTTTAGCTAGCTGCAGCAAAGAAACAGGATATGTAATGTAAGTGTTTGTTGCTGTCCCCTCACACTACAGCATATGGTAGGTGAGTTTCAAGCACTTGTGTTGCTGCTGCAGCTCTTGAAAACTAAATTGTTACATTAGAACCTTAGGCATATGCTATTTTCAAGCTGTAAAATACCTGCTTCCTTAAACACACAGATGCCAATAATCCCCATATGTCTTGAGAAGATTTTGAGGCACTTTTAATAATTGATTAACTCTGTGAAATGCAAATTTGAAAATGTAATGAGAAGAAGAGGAAAGAAATTTCTCACGTTTGTCAAAATTAACTGAAGTGCTGAATCCAGCCCCCTTTGCAGGCTGAATTCATGTCCAGCATGCTGGACCAGGTCCTTTCAACCTTTGTCATATACTCAGAGTTGCACTTCCCCTGATAGAGGTACCATTGATCTTTTCTATGGATGATTAAATCCTAATTTGGAAATTATGCATGTTGAAGAGGATGGGGTGGGCCTGGTCCTCTCTCCTTGGTATCCAGGAGAGGAGACACTGTCAGGCAAGTTGATCCTGCTTGAGGAAACAAGGAGGAAACCCATAAGTGGCAAGAGTAGGGGGGGAAACAAGCCAGGGAATAACAAAGATTGTGCTTGAGGAAAGAAGGAGACAGACTAAAAGAAGAAATAGATGTCCAGTGGCAGTGGATCCTGATGAGGGAAGGAATGGGACTCTTGCACCAGCACAGGAAGCCCAGAAGACAGCTGCCTTGGGCTCCCCTTCAAACAGCCCCTGCTGATCTCCTGGAAATTTCAGTAAAGGGGAGAATTGCCTGGCAGAAATCACAATTATCTGAATGCACTGTCTCTGCAGACCTGTTTGCAAGGCCTCACTTACTTATAAGCAAATCATTATGTACAGTAAATATAAGGGACTGAACTCACACAGTGCAGCCATTAATCTAATGCTCCCACTGCATCCACCTTAGTAATAAGATGCTTTTATTTCCAGCCATCTGCAGAGCTATGGATTCTCCTCCCCTAACTTCTTGCTTTAGTTTGCTCTAAAATGTCACACACACACAGACAAATCAAGACATACATATTCCACAGCAATTCATTAGGATTTCCTAGCTGCTATTATTATTGATTACTAATTGTTTGTCCTTGCTGCAAACAGAATTTATATTCTGTATGTTAAAATGAGGCATTGCCCAGGAAACAAAGAAAAATGATGCAAAAGGCTGACAATCCAGATCAAAGACTCAAAACCAAACACACAAAGACAGCAGCAGACCGATGTCTAAAGTGTAGGCTTAATCTGTAAACTTAAAGCTTAACCACTTTGTATGGTTTTATCAGGACACAATCTAATAATAAAATACAACAGCAGGCTACAATGCTCCCGAGTCTGCCATTTCTCCCCAGCTGTGCAGCAGCATGTTACACTGGTGAAAATTAGAAAGCAATGTAACCTCAGCTGACAGGTTTATTAAGACACAGAAGACATTACACAAGCCCCTTTGACATTATAATCACTAACTCAGTCAGGAGCAGAAACCTACTTGCTACCATTATTGGAAGTAATTGGTAAAAAGAAAAAAGTAGAAGAATTGAGGAAAAGAATAAGCAAACAGCCTTGTAAATGTCATGTTAATTATTTAGGATACAGGTGCTTTCAGGCACAGAGATTGCATCCCATATGTACTTGGGTGGTTTTCAGCGATCAAAAGGAAATACCCAGTGAAGGAGTCTACTCTGACCTTGCTCCCTTAGTTCAACTGCTCTTAGCTGTGTTAAAAAACCAGTTTGTGCTTATGTTGCACAGCTGAGGCTGCACCATTGCTACCTGTGCAAGTTCCAGTTTGCAAGGATTTTTATTTATTTTATTTAAATTATAAAATTGCTCTAAGCTGAGACTTGGTCCACACAGCCACCACACAAGTCCTTTTTCCTCAGCCAAGTTGATTTTGAGTTGTCTAATATTATTATTTGTGTTAGGGAAGGAAAAAGATTTCACGGTTTTATGGCTTTTGGACTTACCTATACAGATTTCAACCCCTGGATTGATGTTAGAAAATACCAATCCAAGGGAGTCCAAATTTCTGGAAAACACTTAAGTAGTTGTCAGTCCTTCACCTGTGGGACATCATCTATTGCAGGCAAGTAAAACCTTTTGTGTCCCACATTTAAATCCCTGCTCATTGCCATTCTTCCCATGCCACCTCACTGCTGAAACCACCATGGCAGGCACCAAATGACAGAAAAGCACAATTCCTCCTTTTAGAGTTTGCAGTCAACATACCAAGACAGAAAAAAAACCCCCAGGCCAATGCCAAGTAAAAACTGAACTAAAGAAAGGGAACTAAATTAAAATTGAGATCTGAACTGTCTGCTGAGGAAAAATCTTACCATTTTTTATTGGTTGTGCAGCTCTCAGAGCTTGGGTTGTCTGAAGAGTGAGGTGGAAGACTGTCTAGCTTTTAACCTCTTCTTTCTCTCCTCCATTGTTTAAGAGATTCAAACATTCATCCAACTATTCCCACAGCTCTTGAAAACACTTCAAAACAAGACTAAGAGCTGCATTTTCAGGAGCGCTCAGACAGTGCTTTTTTCACTGTGATCTGTGTGTGAGCACACATGGAAATGCTGCCCAGAATACCCTTTTCTGAGGAGAACCAGACAGTAATTTAAACAATTTCAGTCTCAACACATATTTGAACTTCTTTTGCTAATTTTTGTTCTGCTCCTCTGGGCCGGACCTCTCTTTCTCCCTGTGTCCTCAGAGAGCCTGGAGCCGCAGGCATGTCCTCTGTAGAACTTTTGGAAGTGCCTCTGGCTCAAATGAGTGTTTCCTTCTGCCCTCAGGCACAACACAGGTACCTGGCAGGCACTGCAAAGGACAAAAGCTTTGTTGTTAAGGGGCACAAAGTGAAGGTGCTCATAGTTGCAGTCTCCTCCATGGATTTCTCTAGGACCAAAACCGAGTGCACTTGCAACCCTGATCCAGTCCCATACGCCAGAGAAATCAGACATCAGTAAGTGCAAATAATAGCTTGTGAGTTCATGAGCCCAGAGCTCCTCTGTTAACTTCAAAACAGGGGCCACCTTCAGTGTGTTAATGCAGGTACTTGCATGGCTGAAAGGAGATTTGAAAGTTCAGAGCAATGCACTCATTTTACCTACAAACTTTTCTGAATAACAATAAATGCAAAGCTAAAAAGCATTTACTACACTGGATTTCCCAATTTCCACTAGACTGTGCCTCAAGGGTCTCCTTTAATACAAAGGAATTTCAAAAAGAAATTGAATACACAGCCTTTTGATACTAAGCAGCCTCTGTAAACATTAAATGTTCAATATACCCACAAATATCTCTCAAAGATGATATAAACACATATGATGACATGACTCAGCTAGATTTACTTTAAGAATAAACCATATGAAGGCCTTAGATGCTCCCATTTGATAGACATGATAATGTACACCAACCCTTGTGCCCTGGGGGGACTTAGTGGATGATTTAATAGGTATAGAAATGCTTGTGTTAGGAGAGTCCTTTAATATATTTATTTTGCCTTTAGAGCTTTCTTCTGAAGAATTCTCTGTGAAGACCTCAGGAAAGGTCATATTGCTAGGAATTTTACACCTTGTACAGAGAGTCCTCCGGAGAGCTACCTGTGCCAGCAGTGAATAAACATTCCTTAGTGCTGTTTGCTCCCACTTCCCTCAGCAGCCTGTGAGGCAAGAGCAGAGCTCTGCTGTCCCTTGCAGGATACATGCCTTTCATTTTAATGACTGTGAGCTAGACAAGACCTGCTTTTGTTTCCTCTCATTTCCAGCTGCCTTTTTCTTTTGTCAGAACTGACAACTTAGAGGACAATCAAAACACTTTAAGAAACCCTTTTTGACCTTCCTGCCAGGAGTCTCACAAAATTAATGTTTACAGCTATTTATATGCATTGGGAAATCACTGTTTCCCCTTTGAGTTTACACATTTCAAAATGTCTTTTTCTAGCTCTCTGGACATCGCCACACTTTGAGAACTTTTCACAAGCCATGATCTTTACTTTAAAAAACATACCAGGACTGATGAGAAATTGATGTTTCTCAAATACCCAGTGAGAGACTCCAGTCACCATTCAATGTGTTGATTCATTCTACACAATTCCAAGCAGAAAACATTTTCCAAGCGCTCAGCTTCCAAACCCACCTGTACTAAACTGTATTTTCTGCTCTAAATCTGTACCAAAGCCAGCCATTAATCCAGCAATAGTTTCTATCCAAAACACAGAGCATCCTCTTGTCTCTCTTTTTAGAGTTACAGCACCACTGTGTTAACCCTGTAACTTGGAATGTTTTGCAGACCCAGTTTATTTTCGCAATAAATTATGCTTTTTTAGCAGTAGTTGTACCTACTGACTATTCAGTTAAAAAAGGGCAAAAATAGAATAGAAGAGAATAAAGCAAAATGATTGCACACATTATTCTGCTGCCAATTAAAGAAGTATTTGTGCTCAACTTCTGTACGTCTGTACTCCTATCAGTAGAATTGGACACAAAGTCATTTGAAATTTAAAAGTCAGAGGGTGCTTCCTTAACAACTGCTACTTTTCTCTGAGAAAACACTTGAGTTTGAACAGTTATGTTCTCTCATTCCTTTAAAAAATAAAAACTGAATTATGTTTTAAAGCTCCTAAGGAAGAGCACCACAAGCCCTGAAGAAATCAAATTAGGAAGACCAGCTTGATGTGCTGGGAATCATCAAACAAACTTTATCAAATGTCCAGCCCTTGGGTACTGCTTGAAACTGTGCCAGGACATTCTGTAACAGCAGGTGAAAGCATGGATGTGACCTAAACAGAGAAAAACAGCTTAATCCATTGACCAGGCCAATGCTAGACATCACCTTTCGACAGAAAGGGAAAAAGAATGCACAAATTTAATAAAGAACAGATGTCATTTTCTCTCTAGTAGGAGACTGGCATCAGGGAAACATTTGAAAAATTGTTAAATCAACTGTTGTGGCAGCTGAACATCCTTGAGTTTAGCCAATGTGATCTAAGCCCTCACAATGTGATTTCAAAATCCCACAAAGCAACCTGGACTGGAAATTGCAGTGAGGGTAAAAACATAGCTTCTAGGTCTTAAGTACCAGGTAGAGATTGTTCTTTATGGTTGCTTCCTGCAGAGAAGGAGTCGGAAATGTGGAGATTGTGAAAAGAAACCCTGTCAATCAAATTTTACAATTATTTTTTCACTGCTTTATTTTCACCCCAAAGCAATGCAATTCACCTCAGCAGGAAAAGTGCCTCAAAACCTTCAGAAATGTCAGAGACCACTTGGGTACAACAAAGGTAGGTAAGATGTCATGTGTGTGCCATTAGGCTGGTAGTCAGGGCAGCATCAATACAAGGTGAAGGATGGTACGGATGTTGCTTTTTTTGTCCTTTTTTTTCTTTTTTCTTTTTTAATTTTTTTTTTCCAGTAGTAGTGCCCCAAAAGAGCCATTAGTGAGAAACACAGGTGGCTTTTTTTGTCCTTTTTTTTCTTTTTTAATTTTTTTTTTTCCAGTAGTAGAGCCCCAAAAGAGCCATTAATGAGAAACACAGGTGAAGTAAAGACAGCCAGAATGATACATATCAATGGATTGAAAAATAAAACTATATTGATTTTATAGACAGGCTTAGATTTCTAAGTAGCAAATTGCATCTTTATAATGCCTTTAATTTCAAGTGCTCTTCTGACTGTACACAGAAGAATGAGGATACCCTCAGGTAAAGTGCAGCCAGTTCACTGACAGTAACTCTTACACTGAGCAGGGCTGCAGATCCTCAGTACAAGGACCAAAAAACCCACTCTGTATAATCTTCACTGGGTATATTCTTGTGTGGGAAGCTAAGAAAAATGTGGTAATTATAGTGCAGCAGGAGGAATATAGATAAAATAGAATGTAATCCTGAAACTTACAATTTACCCAGGATATCATATTTGATACATTATGTTCAGTAGGCTTAGGAAGAAGTGCAATACAATTTTCAGGAATTAGTGGAACCCAGGATGTCCTCATTTACTCTACAAGACTGAATGTCCTGGCCAAGCTTTGATTCCTCAACATTCTGCAACAGTTGTCACATGTGAAAAGCAATATCTGAGAAACAAATTGTGAAGACACCTAGGGATGTATAGAGGTGAAGGTGAAACCCAAGGGACATTTATTCCCTTTCCATCCTGCTGTCTCTAATGATACTCATGCATCCCTGCATCAGACTGGGCTCCACTATGTTGCTGCTGAAAAGGATTTACAGCATTCATTTGAACAGCAATACCACAGGATAATTGTTCCATTGGATTTTGGTTAAATATTTACCTGTACTTTGAAACCACAGCCTGAGCAGGAGCTTTCACAGACAACTGAGTTCTCAGCAATTCTTTTAACTAGCAAGAACAGTGTGTGACACAAGGATTAGGATTTCTCTTTCCATCTCCCCTAATGGTTGGGAAAAATCTTGGTGGTTCTCTCCTGAGCTTTTCTGCTGCACTCTCTCCAAGCAGCATTTACACTTGTCAGAAAGCTGTGCTATTACTGTGCTCTCAAATTTTATCTTGCATAGCCAAAATGCTATGTTAGGCCTATCTGCAAATTTCAGCCCAGTGCACTGCAGCATGTTCATAAAACAGAAGTTCATACACACAAAGCCAACATTAATATGCAGCAGTTGAAAATGGATAATCTCAGTACACTGAATGCCAATGCTGTAAAACTGTGAGATACACTAAACTTGGATATACTGTCCTATTAAATCCAAAACTAATGTTACTTCAGTGGTGAAACAGAGCATCAGAATTACCAGAGCTGTGTTCCCAGTGTTACAGTGGGAATAATTACAGGGTATTGAATACATTACATAGGGAATTTGACGACGTGAAGCAATGATGTAACAAGGGAAGTGTTTCCATACAGTTTCTGCTCTTAATTCCTTTGGGTAACAGTGACAGAAAAAATAAAGAGGGTAAGAGACAGAGAAAGAACACTAAACTCTTTCTAATCACCTTAAGTGTACATTAGAGAATCTGACTGCAACATTAGTGAAATTACACAGCATAGCTCAGATCAAAGGGACTGGATTTAATATACAGAAACCCTTTCACAGGCTGCACTGAGAGTAATATGGTAAGGAACATTGGGCTGGAAATTTGCAGGTTGAAAAAACACACACTGTACAGTTTCATTAAAAGTTTGAGAGCAGCTGATATTCTCAGTAACAAATCTTTCAAGAAACTGCAGCAGCAAGACAAAAACTAACACAGCCTTAAGGTGGTAGCAATTACACAACAGTTTAAATACAACACATGACTGGCCAGGAGAGAGATTAACTTTTTCATAGACACTCTGGGCAGCCTATCTCAGAGACACCAGGACTAGTTTGGGATATAATTTATTGGAAAACTCAAAGATGACCTTTGACAAAACCAGCCTAGAAAGAACAAAGCACTAGAAATTGCTCAAAGCAGAATAACTGAACATGAAACCATGCTGACTTACATTGTAGGTCTTAGGACAGACACTTGACAACGAGCAGTTGCATGCCAGAAAAGAAAAAAACATAAGGGAAGGCAGATGTCATACAGGAAAATGGGTGTTTGTGGGTAAGAGATGGGGACCCTGCAGTGGGTAGGATTGTGAGGATGTGTAACACAGACAAAGGTGTTGTCCAGGCAGAAATTCTGCTATCCAAAACAGTGCACAATGACAGAGCTTAAACCAGGGAAACAGAAGGTGCACTATAGGATTTGGAATTAACTAGGTCAATGCCAATATCAACCCAGGAAATGTCCATGTCACCAGCAAGAGGACAACACATCAAGTCTGGCAAGGAGGATCTCCAAACTTACCATCACACTTCTCCATAACTTTCACCTCTTTCCACTATTATCAATAGGATGAAAAGCACTGGATTTTCCACTGCACAGATGAGAAAAGAGACACACAAAAGGATACAGCACAAAGATAAATATGTGGAGAGAGGTGCAGAATGATGGGCAACAGATAGGAGCAGAACATCAGTAGAAGGAGAGTTTTGTAGGTAAAAGGAGGAATTACAAAGACAAGTGTTCAAAGGAGCTGGAGGCTGTCACACAAGTAGAAAGAGTAGAAACACACAAAGAGCTGAAGAGGCAGCATTCATCTGGAATAAAAGCAGGCAATGAGGCATGTAGCAGAGACACAAAGAGAAAAGAAGGGCTGCAAGAGGAAGAAGTGTTTGCACACTTTTTCTGGAGGGTGAAGAGGATTCATGAGCATACATGAATGTCTGCAGCAGATGACAGACTGCTGAAACCAGCATCTCCCTCCAATCCTTTGGTCCACATCAATTGGCTTCCAAGACATGCTATGAGGCTGGCTGCAGTTTCAGGTTAAGGCTGTGAAACGAGGAGAGTGTTGCCCATCATTCTGTTCATTAAGATGGAGCAGTATTTTCTACCCTGTGGGAGGGTGTTGGTCTGCTGTGATGCACTGTGTGGTGTTTGCATTTAGAGGAGTGCCAAGAGCATAGACAGATGCTTTGTTAAACAAACTGTGGACATCTTAAAAGTCAAAGGTACATGAATGTGCCAACACAAGGCAAATGCTACTGGTGTTTTTGCTAAGAGCAGGAAAAGCCCATTCACACAGATCAAATGTGGTTAAGGAAAATAAAGCTAAACCAGGCCAAGATTAAGATTGATACCATGCCTACCTAAGCAAAAGAAATGCAAAAGAAATGCTGAGCTTCATTCTCAAAGGGCAGTGCTCACACCCTGGGTGCCCATCAGAACTGGATGATACCATGCCTACCTAAGCAAAAGAAATGCTGAGCTTCGTTCTCAAAGGGCAGTGCTCACACCCTAGGTGCCCATCAGAACTGGGATCCTGTATTTAGCTGGAAGAAGCCATGACACAATCCATCTCTGTAACTCTCAGCTGCTTGCCTGTGTCTCACCCTTGGCTGAGACCATGGCCCATCCAGCACACAGGCAGCAAAGTTAATGTTTCTTTTTTTGTGTCAGTGAAGCCAGTGTCAAGCTTCACTCTGCCAGGGCATTCAGAGCTGACATGGACATCCTCAGCACTCCAAAGCAGTTATGGACAACTGGCATGACCAGAAGTAAAACTGCCCAAAGAACAGCTGTTGAGTGGTTAGGAACATCAAGACATGCAGGCTGATTACTTGAAAAAGGGCTGTCAAGAAACCCTTCTCAGAAAGGGTTAAAGATCCTGGAAGAGCCCAGAGGGATTGCACATCCATCCCTCCTTGTGACCACAGAGGGGTTTCTGCTGACAGCATGAGGACTGCAGCCAGAGCTCTGCTCTTTCCTCACCTCTCTTTGTCTTAAGCTCCAGAGCAGTTCATGCATAATAAAGGCTCTCAAATAGGCAGCACTGCTACTTGAGAAAGGAAATTACTTCTGCCTACTGTCCTCCAGAATCCCTTCCTATACAGCTTGGGGAAGGGTCATGGGCCTGCACAGTCACCCACTATCTTTCCCAGAACAAAAACGCCCTGAGCAGCTGAGGGTTGGTGAGAGCACACACAGGCAGGAAAAATCACAGAGTGTGATCTCAAAAAGTAACAGCGAGGAAAGATAAAGCATCAACTTAACCAGATGTTGTCAGATCAAATCAGAAACACTGCTGCTCTCCAGCTGTGAGTTAATGTAGGTCAAGACACTCCATTCCTCTCCTCAATGTGCTCTCCCACACTTGCTATGTAGATAAATGCAAAACAAACAGCACTCTAAAAACAGGATGAAAAGCAAAAAATATTACTCAGATTATGCCACGAGTAGGTAAACCAACAGGAAAGCAACGGCTCTCAGATTTGAGAGATGAGGTATATTCATATTGTTTAAGATTATTTGTTCTGTTGTCAGGGTACAATTTAATTGCTCTTTGTTGACAGGTTAGACAGAAATGCCACAGTGTGCAATGTATTCATAATATATATATATATGACCAATGCAAAGCTTTTCAGTGGGATTTACAGAGGTGATAAAAAGGGTCATACCAGAAACGCAGTGACCAAATCAAATTACAAGGCCTCTCTTGATAGACCATACACTCAGGTACATATAAATTAAGTCGCTCAAACCCTTTTTAAAAGAAGCACAAGCCAAAAGCAGCAGGAGAAGCTTAGCTGCAGTTGTGTTTCACCGTTATCAGTAAAAAGGTCTAATTAAAAATATATTCATTCTAACTTTTACCTAAAGATAGAAAATATTGTGACACAGTGAAGGAAAATGGTGCCTAAAAATAAGATGCATGGGGAGCTGTTTCTAATAAATAAAATATATTAAAAAAACCCCCAACCTCCTGTCTCTCACCAGCAGAGGACTCATCATGAAGTGACATTGAAGCTTTTGGTTTGCCCAAGTTAAGGACATATTTGCTCATTTCTCATTTTCTCACCTTTGTGACTTGAGAAAATATAGGAGGAAGAACTACAAGTGCTACAGGTTAGAGCAGAAAATGACCAGGGCTATAAGAACTTCTGCTACTTTGGAAATCATCACTGCAGGCATTAGATTATTCTGCTTAAAACTATGTTAATATGGGAACTTTTAAAATACTGGTATTTGGTAAGTCACATCTTCAGCACTTCAGTGATGCTGAACCTTCTTCCTCTAGAGGCGTCTCCTTGCCCTGAGACACTGCAGCAACCTCTCTCGTGGGGCAATAACCTTGCTGAGGCAGAGTTTGAGAAGCTGCAGCCCAACCTTGAGCTATGTCCCTTCAGCTGAGACAGTGACCAGGCACATGAGGCAACCAGTTCTAACTCAGAGCAAAGGAAAACACTTCTACTTAAATCATCTTCAACTATTTAAGGCCACCTTGCTGTGATTTGCACTGGAAGAGCCCAGGCAGGCTTATGACTCCCCTTCTGAGGAGAGCAGCAGTTCCCAGCTGTGGCTGTGATCTGCCCCAATGTGTATTTTCACATGATTTCACTTTTCCAGAAAAGGATGTGAATCCTTCCTCAGCTGTAACACAGAAAGATTGGGACAACTGGCTTCTCTTCAGCAAAGCTCAAGGGCAGTGTCTCAGCTGAAATTATTCCACCTGGACCCTGTTGTGATACCATTTGTTGTATGATACTAGGATCAGTGTGGCTAATGTTGGAGGGCAGGGAGGTTCTAGCATCACTAAATGTACCAAAATCTGTCTGGTTTTATTCCTGGCCAGTCATTTCACCAATCTCTCATGAAATGCAGTGGGAAACAAACAGGTTTTCCTGACAAATTAATTGATGAAATGGAAAACAGCCCAGTAGAGCTTAAAATTGTCAGACTGGAAGCAGAAGCATTCCAATGGTGAAGAAGCCAAGGGAAGTATTCTAACACTATGTGTGTAAAGAAACTGTAAAAAGCCTTGAAGAGAAAAATAAGGAGCCTCACAGCTGTCTTTTGCAAAATACAAAATATTAGTGTTCGCTTACAAAGCATAAAACAGAATTTAAATGATGCACACAGCACAAAAAGAAAAAAAAGAAGTTCAGAAACCAGAGTCAGGCAGGGGGTTTGAAGTACTCTGTAAACAGCAGGAATAACTGAAAGCGATTTAACTGAGCTATTACCACAGAAAACAACAAGTTACATCTTAGCATATTATTTTCCAGTTATACCAATTACACACAAATCCATTTTTGATGGTTTACAGGAGATGGTAAAAATATTCTATAATGGGATATACAAGCTATATTCTGAAGTTAAAAAACCACCCACACAACATAATTTTGTAATTTATTTTCAAGTAAATATCCCATGAATTTGAAATGCATAGCCCGGGCTGGAAGTTGACAGGTACCATCAAATGATGAGGTACTAAAATTTTTAATTTTGAATTTTAATCAAATTTTCTACCCTAAACATCAAACAGATTTTATGTCTAAAACACCATGTAAAAATGACACTCTTCCCTGGGAGATTTATGACTTCAGAGCAAAAACACAAAATCTGATCCTGCAAATGCTCCCACATGAGTACCTCTGATACAGGTTGGTCCCAAATGACTTACTGGCAGGAATCCAGCAACCTGTCAGTCAAAGGAGGTGAACACTGGCACTACCACAACTCACACCACTGTGGGTTGGAGTGTTTATCTCCATTTCTGCAGGATTAGAGCCACAAACATGGGTCCATACCACAGCTATTATTCACTGCTGAACAGTGACAGTGTTGAATTCCCTGTTCACAGGGACAGCAGCAGACAGCTCTCAGTCAGACCAGAGCCCTACTGAAAAGCCTTTCCCACATGCAGAGCCTTTAATCCCATTTATGGGTACAGCAACTTTTTAGTATAAAATGTGGAGAAGGGAGGTAACTCCCCCAGTACAATATGATGGATGTGACTAAGGGAGATATATGAAACTACCTTGCAGCAGGAAATAAGAGGGAAGGACAAATCTTGCCCAACGGATTCATATTCTTTCAGTAAGCATGGTTTCAGAAAGGCTCACCAAAACAAGTCATCAGGAAACAGATTTAAACTGGAAACAAGATATCAGAATGAGCAAAAGCTGAATAACCCTTTCAAAGAGCATCACAAGAACAGGTTCACTGGGGAAATGGAGTGGGAAGCAGAGGACAAAACCAGCCTTGGTTTTACTGCCACAGCAATTCATCCCAGAATGAAAAGATCTGGGATGTGCACCTCCTCCCCACTGGCCACTGACAGCCACACCAATGGCAATATTGGCTCACTCTCTCCACTCCTAGCTTATAAACCTTTCAGTATTTCAGGCTATCTCACCACTACAGGCACCTCAGCCAAAAGAAACGAAGGCTGTGTTAATAGCAGGAATTCTTTAAAGTGCAAGGCCAAGGTGCCTTGAACTCCTGATTCCTGCTGTGCATTGCCCTGCTCAGGACACAGGGCTCTGCTCACCTGACCTTCCTGTGACCACTGTTTTCTCCTCTTGCATGCAGGAAACAATTCTGTAATGACTGGGCTCACAAAACCTCCAAAGGAGCTTCCTGTAACACAGTGGCTTGTAAAGATTTGTTTCTTGGAGTTTAGCACCAGGTCCACCTCAGCAGGAGCAGACTCAGCCTTTGCTCCCCGTGGCACTGCAGAGGAGCAGCTTTTAGTGCAACGTGTTTCTCTCAAGCCATTCTCAGCACCAGCACTCCCAGGCAGGATGCTGAGAAGTTGTAAAGCAACATTGGACAGTAAAGCTGCAGATGACAATCCAATTCCAATTTCAAGCCTCACAGGGTGCTATTACAAACAGCAGGGAAAAATTACAGGAGGTACTTTGGCACCTTTAACTTTTAATAGTTATTTTAATCAGATGATCTTGACATCATTTTCCTGCCTGTTTGGTAATCTTATTTGGAAAACGGAATGAACACAAGATCATTTTGCAACATACAATAACATTTATTTTTTCCAGTACCTGTTTTTCTGAGCTTCCTTCCAGGGGAATCTTATCATAAATCAGTATACTCTGAATTGCTGGAATTGACTGTGTTGGCAGCTGGTGCTGATATCTACAAATGTGAGTCACAGAACTGTAAATTAGAATATACAGCATCAATGGACTTCTTTAGGCAGAGACTTTTTAATAGCATTAAAGGAGTGAATGTATTTATGGCTCAAGTGGTATCTTGAGCTCTTTTCCAGCTTAACTTGTAAAGTCAGTTTAGTGGCAATGAGACTTCAGCAATTTTTTTCCCCTAAAATTTATGTTTACAAAAACAAGAGAATGAAAAAAAAAAAAAAAGGCAAAAAAGCAGTTATTTCTTACTGGCCTCTTTTTGGGGAAGTGAAAAAACCAGAATAATCAAACTAAAGCCCTCTTAAAAACCCAGATCAGGGGTATGGCCATACAGGCTAGGATTTTTATGAAGATTAACACGACATCTTTGAGTCTGTGTCCCTTAGCACTTCAGCATAAAGATGATGAAACTATAAATAAAACTTTAGTGTACAGCTTTACCAATAAAAATACTTAGAACAAGTAACAGAGCTTTAAACGAAGTTGCAGTGCAAAATCCCAAGGATGATTTGACATCCCACACATTTGTCTCTCTGCCTTCTGGAGATATTGATGGGCCAAATGGTATGTTTTATATTTACCAATATTTTTGCCATGACAGCAGGACCTCAGAACCAGGTTTCAGTGGGGTTTGTGTTTTTGAAATCCCTAGAGAAATTTTTTTTTCTAGATATAAAGCTATTGAGAAAAACTTAATTTGAATTAATATCCTTTCTGTGTATACTAAAATAAACTCTCACACATTAGAAGTCAGAGGGAAAATTCAAGCCAGATATTTTGATCACATATAATTGGGAAAAAAAAACCACCAAAAACAAAACCCAAACCCAAAAAATAACCCCAAAAAACAACCAAACAAAAAAAATCCCAATTATTAAAACTGGTATATCAGAAATAATAGAAAATAGTTTTCTCTTTAACAAAATTTAAATGTTACATTTCAGTCTGAAACTTAAAAAAAATTTAGAAGTGCTAATTTTTAAGCAGATGGTTTAAAAGAAACCTTATTCTGAAAATGGAAAATATTTTATTTTAGAAACAGACAAAAGTAAATGGTTTAAATTATTTTGTTTTACATGCCAAAATGGACACATTCACTAATTGTTGTTGTGCCAAATGAAGCTCTGCTCCACTAGACCTGTTTCAGGTAACCCAATTGTTTCTTTACTCACATCAATCAAAAGGTGTGCTAAGAGTTTGCATTACAGCAGAACTGCCTGCTGTGAATGCACAGAGAATTAGCTGGGATGTGTCATTATACAGCACAGTAATTCCAACTAATCCTCCCCAAAACCTTAAAAAAAACAGCAAGAAAAATAGAGTCAATTTTACTTTCTCACTGAAAAAAAGTCCCATCATTACATTCATTGACATTAATCTTTTTTTTAAAGAAAAAAAAAAACTAACTTGGATATTTTGAAGCTCAAAACACAGCTCAAGAACAGTAAAGTAACTTATTCTAATACAGATAAGGATCCCTCTGCTCCTATACTGAGAGAAGTCTGAGCCAAGATTTTCTGTATTTATCCTCATTGTCCATTTAACGTAACTCAGGAACTGCCTTAGGAATTCAGGCTTCCTAGGCTATCCCATTCCTTTGGAATTCCTTTCCGGAATTGCCTCATGGAAAAGCACAAATGGAGCTCTGGGTCCAATCTGCCAGCCAGGGCAGCTGGAGCTCCAGTCAAACAGATCAATATTTGTTAGATGCCTTTGCTGTGTGACTGGACTTGTTCATATTGTTGTTTTGAATTCAGAAAAAAAAGTGTAAATTCTGAATGCAGGAACCAGTAAAATTGTTTTCACAAGATCAGAATGTAGCAATATGTGCATCCATGTTGTTTTTCAAGTCATTGCTCTATCTAGATGAAGGATAGCATACCTAGTGGTAAGAAATTTTTTATAAATTAATATTTGGGAATTCTGAAATAACAAAGATTAGAAATGCTATGTTATATTCAGAACACTAACATTTAAGGAGAAAAATTATCAGATATCAATAAGATGTCTTTAATTATGTTAGTAGGGTTTTTTAGTTTAAAGTCTGCCTGAGACTTAATGATTCAGAGGTGGTATTTAAACCATGATTTCATCTCATTTCTCAGTTTCTAAAAGTAAATCTTTTCCCTTTATTCAACCTATGTGATCATTTCGGTCTATCTGCCCCAGAGCTCTTGCTGCCTTTATTATATTACAACATCATTATTATTATTATTATTATTATTATTATTATTATTATTATTATTATTATTATTATTATTATTATTATTATTATTATTATTATTATTATTATTATTATTATTATTATTATTATTATTATTAACATTATCATAATTACAGTCTGCAGGAAGCAAGTAGATCCAAGACAAGGTCGAAGAAATGTTTTGCTGTCCCAGGGGCACCACAAGAAATGAAATTGTAGGAATTCTGAACCACTTCCCTGTTCTCTCTGTGTCTGTTTACAGATGATAAAATAAAGATTTCTCAGTCACTCACATACAGAAATCACAGCAGCAAATCCATAAGGGACAGAGTCCTTAATTCTGTCACCCCAGACTCACATTACCGCACATTTAGCCCCTGTTTCTTATGATTTGTAAAAGAAAGAAAGATGGATCAAATTATAGATATAATGCAAAAAGATAATCAAAAGATGCTGAAGTTGTGCTAAAAGGCTGTCCTTTGAGAACTGAAGTGTGTAACTTTGTAATTAGACTTTGGATGAGAGGACTATCATGTCTTAGTCTATTGTTGTTCTTATCAGTGGTCTCTGGAGACTGTGGACAACATCCAGTAATGATTGCAGAATTTGATCATGTTTCTAAATTAATTGTGCTGTGGCCTGTTGGGAGTATGCAGCCATATCCAGTGGAGAGGAAGGGAATAATATTGTATCGTGCCAAATAACCCCAAATAGTCATTGCACTCAGCCTGGGCTGCGATCTAAATCAACTCAATTTACATTACCAAGCTGAACATATTAATTTACATAATCAGGTCTAAGTACAGAGAGGGTATGGAACTGCAGCAAACATACATTTCTCATTCAGGATTTGCAGTCTGTTAGTGATATTCAAATGACCTGAAGTTTTAAAAATTTCTATACAGTGTTAGCAAGACAAAGAAAGGGATTTACTTAGCTAAATAAGGTGGGGTTGGGAGAAAGATTTTAAAAAAGCAAACATCACAATTTTTATTTTGTAAAAATTCCTACGTGCCTGGCCTGTCAGCACCTAATGAACAGGAACCTCAACATCTGTGACAACTCCAAGCAGGATTCTTACAAGGAACCAAGCTGCTGTAGAAAACCCAAACATAAAACCCACAAACATATACAGTATTTTAAGTAAAAAAATAGGAAAGGACTTTAGAGATGTTGCAGTATTTGGCCACCCAAATGCTTATACCATCAAAGGTTCACAGATTTCTAACTAAAGAACCAACCGTTACTTTCAGAAAGTGAAAGAAAAAGTCATAGATTGGCATTTAGCAGAATGTGTCCTTGAACACAAGATACTGTAACCTCATCATCTACAAAGCCACCCAAAAATCTCACCAATATCCAGGCCCCTGGCTGCAGGTGGCAGAGGGACAGGAGTGGCTCAGATTCAAGGGATGCTCTGCCTGAGGACATGAACAGAGTGAGCACAAACCTGGCTTCTTATCAGCCCCTATGAAACTCTGGCTTTGGGCATTGCCCCATCACCAATCTGTGCATTTTCCTTGCAATTTTTATAAATCTTGGGTTAGGGCACTTCCCCCTGTGCTCACTGACTCACCCTTGGACAAAGGCCAGCACAGAAGTGCCACAGGTCCCTCCATCCTGTGCACAGACTGCAGTTCTCAGCCCAGTTTTGTGCTGCAGAACCTTTACCTGGGCTCCCCAGTTCTCACCAAGGACTGACAGTCCTCAACAGATAAACTCATTTATTTCAAGTACTACTTCAGAGAAGCTCTAAAATTCTTCTCTGGCAGCCGTGCCTCTCTTGCTGAGCATGAACCCGTGGTGCAGCAGCTGCTTGGGCATTTGTGCCTCAGCTGTCTGGGCCACATGTCCAGCCCAGGGCATCTGAGCCCTCCCAGTCAGCTCTTTGTCACTGCATTTCTGGGCTCCTTCTCATCTTAGCTGCAGGGCACCCCAGGAGATGGTAAAAATTGATTACACTTCAAGTAATTTCTGGAAAATACATGCCTGTTCAAAATGTGCATGCTCCCATTCTGCAGTTTTTTCATTAGATAAAACAAAACCAAACCAACCAAACAACAACAACAAAACAAACAAAAAAAAACCAAAAAAAGAAACCAAACCAAACAAAAAAAACCCACAAAAACCCCACCCCCACAAAAAACCCCACAAACCAAACAACAACAAAAACAACAACAAAACGCAGCCCCCTCCCTCCCCCCACAAGAAACCCAAAACAAACCACCCAGAAACAAAGTAAAAAAGAAATCTGCAGCCTCACAAATAAAAACTGATTCACTTCCAGAGTTTCTAACATTTCCATTCTGGCACTGCCTTTGAAAGCCAGTTTGAAACAACCCCTGCCTACCAAATTGCTGAGGAATTATTCTCAATTACAGCCCTCCATCTGTTAAAAAGTATAGTCACTGATCACCGCTGACCTCTCCTGTGACAGGTCAAATGGATGAAACATTCTGACAGCCACTCAGTTTTGAAGTTCCAGGGAGAAGCAGACAGAGAAAGAAGGAGAGAAATAAGATTCTTTGCTCAATTTTATTTAAGTCTTTTTTTGTGAAAGTAAAACCACATTTGCTTTCTCTCTAGTGAATAAATTGGACATGGCAATGCAATTTTCCTTAAAGTCATTAGCTTAATGTTTTAATTTTGGTATCATTTGCAGAAATCTTCACCCAATCAATCACTTCAGCTTTTGTTTCCTATTTCTGGACAGTTCTGCTGAGCAGCACAATTCTGCTCCCCTCTCTGTTCCAGCACCTATATAACTGGGTTCCATATAAATCTGATAGGATTCAGCAAAGTCACACTGCTGAGACAGACCTGTTGCTGGGGACACCTTGCCAAGCTACAGAGAAATCACTGAAAACACTCTTTCAAAGCAGATTTGGGTTAATTAAACTTGAATGCATGAAGAGAATCTCCTTTAAAAACTGTGTGACATTTACCTGTGACTGCTCCCTCCAAGAAAAGGGTTTTTGTGATGGAAGAGGCACTGACCTAATGAAAGGTAAACACAAATCAGTCTCACTGAAGACTGACTTAGCAAAGTCTATACACGACTGCATCCACAAGGTAGGGCTGTTAATTAGGGCTGGGAACCACTTAGAGAGCTGGGCTGCCACTTCTAAGGATTTTAAAAAGATTAAAAGGACTGAAGAAAGAAGTGTCCCCTCAGGAGCACTTCCAACCCACATTTAGGTCAGCTCATGACTGATCCTTCAGCTACACCAGATGTGTTTTATTAGAGAATGCTGTCTTCTGCTCCCAAATGAAATGCAGTTATTGAAGCTCACTGGAAAGAGCAAAACCCAGCTGGTGCAGCCTGGACAGGCCAAAGAAAACAGGAAAGCAACATTTTCAATTACTGTGAAAGTCTTACAGAAAATGATGATATTCATGTTCATCTGCTACCCTGCTAATCTTTTGTACAATTAAAAAAAAAAAACCAAAAAAACAAGAAAAGGAGGTCTAGAGGTCTAGAGCTATTAAATAATTTCTTCTTGAGATCACTGTCTAAATGGGAGAAAAAATAAAAACAAGCAGAGAACCTATAACTTCTCAATGTCAAAATATGTAAAATGTGGGGATTTTTTAAATTAAAACAAAAACAAAAACCCAGCCAAACCATCTGATATGACACGTTTTTTCCAGGTTAACCAGAGCTGTCCCTTCAAGTCCTTCTAAATGATTTTGAGGTTAGGATGCATGTGTAATGATGGAACTTGTTTAATTAAATCAGACTGATCTCAGAAGAAAATGTCATTCTGAAACAAAAATTCAAGTTATTTATTTATAACATGTCAAATCTAAGGAATATTTTCCTACAGCTGTGCATGCTAACTATAGAAACATGTTTCTCATTGACCATTTCAAGCTGCAGATAAGTTCTTTGTGTGAAAAAAAACAAAACCACAAATTCAGTTGCCTCTATATCTTTGCTTAAAGTGGCACGAAACCATTTGGTTGTTATTTCTGTGTCTTAACTAATTGTGGGACAAACTTTGGCTTTTGTTACTCACAGCTTAAGACACAAGCAACCCCACCTGAAGCAGGTCCTTGAGGGCTCTTTCTGCCTTATTCTTATATGCACATTACTCTCCTACACTTGCAAGTATTTTCTTCACTTCTGGATTCACTGTTATTCTTTTCTGCAGTCTCACTGTTTTTCAGTGTCCTGTGAGCACCAGAGCTCAGCAAAGTATCCTAGCACTGGCCTCTCTGATGTGATGAGTGAGAAAGAGAAAGTCTTTGGAGCTATTTCAGCAGCTCCACTGAGAGCAAAGACTGCTTCAAATTCATCAAAACAAAAGGTGCTGTGGTCAGACAACCTGCAGTTTGTCCCCTGAAACTAACAGGTTAATATTTTCAAACTGAATTCTAGACAACAATTCCCAGAAAAGTGATTAAAGAGAAAATAACAATCCCATTTCACTTGAAGTGAAATGCACGTGTAGGAACAGGAGAGGTCCCATGGCAGGTCTCCAATGCAGCATTACCAGGTGAAGCCCAGGGAAGCCCTGGTGATTGAGTAGGTGATTGCTCTTGCATCCCCCTGAAATATTACAGATGCAGGATCTCACTGCAAGGAGAGGTAGGGGCTGAGGAGTAAATCGGGGGACCAAGATTTGACACCAAAAAACGAGACCTGAAGCCTTGGTGTTCTTCATTCCTATGGTGATTTGTATACTCTCAGGAATGGGCAACTTGCCACTGTAGGGGATTTTCAGCTACATTTGGACCACAACTCCTTACAGATTTTATTGTTGAAGCCTGAAAGATGGATTTTTTTTCCAGGTCTTACATATTACTTGGCAGTGCTGAAAGATTTCCACATCTCTCCCTAGAAAGGATGAGCAAAGCAACCACAGCACAACCTCTGGCATGCTTCACAGCCCACCTTCAGCTGCTGAGATGCTGTCCTGACCAAGGCTAGCAGAATATGACCTGCATTTCCCCAGTCCTTGACAATAAAAGACAATAATTATCTTGATCATAATTGCAATTCTAATAATCTGACAAGAGACATAGCTCAGAACAGACTCGGGAGAGCTTCATCAATTAAAGTCACCTCCTCAGTCACTACTGCAACCCATACAAGCTCCCCAGCACTTTCCAGCTTTGCTGTCTTGGGTGGTGATAAATACACTTTTATGACTTTCCAGATGTTAGTGTACAAAGTCTCTTTCATTATTCATGCTCCATAAACCCATACAAAGAGCTGGGCACAGATCAAGCACATGGGAAACCTAATTCCAACTATCTCACCATATTTTAGCTGTAATTTAGCAACAGCATGCTCAGTGCCCTTATTTATGAAGGTTATCTGCCTTAGAAATATATAAAGCCTCTGCTTGTCCTTTTATAGAAGTTTTTCACTACTGAAGCTTGAAACACATCATGATAGCTTAAGTCACACAAGCAGCAAGGGACACAACAAAGCCTGATTTAACTGACAATCTCTGCTTTGAAGGTAAAACTTCCCAAGCAGCTTAGATCCAGAGGTTGACCTGAAGGCTCATCTAACAACAGTTTGTATTGTTAAACATGAAGGAGTCAAAGACTTAAAGAGTCCAGGAAGGATCCTGCAACCATGGTTTCAGCTCTTTTTTTTTAAAGGATTTTTAGATGTTTATTTTGCATTTTAGGAGACTGAGGATCTTAGTTTAAACCAGTTCTTAGCCATGTTTTACCACATTACACCATGAGCCTTCAAAATGAAAACCAGGCTTTTGCTAGTCATCTAAGAAATGCTACCAAAACATCCATTTTATACTAATGTTCACAAAGAAAATACTTCACCAGCTAAAAATCTGTGTTCATATTTTACATGCTAGCAGCATGCTCTCCTTTCTGCCGATGACTTCCAATCCATGGGAGCAGAAATCCCCAAAGCAGTAGTGAGCCACAAGCTGAACAGCAGAGGAAACTTAATTCAGATGAGTCTCCCTCCTATGAAAGTTGTCAGTGAAAAGCAATGTCCCAAATTCCCCTGATTCCTCCCTCAGGAGGGGCACGTGTGAAGGCAGAGGGACAGAAATCACAGCCACAAGTGACACAGGGCACTGCCCACTAAGAAAGGGCCATTCTGAGAGAGCCAGAGAGCTTTGAAGACAGGGACTGCACCAAACCTGCCAAGACCTCCAGGTGAGGTGTGCCTCTTTGTTTTCTCACTCTGGAAGATGCTGCAAGGCAAACCAAAGGGCACAAGACTTTGAGGAGACTCAGAAAGCAGAGCTCTACTGGCAGAATATTTTTTCTTGCTTGTTGAAGGCTGGAGACAGCAGGAATTTCTCCATCTTAATTCACAGTGTCCCTTTCCCTCTGTGCAGAAATAAAGAGTGCAATGCCATACGCAGTAGAAAATGAACCAAAATCCTAAAATGCATGTATTTGTATGTAGGTGGCTGCTACCTTTTTTAATCATAGTGTTTCTTTGCCAAGAGATCATTTATAACATATGTATCAAATCAACACTTTCAAAGAGCCAACTGTGAAGGAAAAAAGAAAAAAGTTGGTTTTTTTTCACATTCCTTTAAGGGACGCAACCAGATTAAAATAACTGCAACCCTTTTCCAACACTAAGCACCCTTCCAACCCTCTGTCATCCACAGGTTGGGCAGTCCAGCTCAGAGTGCCCCACTCAACTTTCTGGACCCAAAAGCTCAGAGAAGCAAAACCCCAGTGACAACCAATGTGATATCTGGCTCTCCATCCTCAACTTGATGAGTCTGTAGAGGTGAATTCAGGGTTCTGTCCTCCCTCTATTGCTGACAGAGCCCCTATTCCAGGCAAGGGAAAGTGGGATCAAGGCTCTCTGGGACACACCACTGTGCTCTGCATACTCTGGGAAAGCATAACAAGGTCATTCCCACCCCACAGGGAGGGCTGGATTTGCACCGACAAAACAAAAATCCAGTGTTACATGAAAGATCTCACTTTGCTTTTAATCTAAACCAAAGTAAATTGGCTTTAATTTACCCCAGACTTTCTCCAGCACTCACCTTCCCTCACAATACTCAGCTGCAGTAACACTGAACTATCTCCTGACCACCTCACTTCAAACAACAATTCCTTGGAAGTGATAAGCTTAGAGCTAAAAGGGATGAAGAGTTTAGATGATTTCAAGGTTTGTTATTCTGGAAAGGTCCGAGCTTATGACAAACAGGAATTTCACAACGGATTCAGTGAAATTAGGACTAAAACAGAAGTGTAAGAAGCTCTTGAAGAAAGTATGAAATGACAGTACATCCATGTTTGTCATTCTATAAAATCAGCTCTGTTTCTAGGAAATCCTGCCTGCCTTTCCTGATGATGGATATAACAAGTACATAATTTGCCTCAGAGGCAAAGCAGAAATTAAAAATGCATTAATTCATGCAAAATGAGATCTGGGATATATCTGTTTTGTTTTGTTCTATTATTAAAATAAGAAAGTTCAAACAAGAGGAAAATTTGGTATGAAACAATCCTTAAAGTCCTAGGGTCCACTACAATGCTTGGACAAAATTCAAATACATTTTATCCAAAATATGGCACCAGCTTCCATCAAAAAATTATATGTTCAGTCACAAATGGTTATTGTAAAATCTTTATTAACCTAAGTGCATATAAAAATTGTGAATTCTTAATACAAAGCAGTATTTGACTTTTAAATTTCATTTTAAGCTTGCCCTGTTCACTTGGAATGTGATTACAGAGTAAATTAAAAAGTAATCACATGTGAATTACATTTCCTCATGAATGTAATGACTTCAGGAGACTGATTAATGTTAAGCAGTGCCTGTCCTACCTCATGCATACCTTCCCAGGTGAGATGTGCAAGATAGCTGTCGTGAGTTGATTTAATTTCCTTTCTCTGGTAGTCCAGTGAGAAATGTTGAACAGAAACCAATTCAGCACGTTCATTAGATCTGTATATGTTCACTTCTTTTGTCCACCCAAGCACCATCTGCAAAATGCTCTCAGTGTCAGCTTATGATTGTGAGCAAGACCCCAGAGACTTCTCTCATCCTGTACCTGCATCCGAGCCAGGAAAACTCTTTACATTTAGATAGAACAACTCAGCTGCTGCAGAGAGCAACAGATACATATGTGTCAGCAAATTAAAGCCTGATGAAAAAGAATACCTTGTCAATAAACTAGGAAATAGGCCTGTCTAGGAAAATACGCACAGCAATATAGATACACCCCCCTAAAAAGCTGCACATAACTCAAAACATGACTAAAACCTTTTCTTTAAGAATTATTTTTAAATGAATGTAGGTATTACATTAAAAATAATAAAATTTACAGGAAAAATTTATTATCTATGAATAAAGCAAATGGCACAAAATTCTGTCTCTAATTCAATAGCCACACAATATTTCAGTTCAAAATTTGTTTCCCAAGAATTATTTTTTATTTAAATAAGAAACAGAAAGGATATTAGCCTTATTCTTAGCTTGTTTGGATCAGTTCATCTTACATCTCATCTTTTCCAGGAAAAGTCTCATATCCCTCTTGTATTCTTGACTTTAATAATAAATAGGAATCCACTTAATATCACAGCTCAGGTGAGTCACAAGAAATAAATCCAAATTTTTTCACAAGTTTGAATGTTTCTATCAATGGTTTCTATTCAGAGAATCATATTTCTGGACCCTTTTGAAAGAAAACATTCCACAAGTTACAGAGAACCAGCAGGATGTTTAATGCACATGAAAAGAGGTAAATGCAGAATGTCTCTGAAGCCAGGAAAGGAAAATCCATCCAAAGGAACCAACCCTACATGACTCAGCACTGGTCTCAAAGGGTGATACTGATATTTCTCCAGTCTTAGATGCCTTGATGGGCAATAATGAAAGGGAGATGAATATAGGGACACCAGCATTTACAAAACAAATCTCTCACTTCATTTTCACCCAGACAGAAGAAAAATTGAATTAAAAAAGTATAGACCCAGCAATGATTTTAGCTGTATTAATATTGCAGCTTAATTCAGCCTTGTAAATACTAAAGACAAAAGCATAGTCTAATTGTTCCAGAGCCAGTTCATCTCTGATGGCAAGAGGACTGTTCTGAATTCTAAGTTTGCTTTTTAGTGGCAGCATGAGAATAAATTCTAATATAATAACAAGGCTTTTTGCAATTATATATTCATATGTACATATATTCATTTTCATCACCTTATGTTGTCACTTTCCATTATTTCTGTATCCTCAGCAGTAAGACTTTGTTTCTCACTGATTTTTCTCCCCATCTCAAGCCTGATCCATCTCCTTTTAGCAGTGCTCCCAATACAACACATCCCAAAGCTTCTCCTGCTTTTGCCATCCTGGTTTGGTCCCAGGTGGAGCCACCCTCTCACAGCCTCACTTTTGGGTGGCCTGGCAGCAATTCCCTTCCACCATCCACCCATGTCCAAACAGATCACATTTTAGACATATTAGATAAAAAATTGCTCCCTTTAAAACTCCATCTCTATTCTGATGCAGCAACAAAAAAACCTCTGCAAACTGGACCATCTCCTGGGAGGAATAAAAACCCCTGCAAGTGATAACTTTTTTTAATCTATATGTGAAACTTCAAAATATCTAAATATCTTCCTAAAAAGTAAAGGTTACCTGTAGCAAGGGACAACATCATTATGTGACTATTAATAGAACTCTGTTTTCAAAGGGGAGCCTGTGCATGTCGTGCAGTGTCATGCTCCTTTTGCAGCCTGTGGGATTATTGCTTTAAACTTTCCTCTTGACACCCAGCACTCCAGTTTCCCTTCATGAGGAGGGCATTTAATCACCAAACACTGTTTTTCACAAAGCATACGATGATGCTCTCCTCCTATCTGCCTCTTTTTATTTCATTGGACGTTAGGATCTCAAGAGACTGTTCAAAAAGACAACAAGAGACACTACTGCCCCAACTATCATTCTGTTTCTTCAATAATAACTGGAAATTAATTGGCATTAATTCACTTGTTCAGAGTTGTACAGAAGATGTTGCTTGCAAACAGCAGCCATGGTTGACTGATTATGGAAAGGCAATTAATTTGGAAAAAGGGTATTGTAAAATAAGAATCCAATATCATCTCAGTAGGTGTCACTGCAGTCAGAAGAACATGTCAGAAAAGGAATGCTAAATATTTAGACGGCACTGGCATCACCTGTCCTGCTCAAAGGAAATATTTATTCTATGGCCTCTTCCAGATTTACACATATCTTTAATCAGTTCAGAGCTTAAGATAGTTGTTTGCTGTAATAAAGATTCAGAGGGCAAGCACAATATTTCTCTGCCCAGAATGAGCCTCCTGTAGCACACACTGCTTGTAATGACTATAACCATTGAGACATTTTTCTGCAAAATGTGTTTCCTGAATTATAAATGAAAATAAAATGAAACATCTAGCTTGACACAGGTTACTTCAGTATGCACCTACTGCCATTTTTCAGGGCAGGATGTTTTCACAAGCAATGCAGTGAAGGGGACAGAATGTTAGTGTGGATGTCAGGATGCCTGAGTCTATTTGAGCTCTGCCATTCATTTACCATCTTCTCCAAACAACATCTTACCTCTGCCCTGTTCTCCTGCCATATTTGCTTCTTATACTTACTTAGCTTTCAGTCTTTTCTAAATAATTTTTTTAAATGTTTGTGCAGCCTGTAACTCGGTGGGGTTCCAACTTTGATTTAGACTAGAGAGCACAGTTGCTGCTCTGATGGAGGAGTGATGTCCTGTGCCACAGTGTCCCAAGCTGGTTCTGCCCCTCAGCACCAGCAAACTGGACCCTGCCCACTCCAGACAACAGGGCTCGGGCCAGTTGTGTTTGTTACTGACTTACTGTTTTTCCTTCTTACAGATTACATGATGTTCATAAAGCACAAAAAGAAAAAAAAACCTTGATAAACTCAGCATTTCTCTAATTTACAAAATATAGAACTACCAGGATTTTAATATTAACTGATGTGGCATGGCTGAGATGGATATGGCAGCTAAGGGCAGTGCCTACATACATTTGTACAGCCATATAATGGATTTTTTCTGTTACAAGTTATGTACTGCATAACTGGTAGCATAATCAGCCACTGAAATGTGCCACTTAAGAAATCATAAAGCAGCCTAAGGAAAGCTTTTAGAATAGAAAACCTAAAATTTTAGCAAGTGTTCTACTAACTGTTTCCCATTTAGCTTTGAAAGGGACCAGAGCAGAGACAGAATTTTAGAACATGTATTTACAAGGAACACATTTCTGAAGCCATCTCCTTTCGAATAAAGCAGTAGAACAAAGAAAGGAAAAAAAGAAAAACCAGCTCACATCAGGGTGTCATCACCTTTCTGATTTACCAGAAAGCACAAGCACTTCTAATATATAAATATTCTCCAGATTGCTTGGTATTACTGTCTTCCTACTGAAGACCTGCCCAGCTTCCAGCACCATCCACTGCAGAAGGGTCCTCATGCCCCACAAAAACACAGATCAGATACAGTGAGCATGAGAGCTGAGAGGGAATTTTTGCCTCCTGACAACTTCCAAAAATCCCATCCCCGGTGCTCTTTTCCTTAAAACTTGGAAACACAGGTTCAAGGCCAAAAGAGCAGAGAGGCAGTGCTTCAGCTGATTCCATGGATTTGCATCTTGGACAGGTCAGAAGACAAATTATCCCAGAGAAACTTTGTGAGGAAGCTGAATGAGCTAAAGCCACCATGGAGCTGCACATGTGGCTGTAACGTGGCAGAGAGGCAATTAAAGTCTTCTAACCAAAGTCAGCTTGGACAGACCCCAAGGAATGGGCAAAGCTGTTCATCTGAGCACACATCCCTTTGAGAGACTTGTTTGACTGTTACCAAGGGACAACAGGAAACCACCACACCTTTAATGTCTAAGTCCCATGTGTAGAACAAATGTATTCAGCAGTCAACATACTGAAATGAAGGAAAATTTAAAAAAAAAAGCAACAAAAGCAAAACACTCATTTAGGATGCAGAAAACTTAACTTCAAATCCCTTTGCTGTTTCTCTCAGTAGCTTGAACCTGGTTCCTGCCAAAGGAATGCCCTAAGCACTTAGTAACTTTGAAGTGCAGCAGATTACTTGCACTTGTATTTTGTAAAATCCCTCAAAACGTCTTTTTATTCTAGTGAAAATGAAGCTGATTTCACAGTATCATCTTTTTGTGCACCTTGGAACTGGAGTCTCTCTGCCAGACATATTAACATTCTACATGTCTTCATTCAAGAATAAATGAAATTACCTCAATCTTCTCAAAAAACTTGAAGATAATTTGAGATTAATTTTCTCAATAGCCTTGATCTGAAATACTCAAATATAGTTTGATTCATTAAAGTGTTAAGTAAATATTTCTTTAATAACTGAATTTATCCCAGCATTCTGCCTTTATCACCAATTGCAAGAAGTTGAGGTACTACAGAAAATCAATTATTTTCAACAAAGAAGTAGAGACATCAGTTAAATCTCCAGTAGTTACAACAGAATAGTCAATTTAATGGATTGGTATTTTTTTCTGACTTTTGCAGTTAGGCCTCTGGCTTCATTCATGCTAAAGGGCAGCAATGAGAGACATAACAGTAATTGCTCCAAGTGGCACCACAACCTTTAGGCATCATTAAGAAACCCAGCCAGCATTTTGGAAGATAGAAATTATACCCTTACACTCCGTAATTTTAAAGACAATTGGCTGAAATACCAATTCACATCTTGTGTCCTTTGTCTTACCAATAAAATAAATAAATTATACTCTACTACTAAGGGTAATAAGAGGTACATTTTCCTTTTGACAGAGATATAAAACTGTCATTAATATGTTATAAGGGAAGATTACAGTCCTAAATGTAGCTATCCTTTCAACTTCTGACACGTCAAATTAATCTTTGCTTACACCATTACATGAACTAGACACAGAATGAAAATTCATCCCTCCGTAAAGTGACACTGCAAGACCCCTGCAATGTTGAATTTCCATTGTTCAGTGAGAACATGTCCCCCATTGCTGTCATGAATCTTATGTGCAAGAGTCAGGTATTTCAATGACAATTGACAATATAGCCTCCTAAAACTGTTAGCAAGGAGTTTATAGCAGTACAAGTGCTATCTTCATTGGCTGCATTTTATCTACTAAGTACACATTACACATCTAGTATATATTATGTATATTTATGTTCAGAGTTACTAATTCATGATTCAGATGGTTCATAATGATGCAGAACTTGGACTGCATTAAAAGCCACACAGCAGATTACAAATCTGTTTGGCTGCTCAAGACATAGACCTAATAGTCACTTCTTGATGGGAATGGATTCAAAGTTGGACTGCCTGATTCTAAAATTAAAAGTGAAATAAAGACTAAGTTTAATAACATTCTCAGTGTTTAAACAAAGATTGCCAGCTGACACCTCCTAGGGAAAAAGCTCAAATTAGTTCTTTCAGCTTCCTTTTGAACAGTTATGTGTTACAGTGATAAGACGGGCAGCAGATTTGTTTTAAAAGTTGACTGCAGCTGTGTTCAGAGGACCCAAGCAGAACATTGCATTATAGACTCAAAAGGAAAACAAATACAGAGATTGCTCAGCACAATTAATTTTCAGAGCTTCCAACCATGGCCATGTAACCCCAATTCTTCTGTAAACACATGGTAAATTACAGGGATTCAGGAAGTAAGTAAAGAAAGATGAAAGGAGGATGCTTCCTCACAAAAAGCTTCAAACTGCATTGCTCCACTAGGCCTTGCTTAGTGTCAGAAACTTGGACTGTTCTGACTGTGGGTTCATTGGTAGCTCGAGGAAAGTAAATAAAACTCCACTTTATCTTTACAGTTTGTGTTTTTAAAATATCACATTTTCCCTATAAGGAGGAGATAACGGTGTTATCAAACAAGGTTAAAAACCACCAAGGTTTTAAGCCACTGTGGTTCCATCCAAAGGAGGATTGCATCTCTTGGCTAAAAAGTGCACTGAGCACCCACAAATGCACGGCATCAAAAACCTGGGGGAGGTTTTGTGAAGGGGCCCCAGAGAGGCCAGTCCTGGGGAGCCCCATGCAGCACCCAGGGGTGCTCACAGAGGCACCATCAGCTGGAAAGCCCTCAGGGACAAAGGGTTTGCACAATCTCCCACCTCCACAGCTGGCTGGACAGTTTGGCTCCTGAAATGAGTAACTCACAACAGCTATTCATCCATTTGCTTTACTTTGTTTGGTATTCTTCACCTTACAGCAGTGCAGCTGATAAATCTCTTCCTCTGATTTTGGTATGGGTGATCTGATGTTCATCCAGAGCTGCTGTGGGCCCTTCCTCTAGAAACAGAAGCCTCTGTGAATAAAGCTTTTTGTGACTATTTCCATCTCTCATGCCTAGTTGGGAGGAAATTACACAAAGTAATCTCTTTACATGGAAATTTAACTTTCTCCACACCTGACAGGTCTAGAAAGACTGTTAGAAATTTCTGCTCAAGTGATGAAAAACTCAAGGTAAGATTTGGTGTGTTGGAAAACACTGTACCTTACATTGGTCCCTGACCTGGGTTTCAGTGCTACATTTGAGCAGTGAAATCCCTCACTTGACTGGGGGTGATGAAATCTCTGTGGCACGCAGATATTTTCAAGAGAAACCTGACAGTCTGCTACCAGAGAGAAAGTTGGAGAGCATCCAGTGAGACAGGATATATACAGAATCTACCATGTGTGCATCGGGAGGGCACACAGAGAAGCAGAGGTGTGTATAAATGCCTGTATGTATATCAACACACATGTGCAGAGGCTGATAAGTTATAGCTGCTAAAATTATGCATTCAAAGAGTATAGATTCCATCTGATCAATCATTCAGGACATATTTACCCTTAATCTGCATAAAGGACATGATGAGAAAGCCAAACATGTCGCTGTGAAGATATGCTAAATCAAAGAAATTCAGAGTGCTTTGGGCAAAACCCCATTATTATTACTTTAATCACATTTTTATAGGAAAAGTGATATAAATGTGTGCCATTGCTGGAAACCTGACCAGTTTCTTTGATGTCTTGCCCAGCATGACGTGAGCCAAGGATGCCCTGGAATCACAAAACTTTATTTGTAAATTCACTTTTAAAAATTTGATATGAGCTTGGAGTGAAATTCAAAATCGGAAAATGTATCGCAAAAGCTGTTAATACCTAAATCTATTGAAATAAGAAGCTATCTAAAGTAGTAACGGCACAGAAACTACAATCTTCACTTCTTTTAACTTGAACTGCCAGGGACCTTTCTCAGTTGGTCCTTTTCAGAGATTTCGAGGTGCCTTGAAAACTGAAATAGTGCCCTAATGTTCTCTTGTTAAAAAAAAATAATAAAAGGCTTCCTTAGACACGGTAAAATCCAGCCAAAAAACAACTTCCTGCACACCCACCCAGTGTGTTACATTAGAACTAGGGACAGTCCCATGTCACAAAAACCTGTAACACAGCATGGGAAGCTGCTAGCTACCCTCTTGTTTAACTCCTCTTCCTCTCCCACACATCTGGCTGATGGTGAGGCTCTGCCATCACCAGATCTGCAGGGTCAGGATGTTAAAATGAAGCCAGCACATCCTCCTTGTGCCTGGGCTGACCTAGACAGTCTCTACACAGCATCACACCAATTTCCATCCATCACAATTTCTTGCAGTGGGCAGGTTGGGCAGCTAAAGGAAACCAAAATGAGAGGAAGGTGTGTGCAAAAGAGAAAGACAATGTACCGTACAGACCATACACACTAGAAATGAACATTATCATCATCAATCCATGCCACGGATTACAAATATTAAAATAAGAAAGCAAAAAAGTTTCACTCAGCAGAACTCAGCAGTGGCTCCCACAATAACATGTGAACAAATAAGGCCTCTTTGCCAAGTTTTGCAGAATTTTTGAATGGAGGCTGATGTCCAATTCCTGATGGACAATCAATCAATGTTATTTGGTTTTCACATTTCTCTTTGTCTAAACAAGTCTTGTTCAATTACAAATATTGGTATTAGGCTCTGTCCCACTGAGTGCTTTTAGTTATGGGCTGTGTAGTGTTCAGTGACCTTACAGTCAATACTGAAAAATGTTAATGCAATGTGTTCTATGTTCTATGAGAAAATCCCATTATTAAGACTAGTTATGGGCTGTGTAGTGTTCAGTGACCTTACAGTCAATACCTAAAAATGCAATGTGATCTATGTTACATTCACACAGAAAAGAGAAAATCCCATTATTAAGATATTTGACAGAAAGTGAAGCAATCTTACTTCTTTCTTGGGTCCTAAACTTAGCAATGCAGCATCAGCAAACAACTTTGTTTTTCTGTGCCTTCATTAACCTTTCCTGTAAATGGTGTTTCACACTGCTAGGGCTGTACAGAGCCTCAGAAACATTATTAAACATGAATACCCCTTTCATTCATGAGGTTATACATATTCCTCCTGAAATCAGTATAGAAAATCATAAATTATAAAATGCAAAAAAACCCCAAAAAACCCGAACATTAATAAATGCAAAATGTACTGCACAGAGGATAATATTTTCTGTAATTTAATAGCACTTCTTCTGCTAGCAAGAGGAGAGTTTTCCCTACCTGTTTCTAATTGCTATATAAATACTTGCCAGGTGAATACTGGCACCAGCTTGTTTTGATTTTGGGGGTAAAATAGATATAAATGTTCTATTAAAATGTGAAACTACAGTTAGCAAATTTTACTAAAAAATATAGCGGTTGGTTTTTTTCCTTTTTTAAACCTACTATAACTTTTTTAAAGATCTCACAATCCTCATGAAGTCAGCCCTCATACTTGACAACTAAATACAGCTTACTACTACACATCAAAGCAACATGAAAATACATTTAAAAATACTGAATTTACAGAAGATTAAAAAATGTTTGTTGAGAGTTTTCAGTAAACCTTGTCCAACATGGCATCAAAGCAGTCTACTAGCAGATGGCAATCTGTCTAGGAAAAATATGATTTCATCCACATGACTGTGTAAATTACCTGAAGACTATAGGTAATTTCATAGCATTACCTCCAAGAAAATAAGAGTAATCTTCACATATTGTTCCAGGGAGGGGTCCTGATATTAAGGGGATGATGATGACCTTGAAATATAAATGGGAAAGAAGAGATGAAAGGAAAATTACCTATAATTTTTGTTCTCAACAACTGATAAATCTAAAGAATCCCTGGGTGAACTCCATGTCTTGTGTTTCCGGTGGAGGCAAAGCACACTGAGTCACTAAAATAACTCACTGCTGATGGATACCTGCTTATCCCATCACCACATCCGTCACAGGAAATTTCAACCAATAAGTTGGTCTGTTCTGCTCACCAATATGCAGAAAGCTTGTTAGAGGCATATTTCAGTTGGGTTTCTCTGAGAAACTTAACCTTTCTATTTTCATTGGGCAGTACAGTTACTGTTTTAAGAAAACAGTTTTTGCCAAGAGCTCTCAAACACTAAGTCATTGCAATTATTCCTTCCTTGAAATAAAAAGGAATATTTACAGTACTGTTAATTTTTAAACAGAAAGAACAGTGCATTTTCTCTTTTTATCAGCTTCAATTCAGATATTAGAAAGACTCACATGGAAATACTCAATTTGAGCTTTCTTTGATCAGTGTTATGCTTGCTTTCCTTCTGGTATTGTTAATGTGCAATTTTTTGTCTATTTTGCTCAAAAAGGTGCTATCCTTAAAGACATCTGAAGGTGAAAGATACACCCCAGCCAGCAGAAGGCATGGCATTCCTAGACGAACAGACAGATCATTTTACATTCTTTTCATAGCATCCAAGAGACTTAGTCCTGCTGTCCAGAGAGCAAAGAAAAAAATTAAATTCCAGTGCCAGCCCATTGCACTCACTGCCACAGAAGAAATCAGCAAGCAGAGACAGACATAGAACCTGTTGAGGAGGTTAAACAACACAGGTGAGTTCCTGTTACTCCATCATTATTTGAGCTAAAACAGAAAGTTTGCTACCAAGCAAAGGCCACAGTGAGGGATGGACACAAACAGCCCATTTTATTGAAGGTATGGGCAGAATGACACCCATCACTTCCCTGCAGATTTGGTAACACTTGGTGGAATCACAGGATGGCTTGGGTTCGAAGGGACTTTAAAGATCATCTCAATCCAGTTCCTGCCACCTTCCACTATCCCAGATTGCTCCTAGCCCCATCCAACCTGGCCTTGGAAACTCCCAGGGATGGGGCAGCCACCCCTATGCCCCAATGTAACAAACACAGACACAGCACAACTGCCCTGAAATATGTCATGAGACACAGAGGATTCAGTGAAATATTCAGGCAATGTACACAGAGCAGGCCAGAGGGTACAGGGAAGAATGTTGCATCTAAATAGCCAAATTACAGATACTGTATTTCAGTAAAATTAATAACAAACTGAACTCAGAGGCACCTCATCTAAATTTGAAATGGAAATTTGCATCTGCCATGTTTATTTCATTATTATTTCATGAGGAGTCTATGCTTGTTTATGAATTCTTAAAGTATATTTAAGCAATCAAGCATAATAGTGGTGTAATTATCTCAAACCTATTGCAGCTCCAGGACTTTATGAGGAATCTAAGTGCATTTCATGTAGCTAGCTCCTAAGGTGTCGCACTCATGAGCTTATTCCCTGCTGTGTCGCACTGAAAAGAAGCACTGACAAGGGGGAAAAAAACACCCCATACCTGTTACCAGAAAGGGGAAGTTCACATCAGTCCTGTGGACTGACACCACTCCCATAAACCACATCCACATCTGTCCCTGCAGCAGAGATCTTACAAGGCAGTGTTTTTATTGTGTTCAAAGCCACCTCAGTGAGGCATTTCTGAGCTGGGCTCCTGCACCTGGCAGCCAGCCTGCAATAGAGTTGCCACCTTTAGGGGAAAAGAATCCAGCTGGAGAGCTGGTATATAATGAAAATGATTGAAAAGTGGTTTTGCACTTAATAACGCTGCTGCCATGGTGATCTCTTCCATTCTGCTGCTCTCTGGGTAGAAGGCACTTGCTTGTTCCCCTTCACATGTGATATTAGCTCTTTTTTAAAAAGAGACAGAGGTGGTAATGCTTGGCAGCTTGAAGATCAGCAGGGCTGCAGAAAGCAGAAAAACTCTGTTGGGCCAAAAGAGACAAGCACTGCCACAGACCAGCAAAGCCTTTCCCTTCCTTCCAGACTGAAGTATCATAGCTTGGAAATTAGCTTGTGCAAGCTAGAAAATTCTTGTCCAGGCTTGCTACTACCAGGGCATGTTTCCAGCAGTTGTGGGCCACTCTTCCTGTGAAATCAAATATGGACATAGGGTTTAGTTTTGGAGTAGGACTGACACTGTCACAGCACAAATTATCTTTTGTCTCCTTAAAACTGATTCAGCCAGCTGAACTTTTCCCATTCAGTAAAAGGAAAAGGGATAAAATGCAGCAAAGATAATCTGCTGCACAAATTATTCCCAAGTTAAGCTTTTTCCAGACAACATATCTAATTATTAATGATTTAAAGGGTGTGAAAAGTGAGCTCCAGGACATATTTGTAAATCTTACCAGGAGGTCTACCTTAAACTCAGCTCCAACAATTGCCACTGCTCTAAAATCTGGTACACACCTTTGAACTTTCAGTGGTACTTTCAAGACAAATGGGAGGTGACAGCTAAGTAGCAACACTTCTTTAGAATAAACTGAAATTCATTAGATGAACTTTCAAAGGGTCTATACAGTGTCTCACACTGAAAGAGCAGTTTTCTACAGCCTGTTCCAGACATCCAAGAATATCTTGCTCCGAGACAAGTCTGGCTGCAGCGAAATTTGTCAAAAAATTCTGAACTGATGCAATAACTGGATACACAGTCATTGACAAGGATTAGGTTTTCTTTATGGTGATACTATAAAAGGATTAGTTCTATGGTTTTACAGTATAAATCCCTAAAGGCAGATTTTATTTTATTTTTTAATATATGAACTACAAAAATATCCTAGTATTTCTTTGTGAGATATGAATTTACTGCAATTTTTAGAACACTCATCTTTATCTTTATTGCTGTATTCCAGGCAAACAACACTTCCCATGCTATCCTTACTTTTTGCTTCCCCCTGCTTTATTAACTTGATCCTTTTCAGCCCTAGTTCAGGTGATATTTGATTAATTTGTGATCACTGCTTCTGGGCATCATGTTCTTAAAGACAGAGTATTGTCCAGAGAATTATACATGGGAAATAACATCCTTTGTGTTTACCTTTATTATCTTTTCTCCTTGTTCAGTGCCCACATTTCCTTCTATGCCACAAATACTGTATCTTACTGTATCACTGTATTTTCCTAGCCACAAAGCTTTGTTCTCTGGTAATTGAAAAATTCTTTATCCATGGCTATCACATTTACTGAGGTCAAAAACTATGAACATCTCACATGTTTGAAGTGCATTAGATTACATGGGCAAGTAAGTATAGAATGGTTTAAAAGAATCATGCACAACTGCTTTTTAATCAGCAAAGACCCTTTAAAGTAGTTATCAGCAGTGTACTATCAGGAAATGCTATTTAGATGCTCCTACTAAAAGCACAAAGATTATTCAATCTTCTTAAACCTAAAATAAACTCGGGTTACATGACACCAAAACATGATGTATACACATCGTTTAGTCCATACACTAAAGTAGCTGGGCTCATAATTTCTTTTCTATTAATATTGCAGAAATGAAACCATACAGCTTGTCCCTTTGAGACAGGGAAATCATTGAGATACTCTTGGATCCAATACTGCTGCATGTTAAAGGACTTATTAGAATTTAAATTACTATTGTGTATTGTTTTAATATGTCTTCACAGCATGCACCACAACAGCTCCTTTGCAGCTATTACACTGTACATTGGCTACATCAATTAACAGAAATGCACATTATATATTATTGACCTATTTAATAGCTAATACATTTTTCCACAGTCTATTTTCTCTTACTAACGTGCACTCAGAACACACACTATGAGTTAGTTTTGCTAAGAAAGTCACATATCTGTGTACTTACTCCAAGAACACTGTGCATATACACACTATATCTGAATCTAGTGACTCCTTTTTAAAATCCAATTTTACTGTTTTCTTTCCTTTTGCAACATCCATATCCTAGTTTTTTAAAAATAGGATATTAGTGCCAAGTTAGGGACAAACCCTCATTAATTGGTAGCAAGCAGCACAGAGAAAAAAACTCCTGCAAGTTCAAATAACTTTATACATGTAAAAAATATCAGATCTAGGTCAACATGACAAGTGAAGTATATCTGATGTGTAATATTACTCAATAAACAGACTGAAAAATATCTAGATGCAGTTCACTAAATCAAGACAAAGTGTTGAAATTGGCGTTCTTATAGATGACTGTTTCTAAAATCACAAATTTATATTTGTGACTGCCTCAGAAAGCAAAAAATAAAATCCTCAAAGCACTGCTGAGAATTTAAATATTTAACTTTGACAGTGTGAAAAAAACCCAACTATTTTAAAGAATTTCAATTATGTAAATGAGAAGAGAGTTTATACATAACTGACAAAATGAACTGTTTCTTTGGTGGCCTATTAGTATTGAAATGGCTAAACCAACATCTCTGCTACATTGATCATAGTGACTTATAAGCAAACAATGACTTAATGGTAAAATATCTTATCTATATATAATGCTACTGAATGCAAAAGTCTTTATGCATTTCCAGGTCTGAAATGAAGCATACATATGCAAAGAAAAAAAGGGGATAAAAAGAAAGCTTTTCTAAACTTTATGCAAAGGGCTAAGCAGCTCTGGTTGCTCACAATAAAATAATATGGTTCCCATTTCAAGTCTTCTGATTTAAATTCAGTCTGTGTTGGAAATGACCAAAAGCTGCTTAAATGTGACATGGTCTGTGTGGAAAAAATCAGTGGCTTTGTAGGAGTGGATAAGGTCTCCACCTTGGAAAGTTTCCTCACCAGGCAGGATGTCAGGGCCAGCTCCCAGGAGAGGCTCAGCTCTTTTCTCCAGGCTGTAACCCCTCCCAGGCACAGCTGGGGTGCCTGACACTCATGTTTTAGTGAACAAGTGTTTTACAGAAGTGCTTGGTCTCCAAACCCACTGCTCACTGTGGCTCTGAACTCACAAACCCAACCAGGTGAGGGTGAAAGACCACTCAAAGGTTCAGTACTGAGGCAAACTTTTTACAGGTCTCGAGCAGTGATTTGAGCACAGATGAGCTTCACACAATCCTCTTCTGCCCTGTCCAGAGGACATCCTAGAGCCTGGATTTAATGTGGGTCGACGAGAGTACAAAGGAAAAAGGATTGGGTTCATAATGCCTTCACAAATCCTTCTTTTTTTCCTTTCTCATTCCCCTCCTTTAATGTCTCCTTTCATGTTTCTTTTCTTCTTTCTCTCTTCATGCCCAAGCAGTGGTGCTGAATGCTAACAAGACCTGACCCAGCCAGTTAGTCACTTTGGATAATTTCTTAGGGCATGAGCCATGTGATTTGCTCTTTGTGTACCCACCTAGATACCACAAGGTTGGACTCTTCATTGAAAGTAATGTTCTGGTATCCAATTTTCACAACCTGCCTACCTGATAGCAACCTCCTGATTCCATGTCTATTATGGCTTTGGTTCTCTTTAATGGAGCCTTTTTCATTTTCTCTTCACAAATGTGCTTCAATCTATCTTACATTTTAATTGAATCAAATTTAATTTAAACCAAATCAAAGGTCCTTTCAATACATCTACATAAGAAAGCACTTAATCTTAATAAACTACCATTTAAGATGGAGAGGGAATCTACAGCAGCAGTGAAATATATAGCAAATCAAAATTCTCTCTGTTCATATAAAGGAATGAAGCCAAAATAAGCTCACTCTACTGTTTAAACTGTGCTGCATGTAATGTGTAAGGAAGAGAAATGTGCTGCTAAAGTAATACACTGTGACTGTGAACTATTCGCTGAAATCTGAAAAGAATCCCATTTCCCAAAGCAGCTTAGAAAATGACATTTGCTGGGACCCTGTATTAATGAGATGAAGATCCTTACCCCCTTCAGATTTTATTACATTTCAGAAGACATTTCAAAAAGTCAAATAATTTACTTTGCTTAGGTGAGGAGGAGTTAACCCTCTGGGATTCACTGTCTCTTCAGCTCTACAGTTGTCTAGCATATGAATTTTACTAGAGCTGTTAACTTTTATTTCCTGCAATGCATGGATATGAAATACTGACTGCTCCTCCTCCCTCTCTCTGCCTTTGCACTGCCAAGTGTGTACAATTCTTCAAAACCAAACAGTGTACAGTCCTACATTAGTTGGCCCATGCATACATATATTATTTACTACAATTTACATAAGAACTAGCTCACACCTAAGAAAGATTTGTGATCTTTCAACAAGAGTGAATAAGAGACATTAGTTTATGGGAGACAACTCAATTATCTTTCAAAGTTCTGCAATAAGATCATTAGATTTCTCCTTCACAAAAGCATTTCTACAGATGCTTAGAGAAAAAGAAAGCAGTGTTAGGTACAAATACTTAAGTTAATGCACTTTCAAAATCTTAAAATAGAGAATTAGTTCTGGAAAAATCTGTTTAAGTTTGTGGAGAGGCAGCTGCAGCAGTATCTCAGCTGGTTTTGTGCAGGGATCAGAGAGAAATCAGGCTCTTCCACAGCCTCTGCATTGGATTCTGGGTCACTCTGTGATAATACCACACAATTAAAACAGTGTCGTATTGCTCTGAGTAAAACTTTGGGCACAGCAATAACAGCATTTTTTATATCAGTGGTAAAAACACAAGACTGAGGAGCCACAGAAGAGTCTAGATCAGTAAAAGCATGAATGCAACACCAACACCTGCCCCACAGCCCCTTAAGAGACCCTGCTCTGGTCAGCACTCCTGCTTCCATGCTCACAGGGAAATAGTAGTGAGAAATTTGGGGATGCTAGGGCACAGATGAGAGGACAGTGCAAATCAGGCCACAATGAATTAGAGTTTCTTCCACCCTCCACTTGTGGGGCACTGTTGTTAACACAGAATGTCAAAGAACAGCACTGATGGTTACTGTGATTTAGCTGCTAGAAAAATGTCAGGGTGCCAATAGCATCTGGCTTCCCAGTGACAGTGGGAAGATTAAGGCACTTCTCTTGTGGAAGCAACACCCTCATATGAAAGAAAATCTTCCTGTATCTAATCTAAACCCACTCTCAGTTTAAAACCATTCCCTCTTGCCTATGTAAATAGTCTCCCTCTATTTTTTTCGTGAAAGTTCCCTTCAGGTACTGGAAGGACACAACCAGCTCTCCCTGAAGCCTTCTCTTTTCCAGACTGAACAATCCCAATTCCCTCAGCCTTTCCTCATGCAGAGGTGCTCCATCACTCTGATCATTTTGGTGGTCTCCTCTGGGCTTTCTCCAACAGCTCCATGTCATTTCTGTGCTGGAACCCCAGAGCTGGAAGCAGCTCTGCAGGTGGGGTCCCACCAGAGCAGGGCAGAGGGGCAGAACCCCCTCCCCAACCTGTTCTGCATGCAGCCCATGATGTGGGGTACATGTGCCTCTTGTGGTCTCACTGGTTTTAAATTTGAGCAGGTACAATATATTACACATTACTCATACATCAACCATCCCCTCTCCCTTCCTTGCCCTTTTTATTGTTGTATTAAAGATTAGTCTTTTCCTGGGAAGCAATCACTATGTTTGTTGAAGATATTTTTATGTGGCAGCCAGAAAGGAATTACTGTCTGGCATTCCCTGATAAGGTTACAGGTGAATACAAAAGTATAACTTTCCCTCTCTGTTACATGGTCTAATGGAGAAGTGTTTTGTTTTGCTTTCTTTCAATTCTTTCCATATCTCACTTATTTGAGGACTTGTGTGCTATGAGGAACATCAAAGACTGAATCAAGCATTTTAATATTAACTGTTTCCTGATAGGTATGGTATTTCTGAGATTATAAATTTTATGGAAACCTCCCACATGTGTGACCCTCCACACACAGTCTTAAATGCACTGGTGGGTAAAAAATAGCCTTTCCTAATTCCCCTATAGCAATTTTTCATTTGAAGCACATTCTAGCTGAAGAGAGAAGGAGAACATGCATCAGTAGAGTCACTGCTGTTCCTAAACTCCCCATTCCTAAAGGTGCTGCTGACACTGCATTCCATTAACTTCTCAATAGGTTTGATGCTTGGGCACACAAAAGGTAAATTGGGCACACATTCTCCCAGGAGCAAACTCCACATTTATGTGTGGCTCAAACACCCAGCTAACATGTTCAGTAAAAAAAAGGAACCTTCCTACCTAGAAATATCTTTTCACCAACACACACAGTATAAGAGAAAAACATCTGTGGCACAGCCACCACTCATGTTTCTCCATGGACCTGTCTCCCTATCACCAAGCAGGAGGCTCAACACAGGATTACGAATGGAGCCTATTCAGAATGATATCAAAACAATTGCTTACTGCACCATTCCCTGAAACTACTGGACCTGAAGCTATTTGTTCTGATAGTTCTGCAAAAAAAAATAAATAAAGGAGTGGGTTATCTAAAGTGTTGACGGTTGGCTGAAAAAAACCCAAGGGAGAGTTTGAACCTAAAGTTCTGAAAAATAAGTTTGAAAATCATAAGGACAATATCTGATTGTACCTGTTCCTCTTTGCATTTCCAAAAAAAAAAAAAAAAAAAAGAAAGGAGTGGGTTATCTAAAGTGTTGAGGGTTGGCTCAAAAAAAAACCAAGGGAGAGTAAGTTCTGAAAAATAAGTTTGAAAATCATAAGGACAATATCTGATTGTACCTGTTCCTCTTTGCATTTCCATCTGGAATTCCACTGTAACAATAAGGTAGTACATAAATCTCTCCTTTTTCAAGTTTTAAAAGTGATCGTGTTTGGGGTCAAAAGAGGATCATAAGGACAATATCTGATTGTACCTGTTCCTCTTTGCATTTCCAGCTGGAATTCAACTGTAACAATAAGGTACACAGAAATCTCTCATTTTTCAAGTTTTAAAAGTGATCATGTTTGGGGTCAAATGAGATTTTATACAATGTATCTTCTACTGTCCTAGGGAAAGCACATAAAATATTACAAAGGAGATACAACAAGATATTGCTTATGCTTTTTTAATGGCTGGCTCCCTTCTAACTGGAAATTACCTTTATTTAAGCAGTTTGAAATGATGAACTGAGGCTTAAAAATGCCTAGAGATGCTAAGAGAAAGATGAGTCTTCCTTTTATTCCTTCCTTTCAGATGATTTTCCCTATACTCTGCATTAGTTTCTAGCTATACCCAGTATTTTTTTATTGTAGTATTAACCACCTACCTTATTCACAAGAACAAAAGTTCCAATATCTCCCTGAAAGATAGTAAGTTTAAGGCTCCTTTTGTGACTTCTGATCAAAGTATAACATGTATGGCAAAATTCTTCATTATGTGGCAGATACCAAATAAGAAGAAATACTTTAGCGATAAATAACATCCTATAAACTAGGTCAGTTTTTCCTCCTTAAGCTGAAAGGCTCCCCAGTACCTGTGAACCATCACAGAAAAAAATATATCCTTATTCTGCCTGACCAAGATGTGGATAAAGATTAAAATAAGCCAGAGAAGATTTGAGCCAGAGAAAGAGCAGGTATATCTGAAAGCTTTCATTTGCAGACAGCTCTAATGGCTATGTCTGGCTTCACTTTAATCAGAAAGATGAAGAAGAATTCATAGGCTCCCTCCAGTGTGAGGACATTATGTGGCAGCTGTTTGTTCATACGGTAAATGTATAACACCATGTCTTGATTATTAAATATGTATTTGCAGGTTTACAGGAATATTCCTCTGTCAGACTTCAGCATACTTTATATTCAGGTGCAACAGCCGTATCTTGTGTTAAGCAACCTCAGCATATTAAGCACACTTTGATTTTCCTTTAGTTATTCCATGACGCTTAAAAAATTGATTTTTAAGATTTTTATCAATGAATTTTTTGGTTCTTTTGGGAGTTCTTTTCTCTGCTATCATGAGGATTCATGATGGACTTTCACGCCTGGTTGTTGTCCACCACTCCTTTGCAGTGCTCATTGTTTATATAGATTATCTTTTGAGAAATACTTAATTCTTTGTACTAGGCTAATTCCAAGTACAATTTAGCTCTTTTTGACATTTCTCTTTCTGTGCATCTTCCTGAACTATGGTTTCTCCTTCTTACATGTAAAAACTAACAACCAAGAGCTTGCCGTACCTGATTACATTGCACAATAATGAATTTCCTCCTTTAGTCTGACTTTATGTTACTGTTCCAATTACATAGGCCTAGGATATAGATTTCTGCTTGCATGCACAATTTCTTTCACCAAAGTTTAAATACAAATTGTCCAAAGCCTCCTTTAAAGAGATGTTGGTGTCATGCTCCAGCCTAGCAAACAAGCTCAGACCAAGCAATTTCTGTCTGAAGAGGCTACCATGGGTATTAAGAGTTGGAGTCAATGATCCTTGTGGATCATTTCCAGTTTAGGATATTCTGATTCATCCACTGCCTGTGTTACTCGAAAGAACAGCCTATCTTATCTTAAAGGTCCTTTCTAGTCTGAAAATCCAGGAATCAACTATGATTGCAGCATAGCCATCTACATTGTCACCATTATAAAATCATGCTCAGCTGAAACAAAAGAGCGTGGAGTTTCTTGACATAGCTGGTCAAAAAACATTCCAGCAAATTATCCTGATCTATGGATGCAACAGAAGACTCACTGGAGCAGAATAATTTTCAAATACCTATATATACCCTGGGAAAAAAATAGGTATTAATTCTCATTTTCCTTATGGTTAACATATATCCATTTCTCTAAAAATTAGATGTGAGTGTATATAAATTAAATGTGCAAGAAATACAGACTCACCCTTTCCCACATGATAACCCAAAATGTAACAGCATTCTCAGTCTATTTGTCATCTCAGCCACAAGTGAGCTGAATCTGGCATCTGAACTCCTTTCTCAGTCAAGCAAACACCTATATAGGTCAAAGGAAAATTGCTTCTGTAAAGACTGTGAAAATTGAGCAAGGAACAGAGGAGCTGGTATACAAGGAGCAGGATGCAGGATGCCACTGGGAGATTACAGTTTAGCTCTCCATCTCCACTGTGCTCAGATCCCTCTTAGCAAAGGACACGGCTGCAGGAGCATAAAGCACAGCCTGAACACTCTGCACTGCTGAAATACAGCAGAAAGTGTCAAAGGCAACGGAGGGAAGAGCGTGTCTCACACAGACACAAATGGAAACACCATGTCTGCCATCAAGGCAACGCAGCCAAATTAAAAGTACAGTCAGTGACTTTGGTTGGGCATCTCCTCCTGTGAACACCTTTTCCCCAGAGGTGTAGGTGTAGTGCATGGCCCTTACTGATTGCTCCTTCAACAACATTAATAACTCAGTCACTAGCCTGAAAAAACACCCCTGTTGGAAACTGGGTAATTCCCTGTGGGAATTACTTCAGGGGAAGTGTTTATTTACCTGCCCAGTTCTGCTGGTCCCCTTTGGAACCTGTGATTGCTGTACCAGGGTTATCTGTGCTCCTTCAGGTACAAGAGAGCCTAAAATGAACTTCTCTGGGTCCCTCTGCCAAAATAAGGGAGTATAACCCTAATGCAATAATATTGCATTTGAAATGTCTGTGCAGCTTGCACTTCATACGAATTCTAAAATTTTTTATTTAATATATGTATGGGGGTGTAATTATATCTTGAAAGTAATTGTAAAAAGGACTTTCACTTCTAAGATCTGGCAATAAAAGAGTGAGGAAAACACATGAAGACCTTTTTAGACTTATTTTTCCCAAACATTAAAAACACTGAAAGGGAAACACTTCAGAATGACTAATTTTTAACCTCACAATTGAAAAAATTATTTAAAAATCCCCCAAACTTGACAGCCTACAATCAAATAAATCAAATAGGAACAGAGCCCAGCTAGGAGCTTCTACCACATATTGACAGCTAGAAAATGTGACTCTGGGAAGCCATCACTCTCCAACTACAATGACCTGAAATTATTTGGTAAACAACATGACTGCAATGTAAAGGTACAATAAACAAAGCAATATTAAAAATTCAGGAATGACTGCAGGGACTGTGGAAATTATTACTCTATGGTTTTTGTTTTATTCAAGTGCCAACAATATTTAGTCATCTTTCTTTTTCATTTTCATTTCTTGCATTCCTTTCAGAATACACTTGTTGTGGTAATGCATTAGGTTAACCCTAACTAAACAGCCAGTGAACACATAACTTGAACATCAGCAGTCTTACAGCCCTGAGGAGCCTCAGCACGTCGGTTTAAAGAAAAATGCATTAATAATAATCCATAGAATGTGCATTGATTGTACTCTGTGGGGATTTTTATCCAAAAGTACAGACACAAACACTCATGCTGCTTTTTGGTATCAAGGGAAAACACTACATTGATAGAAATTACTTTCCTAAAGGCTAAATAACCTGCTCAGGCAAAGCACACACCAAGCTCATACAGAGACCCCACAGTCTGAAGGTCACTGCTGCCCCAAAAACCCTTTTCATTGAAAAAGAGCAGATTCCCAAGCTGGATTCCAACGAGGTAATTGAGGTACATATTCTCAGGCAAAGACTGAATAAACAAACCTCAAATGGTCACTTGGCCAAGTTCTCTCTCTGGAGGAACTGCCAAGCTAAAGGACAAGAGCGGCAGCTGGTCCAGCCCCAGCAGCTGTTCCCAACCCCACAGCCTCACCAACACAGTGAACCCACACTGGAGTGAAAATCAGCCCAGCTCAGTCAAGGACTGCAGCCAACAGGACCTGATCACACCCAGCTGAAAAGCTTGGAGACCAAAACTCTGCCACACTTCCCAAGGTACAGCTAACACAGCTTCAGGCTTATTCTGCTGTCCACAACGACCATGGCACATTCACATTTTTGCTATGGCAATGCTCAGGGTTTGGGCAATCAAAATCCACACGGATTAGGCTACAGTACAGGACAAATCCTCATCAAGGACACAAACACCTCAGTGCAGCACGCCCCTTAAAAAACCAGGGTGAAATAGCAGCCCGTGGCCTTCTGAGGACTTAAACCACCAGCTTATGCCTGCAAAGGGCATTTCACAGAAGTGCACATACATGGTGTTAGGTTCAAGTAGAAGAAATGCAGGAAATCTTGCAAGGAAAAGATGACAGAAATAATTTTGCTTGGTCACAGTTGATGCATCTGTTGTGTGCACCTTCTGTATCAGAGGGTCAGAGGACAATGCACTTTCAAGAAGACACAGAGAGTACGGTTGAATTTCTAGTTATCCTTACCAATGCAACTTCTTTTATTTTTTTTTCTATTCTCTGTATTGTTATCCCTCAATAATGACCTTTCTAGCTTCAGAGGAAGACATGTGTTTCAAGTGGAAAGCCAATTCCTTCCCTGGAGGTCTATGGCAAGTGGAAACCCTTTTGGTAGATAAAAACGGAGTGAGTGACTATCCTGCTCCCTGAATTCTGCTGTGTTAATTTTTCAACATGAGAAAAAATCCAAGCATTGAACTTCACCTTTCTGTAATAAGCCACCCACATGTTGAGGTTCTTGAGCTTGGAAGTCAGAAACTTCCTGGTGTGCAGAGTCACCCCAAAGGGCAACGTGGATTGATACCTCTGAACTGAGACTCTGGATCCTGGGTTTCATTTGTCTGTAGTTATGAGTAGGATCAGCCAGGAAATTCTATAAATTGCTCAACTCTCAAACTCCAGGTTCTCTCATCCCAACCACAACGTAATCTCAATTTAAAATTATTACAATTTTCATATAAATATCCAGATTTTAATGAGTTTTGTTATTCTTAACATAAATTATTTTGAAACAGTTTAAATGAAAATTTTTTTGAATGTTTTTTAATAAGGCTCTGCATTTACTTTCTGATTGATCAACAAACTAACATGGAAAAACTTAGGACCATTTGAGGCTATTAAGATAATCAAATATCAAATAGGAGGCTTTCTCCTATTTGTACACACAAATCTTCACATTTTTTCCAAATCTGGCCATATCAGTATTTGTATATCAGGCCACTCCAGCACTGAGTTTTCAGATTTTTCCTCTAACTCATGTGCACCCTTCATGCATCTGGAATTTGTTTGGCTTTATTGGTCTTAATTATATTTTGTTAATACTATTTTCACATGGTTCACTATATTTTCCTCTTATTGTTCAAAGGGATTCACACCTGCCATCCACATCACTTCTACCCAGAAGTTTGACATTCTTGCCTTGAGTTTTTCTATAATTGCTCCAAAAATCTTTTTAGGCTATATAGGGTTCATGGATACTCTGAATTATTCAGCCATTTTTATTCCAAGAATGTAAAAAGTAAGCAATGGCTTAGACATAAAAGTTAATCACGTGTAAGGGATTATTTCAGCTGTACAAATTCTTGTTGATAACAGTTGTTTGACTGATTGATTTGCTCTGTGTATGTCATAAAGAAGTATTGTGTGCATTCGCAGCAGCTATTCCTACAAACAAAACTACCAAAAGTGTATTTGCTTTGACACACTCCCAGTATCATGACATTTTGATCTGAGCATGATGCTCATCAATCTAGCACAATAACGACATCTTAAACTAAGCTGCAGTGTTTACACTTGGATATAATGAGACAGACATTGTAAATCAGACAACACACTAAGCCAATAGAATAGTTTTAAAAACAACAAAGATGCCACAAACATCTCATCAAGAGCCGCAAAAAAATTTAGGTGACATAGGCCTTTTCTTAGATAGCTTTATATTTTTAATTTAATTGAAATACTTTCATGCACTGGGAAAACGCTGTAGCCTTCTAGAAAGGCTGAGTTATTAGTGACTGTTGATTGATCTGACTAAAGCCTTCATCATAAAAAATGTATAGCTTCATATAATTAAAAAATCCAAGCACTGTAAGTTGACTAAAATTCTGTGGACTTTTAAATAATTCAAATTTGTGTTTAGTTACAGCAGCTGTTTAATTAAAAGGTAGAAACTGCAACTAATCCACTATGGTTGAATGAAATATAATCTATAACAGAGTTTAATCCCCCTAAGACAGAGAACACTGATATGGATTCTAGAAGTCAGGGGCTCCATTTAATGAATTTCACAAAAGGGATCATAATACATCTGAGCAGCTCATCTTTGTTTCTCTGATTATCCAAATAATGAATCATTTCCCAGCTTGGTGCTGAAATTACAATTCTTGGTTTTTAATATTAAAAAGAAAGGTCTTTTACATGCATTATGTAAACTCCTCTGCAGGAATTTGTATTCTAGGCTTTACCAGAGTGATAAAATAGATGCACAAGGGTAGAAGAAATGCAGTTTTTGACTCTTAGACAACTACTTAATTGTTCATAATTAAAACATTTTGTAACAAAATTGTTGCATAAATGGCCTGGAAGAATTTTTTGCAACATAACAGCTAAGGAAACTGCTGCACACAGGAGGTCTGCAGTTGCCTGCTCTCTCTCAGCTGCAATGATTCAGGCATGATTTCAACTTTATATCAATTCCCAGAAGATACTTCAAGGCACTCGCACAACAAACCATTTTTTCTTCACTTCTATATTTTTAATTACAAAACAGAATGAACAAAGAAAAAAAATCACCATGTTTTCCTCCTCAGATCCAGAGAGCATTCATTAGTGTGAGATGCCTGTAATCATTCCGAATTTTGTGGACGCCAAAGCAGAGGGGATATCAAAGCAGACAATGGTAGTCCTTAATTAGACAGGCCAGGTGGCACACAGAGTCACAGCACAAACTCCCCTCCACGTCCCTGCCAATGATTGAAAACTTGACCTCAGCAGCCATTCTTCAGGGGTGAAAAATAATACAGTCACCAGGTGGCCATCTCTTCAACATCGACAGCCATCTGCACCAAAATGTGCTAAATTATGTTTAGTTCTTTTTAATGTGAACCATTATCCATTAGAGTCACAGCAGGAAACCAGGAGGTCCTGTTAATTGAAATTTCAACTGTGACTTAAACCTCTGTCCCAGACAGGAGACAGACACTTCACCTGCTGAGTCCTTCAGCCTAACATGGGCAACATTTTTCCTAAGTGTCTGATCAGATATAGAACAGTAAATGCCTGCTCTGCAAAACAGGCCAGGATTTGGAGAAGAAATCATTCTGTGGAAATGTTTTTTATAGGCTTCTCACTGCTGTCTGTCAGACGAAAAACCAGTTTGATTTTGCACACCGCTGTTTATTTTACTAATGAGCTGACACAGTTGTGATTTGTCAACCAGCAGCTTTTTAACCCCTTCCTAGGGATGCCCTGAGAAGATGAAATGCAGTGTGAGCTGCCAGTGCCAAGACCTGTGCAGAAAGAGGGCTCTGTCTCTGCCAGGAGAACCCAAAATTTGTCCTAGACGGTCTCCTGTTAGTAGGTACAAATCTTGCTCCCTCATCTGCTCCTCAAATATGGGGAGACTGAAAACGTACACCCAAACAAAACAGAGGGTGAACATATTGGGAAAAAAATCCCAGAGGCATTGGAAAAACATGAGAAATTTTCACTCATCTTGAAAATACTCCCTTCAGTGCTCAATTTTCACCAAGCACCTTGAGTCCTATACCCAGGGGAAGCTCAATGTGAACCAAGGTCCACCTTTAGCAAGAGCAGGGCCCTTGGCTGGCACACCCTGACACTCAGAAATATTTCCCTTTTGTTATTTTCACTGCACCTGAAAGAGATCCAGCAGTGCCAGAAATCACTGTGAGGAACAGCCATCAAAGGCCACTTCAAGAACCTGGCAGAAGGCAACCTGCAAGGCAAGGAAATATCTGATGGAGCTGGAAGCTTGGGACACATTGAGCCAAGCCACTCTCTTTCTGGAGGAGAGGAGACTGTGTGAATAAAAGGCACCTGTAACTTCTGAAAAGACTCAATTAAAAGTTGATGGGCCCCTCAGTGGTTTGTGAAGTGGTGGCATTGCTGAGTCACTCATGATTTGTGCCCTTTGGGAGCCAAGCCAGTACTCAGAGAAGTGCCCAGGCAGTCCCTAGGCTGGGCAGGCAGAGGGGGTCACAGCCAAGCACAGACCTTCACTCAGAGATGTTTTTATTCAATCAAATATAATACTAAAGACACAAAGTGCTATGACTCTGAGCCTGCACATTAACAGAATCATGGTTCATCAATTTTTAAGTCCACATTTAGAGCTTCCTCCTCAAAGCCAAAAAGTGGCTACAATAGATTGTCTTGCAAAACACGGCATCTGTTCTCTTTCATTCCATGGTTATGGATAACCTTCATAAGCTGATTTGCTCATGACAATAAATTTATTTTCAGAAATTATACTCCTGATCTAATATGAAAAAATAAATAATTCAGAAGTTTCACATTATTACAGGGAATTATATTTAGGAGATCAACTAGGGATCTCTGTAATGAGAAACATTCACCTTGCTAGAGGAATGCTACTCTGCATTTAATCTTATAATATTCCCTTCAGGGTGTACAAGACAGCTTGCTGGAAAATATAATGACTCCTTAACTGTTTTCTGAAGAAAAAAAAAAAAAAGAGTAAAGAAAACAGTGATATGGAAATGAGATCTACATTTCATTTGAAATTCCATATGCACTATTTTAAAGCCACCTTGTTTCAATATGGAGAAAATAAAAATACTTTGATGGGTCTGTTATTTGGAAAAAGATATTAAAACCACAGAGAAACAAAGGATGTGGCATGTGTGGTCATGGTAATATAAAGTCACTTGTATTTCACAAAAAGAAAAAAGCTGCTTCAGCTGTTTCTACTTTCTTATTTGTTATCAGAAATAGAAAAGCTAGTTCACAAAGTTCCATTGGCCAAGAAGTGAAAACATCTGTTGGAGCCAGCAGTGAGTAGCCAGGCACGTGCAGAGCACTGGTGCAGCAGCAGTGCAGCTCCTGTCCCCAGCACAGCTTGGGCAGCAGCAGCTCCTGCTGAGAGCTGTGGGAGCCAGAGTGCATCCGAGCACAGCTCAAAACAACCACACTGCAACAAGCATTGCTCTCTCCGGGCTGTCCCCTCCAACTGCTGTAATTTATGTTGGTCAGAAAAGGAAACTATCCACTTTTTCCAACTAAAACTAATGTTGGGTGTCTGCTGCATTCAGGGTAATGAATATTGATGTTTGTAGCCATCTTCCAAATGAGGTAACTAAACAATACATATATAGTTTCCACCCGTCTAGAGTCCCCAAGAAAAATCATTAAATTGTCAGTATGGATGATCAGCTCTGAAGGAAAAATAAGTATTATTGATGATGACAGCATGCTATTGTATCTCTGCATCATTATGCCAGAGGTGTACCTTTTCAAAGCATCCCATGAGAAGTAGACAGACAACACCAATAATTGCCTGTGGGATTGTTATTTAGATGCAACAGCCTGAAAAAACATGTCTAAATCTTCTACATGTCTTCTTATTTTTTTAAGCATGGTACATTCTGCCTCGAGTGTTTCAAATTATATAATTCAGTGTAATTTGAAATCTTCTCCCAATTAATTTTGTGGCAGAAAGGAAATCTTGAAGACCAAAAAGAGATAATTTGAAAGATAACTTGGATACCTCAGAAAGTACAGTGACACATAGTCTACAATGGAAAAGAGTTCCAGGAACAAAAATTTCCATTTCAGTTTCCAGCCATGTTATTATTACATATCAAATGTCCATAGACAACTGCCATCACAAAAATTATTGAGCTAAAAATTTCTACTGAGGCACTAATTTCAGAGTTCCACTATGAAACAATGATTCTGACATAAATTAAGTTTTACTGCACTTTTTTCCTAAGTCTCAAAACTCAGGTATGGTATGCAAATAAAGTTAGGTATGCAATAACATATAGTGTTGTTTGACTCAGAATCAGGGTTCCAGTCCCTGTATCACCATATCTCACAACAGCAATGCAGAGACACTGATGCCTGCCAACTATTTTATTTTTATTTTTGTTCAGTTTTGAGAGTTTTCCATCAGAACTGACTTTATCAAAAACATTCACAAATCTTCTTCTGCTTCCATTGTAGCTCTTTGGAGAGAAGGTTTAGTACATGGATATAATTCATTGTAACCAGCCTAGCAAGACATGCTGGGCACTCCATGTGAAAAGGGACACTGTGAATATGGAATATCCTGATGTAGCTCCATCCATAAGTAGTCACATGAATAAAACTTCTATGCACTGCAAATCCTGAGGCAAATTAGAAAGTGTTATCAAGAAAACCTCAGTTTTCTTCCCCCAGGAAATGAAGCTAAACTATTTGTTACAAGTGTTGGTGAACAGCATTCACTAGAAATATGTTTAAATGGCATATATTACAATTAATTAGATTTCCAGAGGAGTAATGTGGTATTTGGATTTGACGTTAAATCAATTCAAGCTTTACAGATACTCTTGACAACCCCACCCGTAAAATCAATAGTAAAACCTCGTATCCCTCAGAAAGGACAGTGATATCCACGTGAAAATACAAATTTCAATAAAATTGGAATTGTGTGTAGCAGGTAGCTTCGGGATTATTCCAGCACTTGTACAGTATTTAACATGCCTTCTGAGATAATCATATTCCCAAGCACAATACAGAGGGTCTTTAAGCTGTAATTATGAATATTTTTTGTGTTATCATGCACATGGCACTTTTTTTCTTTTTCCCATGGTCAAAGGAAAGTTAAGAATTTTTGGGATTAGTTTAAGGTAAAATACTTATATTCTCTTTGCATCTACTCTAACAAAGTAGCTTCACAAATCACACGCTGATGGTGAGATTCTAAATTATCCTTATGATAATTCACTACTAGGACCACAGAGAGGAGGAGGCAATATCCTTTGCATGGAACAAAACTTTTTCTAAGATGGCTTTTATTGTTGTCACGACTCATCTTCCAGTTTCTCATTATGTTAAATAACAATATCAAAGAAAAAGTGGTTTTTTTTCCAGAAAAATACCATAAGCATCAGTCTAAGAACCAGGACCTGACAGTGACAGAGGGAACTGGCAAGGCACTTTCACAATCACTGAAAATACTCAGGCTTGAAATGGGAAACAAAATGAAAGAGTCCTGAAGGATGCAGCTACCGCAAAACAATTCTGAATCTCCCAGAGTGGAAGAATATAAATATTCATTGTGTGCAGCAGAGAATAGCACATTGCAAGCTCACTGCAAAATAGAGACACTTTAGTATATGCTGAGGCCTCATAACAATGGGATTTGCCAATTAAATCTGAGGGGTGTGATCATTTCTGTTGTGATATGGTGAATAACATGCTGAGAGAGGCTCAGATGAAAGGGGTTTGAATCATTGCAATATTCTGTTTCAGCTTTCTTTTATATTTTTTTCATCCTGTGTGAATATGAGAATGAAACGTGGTAGACAAGCCTGGGGAGACTTAAAGGAAGGTTATTTTGAGGTTGTTTTTCTTTACTTATGACAGCTAAATGTTAAACTAATACCAGCTACATTTACTTCTCTTTTAAAGCCTGTAAGTTGCATCTAATTAATGGACATCTAATCACTGATGAAGTAAGATACCTGTATTCCTTCAGATTTGGGCCTAATGGAATTTTTCTATTATATGTCATGATTAAACCCTGGTACTGTGTTGTGCATATCTAAACAAATTCCCTTGGTTTCTTCCACCAAGTAGAAGTGATGATGGCCACCCTGCCAGTGCTGTAATTTTTAATATTTTCACTGCAAGCAGCAAAACCTCCTCACTGTGGCTCTCTGAAGCTGAGGGAGGTCCTAATGCAGCCTGGCAGCATTTGCAGAGAGCAGCACAGAAGAGCTCAGCACGTTCCTGCAGGGTTCATGGCCAATAATCCACAAGGAGGGCAGCAGGTTTCCTGCCCCATCCTTTGCAAAGGCCCTGAAGGGATGGACTCGTTTGTCATCACCCTCATAATTTACATTAACATAGAACATGGGAAACAAGTCAGAACCCCCGGAACACAACCCCAGAGTGAGAGCAGTTCAGGGAGGATATAAAGCCTTCTTCCATGAGAACCTCATAATTCAGCAAAATACAAGGAACCCTAATAGAAACACACAACAGAAACCTGCTGTCCAGCATCTCCACAGCTGCTTCTAGCTCCTAAACAACCTCTGCCAATAACCAGTACATTTGTGTATATATACACCATTGAAAATGAGATATTTAAGGAGTGTTTTGAAGGAAAATCAACATAGTTTTATGGGAGTACACTGGGAGCTCTCCTGACTGAGAGCACGGAACAAGGCGCTGGAAGCAGTGCTGAAAATGAGGTCCATGAGCACTGCATTCACTTTGGACCTGAATGGATCTGAGGGTCACATGTTCCCATTGCTACTGTTTTACTATTATTTATACAACTATTGCTTAACTGGCAGGCATAGATATTTAAAGAAATCTAAAGGGAAAATTCCTTCGTGTGTATCTATGTTTAAATCATGTTTCACATGTCTTTTAAAAGCCCTATCCCTATTAACAACAAGAGTACTTCAACGCTCAATAGGTTCTGTAAGACACTGTCTGTCATTTTAATATGACATACACTTATTGATTTAGAAAATAAAGCCATCAAAACCTAAAACACTACCAGAAGCTTCCCAAAAGGTTTTGGTGTTAAATGGGTAGCTCTGTCTGGGGGATCATTTATAAGAACAGAAACAAATATTTCCTAATAATAAACAACTTTTTACCTGCTATCACGGCACTTTCTAAGGTGACAACTAGCAAAGAGTTTTCACTGAGCATGAAGCATCTTATTTCAGGTCATATCCTACAGTACATATTTTGATTGCTGCTCACCCTTATCACTATTTGGCAGATATCATGTAATCTTCATGCAGCAACACAAATTCTACCTATGTTCATTTTTCTTGGTAATCTTATTTACCGTCTTCTCCCAGTAGACATCAACTTCCAGTTTATGTACAGCAACATGCTAAACCTCATTTTGGTCTCTAAAAATTATTGTCACAATTTCTTTTGATTTCAGCAAGGCTTGGTTTGGCCTAGGGAATTTATCCCATTTATTTGCAAAGCTTTTGCTAAATTTGTAAATCCCTGGAGAAATGTTCATATCGCAGGGAAAGAAATTTCTTAAATGTGACAGAGTTGATAAATTTCTCAAGCACAGAAAAGTTTGGAGGATGCAATTCCTATAGTCTGAGCAGTCATCTGGCACACTGGGTGACAGGAAACTGGTTAATCCAAAGGGCTTCCTAAGAATTTTTTTTAAACAATTTCTTCTCCATCTTTTTAAATGTCCATACAACAACTGTCAGATTCTATATTTATATGCATTATAGGGGCAAAGATGTGAATAAGTTAAGCAATAGTCTCCTTCCAGGCTCTTGCTGCTGATCCATAAGCCTCATGATGTGTAGTATCATCATTTTGGAGGTCACACACTGAAGAGATTTAATTTTGGTTAGTTATCATAAGAACTTCATTGCTGCAAAATAATTCCTATCAGCTAGAAAAAAATAAGCTCAGCAATCAGCTGAAACTTAGCTCTGGACTCTTCTTGTCAAGAGTAATCCAGACAGAAGTAGAAGAATAAAAACAAGTAAAGGGTAACGATAATTTTCATAAGCAAACTATGAACAGCTGTTCCAAGGTCAGTAACTGGAAAAAGGATGTTAATGATCCTGCATTAGCTGGGTAACATGTTACTGCTAAAACAAATCAGCCCAGATTTGAACCATTGTGTGGCTTGACATCAGTACCAATTAAGGTGGCAGATGATGTATAAAGAGCCTGGACAAAGCATATTATTATGTTACGAGCTATATTGATTTTTACAAGGCTTGTTTGATTGACTGACTGATACTATCAAGTAATTAGCTTTAATCTAGGGTTACAATGACCAAAAGAAATCCTGAATCAGGTTATATTAGATCTCTGATAGTATTTTACTGATATAGAAAAGTGTTTAAACAAGGCAGAACCCTGGTTTCCTTTGCAAAGTCAGTGTTACACAAATTATCTGTCCAGAAATTGGCACACCCAGGCTGCACACAAATTCAGGTCATGTAGGCAGTGGTCAGAGAAGAATGAACAACCTGATAAGAGATCCTGATAAGCACAGGAGTTGTCTGCAATTAGTATAGCATTTTGGCATATCTGACTTTTTAAAAGTGTAGATGTAAAATAGTATGCAATTTCAACATGCTTTTTTGGTTTGTTTGGTTTTGTCAATGATTCTAAAAGACAGCCACAGGGGGTGGAGAGGGGGAAGATACCAAGATCATTGTCTACTGTGGTCACTTCTCCCTCTGACAAAGCCAGGGCACTTCAAGAGCATTTACAAATTGCAAGCTCATCACCCATAAGAAAACCAGACTAACTTGGTGTAAGGAACCTGGCCCTAAAAGTGAGCTCCTCCAGTGGGTACCTGATCCCAAATACCAAGCTAACACTTTGTTACCTGGAAGGAAATTCTTTGTGGGCAGGACACCAGGTTACAGACATGTGGAATACTTCTCCCAGGAGAACTAAGAGCAAAATGTTTTAGTTTGGTCTTTGTCAGCCCCAGCTCTTTTCCTCCATTTTACATGTATGCCTAATTTTAGATAGTCTGTAAGAAACACTGCATGTTTTAATCTCAGAGCTCCCCAACAGACCTGCTCATTTCCATACACACACACTTGCCTTCCCTCTATTGCACTTCCACACTTGGATCACTCTGCTTTCTCAAATATCACCTCCCTCCCTTCACACATTTCCTCTCACCCTCCCATCCTACTGAGCCCAAATAATTCAGCTCCATACTCTGATGGTCTCCACTTTCTCCCACTCATGCCTAACTTTTATATATACACAGATATCCCCAGTTTTTCCATATCTTCCTGAGCAGAGCTTCTCCACTTAAAGGCATCTACTTTTCTGTCCTGACTAATAAACGCAACAACTTGAGACCAAGACCAACAGACAAATATTCCCCCTGAATTTGTTTGCCCTGGCTTCAGCATGCCTTCTGTGTGATAAGCTACATGTGGCTGCAATCCTCCCAACGTACTTGTTTGTGAAGCAGCTGTCAAGCCTTCAACTGCATGCAAGTTGTAAATAATACCATTAAAATACCATTGGAGGTCCTGACATCAGATGTGCCATGATTTCCACAACAGGCAGTGCCTCTGAAGGAAAGCTCAGTATAGTGCTGAAGGTTTCTCTGTAAGAGAAACACATTTCTGCCACAGTGCTTGCCTTGCAGTATATCCAGTCTCACATACAATTCTCTTTCATCAGGATAATTTTATATTCATGGTATTTAAACAGTTTGAAAAATAGCAGTAGTGTGAGCAAATCACAGCACAACTTATCTCTGCAGAGCTTCTAATGTCAAGTCCTGCTCTTGGTCACTGGGTGGGGCAGGTGGTGGTATTCTTGAAAAACAGTATGTTTTCTTTTCTCTCTTTTCCCCCTTTTTTATTGATTTGCAGATCTTTGTTCCCAGAGTGAATTCTCAGTTCCTTTCCTGGTGACACATTTTGTGCATTGATATTTATTGTGGGTTTGGCTATATATATGTATGCCCCAGGGCTTCAGCTCTTATCAAGAGAGAGATTCAGTGTCTCAAAGGTGCAGGTCCTGTTTTTTCTGGTTCAACACATCCTTGCTCTAGAAGTTTCTGGGTTTGCTAGTCTCCTGAGAATTTACAAACTAAGACAAAGTTCCGGAGCAAAGAGAAATGTCTGTGTATGTGACAGCAAAAGAAAAAAGAAAAATCACAGCTGTTCTGATCAAACACACTGCCAGCTCATTTGAAAACTCTACTAATTCAGACTGAACCAGCACAAGCTGATGTGTGCAGGCAGATGTCTACAGCCCCCCTGGAGCCCAGAACAAAGCTGCCACCCCAAGGACCTGCTGGCAGCCAGGTGGCCTTTGGAGCCAGGGACAAACCTTGGCTGAGCCTTACAGAGTCCAGCCTGTGCCCTTGGGACAGCGAATGGGAGGTGTGCCACTCTTTCCAAAAAGAATATATTCGAGTTAAAAGTTGGCTGGCCACCACTGGCTGCAAGTCTAAGGGGACTAATGACATATTTTCCTGAACAAGTAGCTTCTGTGAGTGCAAATTACACACAAAACCCTCAGTAACAAGGTTTGGGAAACTTGACCCCAGAGAAAAGAAACAGATTTCTTTTTTTTTAAAGGAATTTGCATAACCTGCCATTGTTTTTAGGATGATGAGGCATACTAAAAAGTAAGTTAAAGAAATAGTAATGTAGGCTGTTCCTTACACTAATTTGGAAATGTCAAACTAGAGCTGGCTGGGATAATGTCACTGCTGTTGGAGATCAGGGAATGGGGAGGATAAGAGAGAAGGCATCAGGCACACAAATAAGCACATGCAACAGAGATTTTTACATCTCTCATGAAATCATCTATTTTTTCTTGGAAAATTGAAGCTGGTGACATAATTATGCCTTTTAATTTTATTTTATTAGGAAGGTAGATGTGTCCTCCGGGAGAGAGTTAAAAAGGACTTGGATAGGATCAAGGTTTCTGCCCTTGGGACACTGCACAGTCAGAAATGGCTCCTATGCATTCTCAGGAATTTCTGACTTAATACTTGTTCTTTGCTAAAGAGAGATAAAACCTCCACACAGCTTCCTACAATAACTGCCCTTTTCCTTCTGATGGGATAACAGTTAAACTAATGGGATAACCCTGGGAAGCAAGAATTCCACACCAACCAGACAGCATGTACTTACCAAGCAGATTGCTCTGAAACAGAAATAATGCCACATATTTCCCAGAACACCAGAAACCTACATCCAAAATACCAAAAAAACTAATCAAGTCCCTGGTCCCTGAAACAGTTTCATCCTGAAAACAGAGATTGCAGAGAATCCATGAGATCTGAGAATATGCTGCCTTGGACTTTCTGTGGAAAATGTTCCGAAAATTAATATAAAACACAGTAATATAAACCTCAAGAACCTCAAGACAAGGTTATATGTATTGGAAATGAGCATATTTATACTCAGCAGCAGACGAATATCACATGTTCCTCCCATTTGGAAAACAATAGCCAAATGATTCTTTCCTGGAGTGGAATCCTAGCCCCACTGAAATCAATAGCTGCATTATCAGAGCTTCACTATCACCTCAGTCTTTATGACTGCCAGTTCCTTGACCATTGAAACAAAATTTCAAATAAAGAATGCTATTTCAAAGCATCCTCATTCAGTCTAATATACAGGCATGTACCAAGTAAGTTTTTTACTATTATGACAGACCTGACATTCTTTTTTTGGTCATATAAAAACATCCTTATTAGGCAAAATAGGAAAGATAAGGAGGATAATAATAGCACAACAATGCTGTGTAGGAGGGCAAAATGTATTCCAGTGGGTTTGGGGAGTGTTCTTTTATCTGCTTTGTGGGAAAGAACTCTATCTTTGTGAAAGCCAATATTCAATAACCGTGGTTGTTCTTTTTCATTCTAAAACAACTAAGACAAACTATAGATAAAAAAGAAGACATTAGATTTGCTTTTAAATTCCGGTTGTTGGGCTGGCTGTGATTTTAGACACAGCTGTAATTCAACACCACTGCAGGAGTTCCCCACTCCCTCTGACTGCCCCCTAAATGATTTATATGCAGGAACAGAGACCAGGATGAGAAACAGCAGATGCCAGATAAAACCACACAAGCCACACGCTCAGTAGCTGTGAAAGTACAAATGTAAAGGAAGATGCTGTGAATTGCCAGCAGGAATTGCAGCTTGTTCAGCCCTGCCTGGGCTGGGTGCTGCAATGCCCTGATGCCCAATGGGGGCTGCCCACCAGTGCTCCTGGGATTTATGGCACTCTTGTCCCAGCCATGCCAACCACAGGTCTCTTTAAACAGTCTGAAGCCAAGATAGGTCTGATGCAAGCTACAGAAGTGACTACAACATAGATCTTCCCAGGGAGACTGTGTTTCTTTAAGGCCAGAAATCCATGAACTACTTCAGTGGGGCTTTTTTTCAGCTGCCATTGCCTCATTCCAGCAGTCAAGATTCACTTACAAAGTGCTTCTTTGAAGCCAAATGTTATTCCACAACATCTATTTTAAGAGCAGATACCAAAAAGTCGGCAGCATTGCATAGCATCTTACAATGTCTTGAAAAAGCATAAAGCCCTCTGAATATAAGAGAAAACCAAATGTAATTCAAAATCTTACAGCCTGAGCGAGGACCAAAGGGCTTCCCCACATACCATGTGTGTAAATGAACACAGCTACCTTTGTTTCCAACTTCAGCTGGATCTGGTATGGATATACTTATAGAAAATACACCAGTAGAAAATATACCAATAGTCTTATTATTTTCTTTATAAAGAAGTTTTAAAATAAAAAAATCTTTTAGCAAATTAGAACTGAAGTGACTATGTTTAAGCAACAAAATCAGTTTTCCAATGTTTTAAATAACACTAAGAATCCAGTCAACATTAATAATAATGACAGCATCCATTCAAGGCAGCAATTGAATATTATCTCCTGGGTTTTAAGAGCCACTTACTTAACAGAAAGGGACTTTATATATGCATTGACACACAGATGGCACTTTAGTTCTAGCAAAAGAAACAAATCCAAATACTTACAAAAACACTCAGAACCCAAACGGTAATTTTACTATATTCCCAAGAGAATTGTCTTTATCTGACGATCAATTATTAAATTATGTGACTATCAGAACATTATAAGATCTAGCATTTACAGTAATAAAATAAAACTGGTTCCTTAACATGTTCACTGGAGGCCAGAGGAGGGTTTCAGATGGCAGCACTGTGTCCTGCTGCCCTACACCTCCCCTGGGACACGCTGAGGTGCTGCCAAGGCACAAAGAGGGGGGGATGACCCTCTGGGCATACCTCAAGTCCAATCTCATTTACTTTTGCTTCTCAGAAGTTCAGGGTGCCTCAGAAACATGCAAAGAGGAAGTGAGACACGGCTCCACAGGCCACACAGCAGGGAGGCAAGGGGAGATTGCCTCTGGATCAGCCATGGAAGACTGAGAAATAATGGGGAATGTGAGAGTTATCAGCAAAAGAGTCTAAGAACTGATGGAGCAGGTTGGTTCACATTTAATTATGTAAACCAAAGTCTTCGATTTGAAGTCCTTTACTATTCTCACCAACACGAGAATGGAGAGAGATGATGTAAAATTGACTTCAGGGACTTTCACACCAGCCCATTACATTTCAATACTAAATACTCATTGTCAATTATAAAACGTGACTTATCCTCAACATGAAACATGAATGGAGTATTTACATTTGCTGTATAAACCCGTGCATTGGCAGAAATCAAACATTTGTAATCCAAATGCTTCCATTCCCATCTTTGGTTCAAATTCAGGAGTGACTGAAGGTTGTGACCATCCAGGGGCATTCACATGACCCCTGTTAGATTAACTCCCTGCTCCACTCCATGTTTTTATGGACAGCTGTCACAGCACAGTTGCAATCTCTTGCCATTCTGGCAGTTCCATGGCTAAGCAAGATTCATGGAAACTGATTCTGGAATGAGAATAATGTGGGCTTGTAATGAGTTTGCTGTTGTGCAGTTTGGTTCAGGCTGCACTGAGCTCCTCCTCTGGAACTGCTCATTCACACCTCTAAAAGTGCTAAATCCACACCTGCACAGGCACAGCACAGACAGGTACAGAGGCAGCAGGAAAAGCATTCAGGATGGCACAAAGAACAGGTTATGCACTTTGAGAACTTGAAATACCGCTTTTCTAAGGAAAAAATTCAGCTCATTCACTGCTGGCAGATGTAGTGAGCTTTCAGACAGAATAAAATAATTTTGTGAATAAATACTTATTTACTCTGAGCTCAGAGTTTCTCTGCCAGCACATCTGCAGAGCTACAATTAACTCAGCAGATGTAACTCTGCCTCCTCCACTGCCCAGCCTCACCACAGTGTCCGATTTGAGTTACCTGGGAGACATCAGAGAAATTGCAGTAAGAAAGCCAAGCAATTGGAAACACCAAGTCTTTAATGAATCAGCACAGATGCACTCATTTGGTTTAATTTTCAGTTTAAGTTAGTAATTCTCAGTTCCAGAAAAGGAGAGAATAAAACTATACTGAGAAGTCAGTGCTCACTGGAACTTTTAATATTTCTGCAGATCCCTTTGCCAATTTACTGCTCAACACGAGCTGCAAGGTATTAGGAATGAAACATGCAGATTTTCAACTAAATAATGGAAATGTGATTGAGCCACGGTAAACCAAATGAGAGTGAGAGAGGATCTGGGAATATGCATATGCAATAAGGAATATTAAAAAGTTTCTTGGGCCCTGCAGTATGACAATGCACTCTGATGATCATCTTTATTAGATAGCACTAGATAAAGAGCCAATTCATTAAAAATTAATGGCACTGTACTGCCACCCATACATTATACATAGCCATAAAGTGGATGTGGACAGCTAAATGCTAAATCTGTTGGAAATAACTGCAAAGCGAAGTAGGAGAGTGTGTCATAAAGTAGTAGGAACCATGTAATAAGAAGGCCATACAATAAAATGGGGAGAAAAGAAAGACAATCTCATTCTTTGAGTCTGTAAAATCAAATGAGATTAGAAAAACTACAGTAAACCAAACCTCTATTCTGAAACAGAAAAATTATTCTCAGAAAATGTACAACAGCAAATACAAGAAGCTTATTAAAGAGTGAAACTGGAAGGTGGTAAATACAATGACAAATGGCAGAGAGATGTTTGATTGCAAAACAGCAGAGCTATTCACAAAAAGAAAACCATTTATTGCATCTTTTGATGAAAGCTCAACAATGTGGGGCATAAATATCATTGAGGCAGAATCAGTAAAAGGTATGAAAACAGGCAGATAAACCTTTTTCATTCAATCACAAAATGAAAATCCAATTTACACCATGCTCTCCAATTAAATAAGTTTCATTTTAGAGCTATTTAAAAATCTGTTTCATTTTCCTAAAAATTCTTAAAGTTTTGATTACAAAATGAATGCCTGTGACAATTTCCATGGTTTTGTATCAAAAGAGCTATTCAGAATACTCATGTGTGTTAGAATGATATTTCTAAAGTTTGTAGATAGCTTTAGTGTGGACTTAAACTATCCCAAATAAGCCACTATTTGGTATGTTCAGCCCTAAAAAGATGCCTTTAAGAACATTTACCATTCCACATATTTACATAGCAAGATACTTCTTAAATGATTTTGCGAAATAATGATTCCTTCACAGTGCATTGAGAAATAGTATTTGCTCATGGTGATGATGAAGAGGAAGAAATGGAACTTCAAAGAAAACTGTTTAGCTCAAACACAGATGTATTTTCATCAACACTGTCTTAAATCCTAATACTCCCCAGACTTATTCACAAGGTACAAAATCAGGCATACTCCAACAATTCTATCTTTCAAAATCAAATTTCAAAAGGAAAACTATATAGAGAACCTTCCTGCTTACCCCTGAAACTGACAACCAGGTTTGGGAATGCAACACACACACACACACACACACACACACACACACACAGGTGCCATTTCAGAGCCTGCACAAAAGCTGAAGGAACTACAACAGTTAGCATGAGACCACTTCTGAAACTTGACCTGGCTGGTGCATGGGAAGAGTTTAATTCATATTCAAAATGCCATTAAATACAGCTAAACCAGGCAAAGCTCTACTCATTTCTACTACACTGCAATGAAATTCTGACCCTGCAGCTGTAGGAGCTCCTGACAGTACAGCGACAGCAGGAACAACACGCTGTGTCATCCAGGGATGACAGGTGCTGGCATTTCTGAGCCTCTGTGGATGTCTGTGCCTTGTGTTTCCAGCACGTTCTTTGCCTTAATTGCCTTGTTGCACTGCAGTGCAATTCTCTCTAAAAATGCATTGGTGCAGCTTAGTGGGGCTGGACTCCCTGGGCTGAGCCTGAGCCATGGATCCCACCCTTCTGCTGTTCAGACCTTTCCCTAACCCAGCTGCATGTTGCACATCTGGTTTTACAAAGTATTTATCATCAGGGTTAGTCTCTCTCGCTTTGATATCTCAAACATAATTCTGCAGCCTACTAACAACTTCTGATTTTAGCAGCTTCTAATGACAGCCCTTTAGAAGAAGCCAGACACTGACAAAGACTAGTACAAAGAGAGCTTGAAAGCAAGTTTTGAGTTTGGGGTAGGAAAGACCCCTCACCCTTATGGATCTGGAAAGCATCTATTCCATACCTCAACTATCCTTGTGGATTATAAATGTGAAAACTAACAACAGAAAAGGAATTATTCACCACATTATTAAACATGACAAAAAGCTTCTGAATTGAAGCTTAAAACAGGCTATTTAAGATTCCAACAATCCCTGGGACTTTGGCAACAAAAATGTTCAAAAGCCTTTTATAGTTGCTGTCAGATTTATGTAAAGCATCTGAGATTCCTGTGAACTTATTTATATAACAACCTAAAACTTGAAGCCAACTTGAAAGTCTTCCTATTCTAATTATTCGGTATTGGAGGTGATGTACAAAAGATACTCAATGTTCTTTGTTAAACATATCCTAAAATGGTGGCCAGGAAAACACAGACTTAAGGTGAACATTTTATGGGATGGCTGTTACTGTGGATCAGCTCCACATCATTTGATAAAAAAGTTACTCGGTGATTTGTTTTCCTGCTTTCTGTTCAGAGACATGGAGGAGATATCACTGTATTCTACCTTCTACACACATTCTGCCCCAATAATCTCACATCATTATTTTTAGGAAAATGCTACTTTTATTTTATTATTTCATTTTATTTTTAAAAATTAAAAATAAAATGAAATAATAAAATAAAAGTAACCATCTCTTTGGTTACAAATGTACCACTAGAATACTTCCCAGAGTCAGGCTCAGGATGGACACAGGACATTATTGGGATCTGACAGCTGACCTGTCACAAGGCACTGTCATTCCCAACCATTTCTTTTCTATCCCACATGAACATCCTGCCATCACTGCGGGTCGCCCCTTCAGCTCCAAAATGGAGAGGGACATTGAGTGTAAATGCATCCAGCATCTCTCCAACAGCAGTCCCCTGTCTCACACTGCAGGCAGGGGACACCTTGGGAACAGCAGTGGGACATGGTCCCACTGGGTCTGCAAGATGCAGCAAAAGCTGCTGTCTAATAAAACAACTCCCACCCCAAGAAGCCTTTCAAGCTTTATCCTTCAAGACCATTTGAATGTGAATTTTCCATTTCATCACCCTCTGCCCAAAAGCTCTCAATGCCTTTTCGCTTCTTCCCAGCTCCCAGTTCTCCTGTTTCACCATTTCACTATCTCAATGAGGTCACTCATCCTCTGCTATTTCTGATACTCCCCCTTCCCCCTTCATGTCAGCACTTCCCAACCATCCAGGCTGTGCATACTTTGAGCGCACACTTGCCTGTCAAGCAGAGCTCTAATTACCTCACATGTCTTTATATTGATACTTCATCAGGTGTCTGCAGCTTCACGAAACCAGGGGTCTAAGAGGAAGTAAATACGAACCTCAGGATATTAACATGCCATAGAGACATTATTGTGCATTACGGACACAACACAGAGGCATTTGCCTGTATTACCTGGGATGTGAATTATCTTTTACAAGCATTGTGAAACTAGTGAGATTGTTTTATCCCTACATGCCACTAACCAATCAATGCCCAAACGAGGGAACCTACATAGAAATTAAGAATTTCTTCACTGAAAACATACAGTTCCTCATCATCCTTGTTTCTTTCATCACTATGCTTATAAATACTAGCTTATATTAATTATTCAAAGCAGGAGGAAATTTATAACCCAAATGTGACAAAAAGCAAAGCACACAAGATCATAATTTCTTTCATTTATCATAATTTTGCCACGTCAGTCCAGAGCCAGAAATGTAGCTGCAGCACACCTAAAGAGAAACCCACACATGAACTAAGTACCACAAGCACTAAGGATGCCAACCTGTCTGGCTGGGGGTTTTGTTTGGTTGGTTTTGTGGTGTTGTATTTATTTCATTGTGCTGATGAGTACAGTTTAACACCCATGCATTGTTAGAAGTTAATGTGAATTCTCTCTCTTCCTGTGTTTCTTTCTTACAGGATTATTCCATAGACATTCTGGCTGTGGGATTTTTATGGATTAAGACAGAAGCCAGCAGCATTCTTTATTCACTGCTTTTTGGCATAAAAACACCACTTTGATTGCTTTGCTTTTTTCTCTACTTAATCGTGTTTCAGACAGACGGCATCCAGGTTTAACTCATCCCCGCTCCATTTTCTCTTTTTCCCTTTAGCCATAAGAGTTACAGACAGAGGTTACAAAGGGTAAGAAAAAGGTAATTTAATATTTAGTTCAATGACGCCTGTGGAAGAATCTTGTGGACCTGTGCTGAGATCTCAATGAATCACCAGTGACTTGCAATGCAAAACCAGTGACATAAAGGGGTAAAATGTCCATAAAGTCTTCAGGACTCCATTAGCTATTAGAAATAAAATATTAATATCTCTATTATGAGCATCCTTAAGACATGAACAGTGAATCGCAGGCCCTGGGTCAGTCTTAATCGAGTTTATGCCAGTACAGATCCCACTGAACATAAAGGTGGGAAACCCATCCACACAGGGCACACCACAAAAATGAGCACCCCTAATTTCCCTTGTGCTACCTGGATCACTCACATTAAGCAAAGTGAAGCCTCCACAACTTGTGTTGTATGTATTTTATGGGCAGGTGTAAGAACAGTGCCAGCTGAAAGCTCTTTGGAGACAAAGCAAAACCCAGTGCCTTTTAGTTCTTACTGTAGTTCCCATTGCCCCGGGATCACTGCACATTCAAAGTGATCTGGAACTTCTCTCACTGCCATACAACTTTCCTACAAAAACAAAAGCCCTGAGAAAACATCTGAAGAGAAACCAAAGAGACAGGGAACAAACATCTCACTCTTCCTTTCGAAAGACATCTTTTTCCTTCTGGCAGAGAAAACTCCCAGCTGTACTCACTCCCAGAGCCAGGCAGGCACGTCCTTCCTAAGCGCTCCGATCCGCACAATGAGTTTGCACTTGCTCCTGAGCAGGGCTGCTTTCCTGCTTTTTGATCAGGACTTATTTACTTTGCGGGATTGCACGATACTAAGACATCTAATAGGATGCAGAGCCTTTCACCTGCAGGTCAGTGTGCTCAATTTCAGCCCAGCTTATGCAGCTTGGTCTCGCAGCACACCGTGAGCTCCGCAGGGGCGCAGCCCCGGGGATGCTCCGAGCTCCGGCAGGGACAGGAGCACTCAGCCCGGGAGAAGCCAGCTCCTGCTGATGGAAAGTCGATCGTGCTGCACTGAGACCAGGTGGAACACAGTGCTCTTGTCAGCTTTACTCCTCTTACACTCATAAAAGAAAACATGGGGCTGCCCCATTTGTTGAGCGGAATTGCGGTGACAGATGCGCTTCATGCACAGGGCCTTAATGGCTCTGCAGCCCGCAGGAATCTGCTGCCAGCACCCAGCCCGTGGCACACCCTGCCAAAAGGATGCTATGAACAGCCACAGAGAATGCAGTGGTTCTCCAGTAACACATTAAGCTACTTTTTTTTTTTTTTTCCATATAGAAGGATAACAATGTATTTTGAATAAACTGATGACATCCAGCAGTTACGAAAGAGTTACCTGCATATATACAATACTTAGACCAATCTTTTCCCAGAGCTGAATTCTACCAATTCCAGCCTCAGGCAGAGTGGTAGAAGTCCCCTCATCTGCATCAAAGTACATAACACATTTCTAAGTGTTTCCATCACTAATTTGGAAATATGCAGCAAGTGCCCAGGATCAACATTAACAAAGTCATGTAACACAGCTGAGCTGTTCAGTAACACATAATGCCTCTTGGACTAAAAATCATTAGAGTTAGCTAGAAAAACACTTCCTTTCCCTAGAAGAAGGTTTAATGTTTCTGAGGGAAGACAAATAAGAAGGATTTGTCCATGGGAAATATTTAACTCATGTAAAAAGCAAATGCATTTACCTTTGACTGAGATCAAAGTCACATGATACTGTGACTTACAATTACAATTGTAACTGCAATCAAAATTGCACTTCTGACTACAAAAAAGGATCTTATTTGTCTTTTAATCCCAAAAACTGTCATTAGACTACCTTTGCAAGTCAAAATAAAGTTAGGTCAAAATCATAGAAACCTGGAATGGTTTGGGTTGGAAGGGACCTTAAAGATCATCTAGCTCCAAGCCCCCTGCTATGGGCAGGGACAATTTCACTGGAATGTTCTCTTCCATTTATTATTGAAAGAAGCCTTTTGACCAAGTAAATATTTTCTATTAAAGGTATTTTTTTACAATATCATATTTTTGCTTAGAAAATCTCCCCCATAACTAATTCAGCCTGCTTTAAAACGTGGGGGGGTTGCATCTGCCTGTTTCTGCAGGGAAGAGGTGGCTGCTCTTCATGGCTTTCAGTTTTGCTGCCCTCTTCTCTGTCAGAGAATCCCTCTGTTGGAGATGCCAGCCCTGAACCCCAAAGGGCAGCTGGCATTCACCAGCCCAATGTTCCTGTATAACAAAGACATATGGCTGTACATGTTGAAGTTTTGGCAGGATTTTACAGAAAAAAAGGCTCTCAGCAACCAGAAATAAAAATTGTAAAGAAATTGATTCATAATTGCATATTTAAGTGGAGATATGTACAAGAAATTATTATGTAACTATAGCCATCAGAAAATACAAAAATACATATACAACCCCTACCAGCTTATCAATTCTAGGCCTGTGACTGTGATATTTAAAAGCTTTCTGCTCACTGATATATATTCTGCCAGCTGTCACATTGTATTTCTAAATTGTTAAAAAAAAACCCCTTACCTATCAGCCCCAAAGGCATTCATTTTTCCCTGGACTTCATAAAAACTAGAATATGTTTCCGTGATATTTCTTTTACAATAGAAGGCCTGTTAAAAACAGCATCATGAATATTCTAGTTATGACAGATATGAAAGGACATAATATCCAGGAAACAGTTCTTTCTTAACATATTCATGAAGAGGTCCTTGTCAATCACAGCCAGTGAATTGAATAAAAAAATAATACTCGGAGTCTTAGGAGGATACAGCTGAGTTTTACATGCTGGAGATATAAAGACTGGGTTCCACTAACAAGATTCCTGGCCTGAAGTGCCTTTGTGAAATTATTCAGGAACCTGCCAATAACAATATTTCAGGCTGCAGAAATCTCCATGTGGGTCCGTGTGCTGCTGCCACAACTTAATGGAGTCTCCCAGCTGGTGCTTTAAAGGAACGATGTCTGCAATCGTCCATTCATCTTGGAGTTTCAAAACAATTTGCTTTATGGCCCTGCTTCTTTTGAACATTAAAAAGCTTACATCTTGAAATATTCAGGAAATAAGAAATAAACTGCCAAATGCCTCAAGCAGGAGAACAACTTACAAGGCTACTTATATATATATATTAAAGTATAAAAGCAATATTATTTCCTATTTATGCTGTGTTGCTGACTTGTTCAGCATAGATAATTAAACAAAATTTTATAATAAAATAGTTTTTTGCTGCCTCTGCTACTTTTAAAGCAGGTACAAAGAAAAATATTTAAAACATACTACTTGAAAATATACACTATAGAGCCAAACCTTACTTGATTTTTTCCATAAATCAAAAGCTAATTCCAAATATTTTAATGTACTCAACACACACTGGCAATCTGAAAAAAGCGCTAGCTTACTGACATTTTCAAACCACATGTCACCTTCCCAAGGAACACCCCTTTCTGAAATAACATTACAAACCAATTTAAAAGGCTGTGTCCATTTTACTTCAAACATAATTACATGTCGTTTAAATTTCTTTTGTATCAAGAGAGTACAAAACCCCAAACCTAACTACCACAGGTGCCTATATGAATTAAAATCACTGAAATAAACCCAAAACCATAATTACACTACACCCAGGGTTTCACTGCTGACCACAATGTCCACAGCTGGCAAACACCATTAGCAGAACTGCAGCATTCCTTTATGCCAGACTGCTTCCAGGACACTTAAAATATCACAGTGATTTGCCCAGGAAATACACACAGTTTCCTGCTGGAAGATACAAATCACCTCAATGCAAAACACTGGGGTAAATTTACAACAGCTTTCAAATCCATAAATTGCATGGTTGAGATTAATCCATATATATGGCATTCCACAGCCTTGCTCCTTCATGGAGATGGAAAGAACTGTGCACTGCTGGACACCCCAGCCCACGAGGAAATATACAGTGCTGACAGCTTCACAGATTCATTGTTTGCATCCCCTTCACAGTGCATCTGATGCCAATTCAGCAGGATTTATTTCCAGAAGATAGGTATCCATGCCTAGATTCCAGGGGCAGGTGCTGAGATTTGCCAACTCTTACTGCAAAGACACCTTAAGGCTCACAAAATCACTGCATTCTTTTTTTGTTGTTTTGGTTTTTTCTTTTTTAAACAGGAAACAAAAATAATGTAGAACAACATCACAGAACACATAGTAATGAAATCTGAAATATGGGTTACTGAAACCTTGAGGCACAATACCAAATTGCCAGGAGTCTGTTTCTTAAATGGAAATGTCTCAGGCTTTTGTTTTCACCTAGCTGTGGCAGAGTACACAGAATTGCAAACAGAAATATCCCAGCACATTTTGGACTGTGTGTGCAAGTACCAGTGATATGACAGACCTGAAAAAAAAAACCCAAACCAATAAATCTGTCTGGCTGTCAAATATTAGGAATACCTACTACAGGTAATGTCTGGTACACCACCACATTTATTATGTGACTCACTCTTATGAAAACAATGGCCACCTGAATAATAATAAAAACATTGCTGAATCGAACTGAGCACTAGCTTCTCATGTTTTCACTAAAATAAATAGAGGTTTTCTGAGCTATAGAGGTGAGATTTAATCAAGTTGGAAGTTTAAACCTGTGCAAGCTCAGCATCAGTACGAACCAACATGAGCACTGCAAGGACAAGGAGGAGTCACTGCTTGAAAACCACCAAAGCAGATCTGAAATGCTGAAGGATGAATTTTCTGCACACAGAAGCTCAGTGTTTCATTTTTCCCATCACTTCACCTTTGGTAAACTTGATTCATTAGTGTATTAGTATATTAATTGACAGTTGCTTCCTGTTGTAAGTGATTGCTTTCTAGTTCTATTACCTACTGTCAAAGAGCAGCACATGATTAATTACAAATAAACCAAGAACTTTGCTAACAATGGGCTGTTGCAAAAACCTCCCACCTTCAGGAAAAGAATTCTGCTGCTCACATGGCTGGGATGCTTTCCAGAGCTCCATCTGCAGCATTTCACACACATTCAGCTGCACTGGCTTCTCATGAGAGTTTAGCTGACATTCGAGGTTGATATAAATGGGTTACTTTTTCTTTTGTGCCTTACAGACTGACCCTTTAAATGCACAAAGTCATATCCCAGTATTGGTCAGTACACAAAACATCTATCAAATGAGAAATTAGATTTTATGGAGGATAGCAAAAGGCTGCATATGAGACACTTTGCAGACCTCTGGCATGAAGACCAGGTCCAACAAAGAGCTTTCCAAGCCCTGCAGCCTCACAAAGAATCTTCTGATCGATGGTGGGAAATTAAGATACTTCATTTTGCTGTCAATATAATTAATATGAACTCAACTTAAGTGATTATCTATGGTCTCCTAGCTCACCAAAAAGAAGTGGAAGTTTAAAGTGTTGCAATACCACAGCTACAAAGGATGGCTGGATGGAGACATCAGACAGGCTATTTATCATCCACCTCAGCACTAATGGCACGGGTCCATAATGATTAAGAAGATCCATTCTGTCTGAGGTTGAAGTTGAGGTGGTTTAACTCTCCCTTTCAAATCTGTTTGCAATGAAATTCCAGGGCTTTTATATGAACAGGTCCTTGAATTGCAGACCTAGAAGAAGTTCCTTAATCAAAATCTGAACTGAAATTTCTTAAAAGTTCAAACCAGCTGGCTGCCTAGTTCGTGTTACTGGGATGAACTACAAACTCTTTTAATCAGTCACAAAGTTTCCCTCTGTCTATATTTCTTTTGGGTTTATCTGAAAATTAATTTCAGTACTGACATTCCTGAAATTACAACTCCACAAGGTGAACCCTGTTGCTATCTCTTGGAGCCGTCAAAAAATTGAAATCACCTATACTGGAGTAGTTTGATATTTCTACCACACAAACTTAAAGTATTATATTTCCAGAGGAATAGATACTGTTACTTGGAAAAGCAGAGCTCCACATGTAAAATATTTCTCAATCAACTTCAATAACATTAACAGAAAATAATTATTACCTTGTGGAAAACAATTATTGTCTTTATACCATGTGGCCAAGATCAACAGCACTTCCAGGATAGCCAGAGACTGCAGAAATGGAAACCACAAAGTATTTATTTTAAAGCATGGAACACAGAGGAGTAACACATATTCCTCTGACAGCTGTGGTGAATAGCTCTGGTATGTTCATGGTTCACATTTTTGGACAGGTTTTATATGGTCTCAAGAACCAACTCTTAGGAACTAATGGAATTTTAAGTAGATTTCCTCTGCCCACAAAAAAACCCCAACAAAGGTAGACTGTACATATAAGAAAAAGATGATTTACCTTGGCCCATTATAAAATAGAAAACAGATGCAGTTAAGTGGACCCTTCAGCTGAAGCTGTTAAAATACAAACATCAATCATCATCATTTGGGGGCAGTCAGGAAAACAAGAGTAATGAAAATTGGTGCTTTGATCATTTCACTTAATTTTATTGTAAAAGAAAACAACCACATGCACAGGCAAAAATTTCAAAGTCAAAAGAACTAATTTACCAAGATCCTCACATTCTGAAATTGTAAGTGGCCATTATTTACACAGTCTCTTTTACTTTCTAAACATGTTTTTTGTTTGTTTTAAGCAGTTTTATTTAAAAGAAGCCTACTTTGCATCTGCCGAAGACTGCAGAATCAGAGGGGCCTGTATCTTTGTAACACACAAAAAAAATTATTTATTTCAGCTAATATTAAGATACAAAGATGAAGTATTTTGCTGGTTGTATTTTTCATTTTTAAATAAAATTAAATATTATTTACCAAACTAGTAAGAAAAAAATGATGGATACTAAATGACACCTGCATAATCCTGTGTTCATCTCTGTAAGCCTCGCTCAAGTATTTACCAAAATGACAATGCCAGACAACAAACACATCCCTGGGATGAGTTTCATAACTATCCAAGTTGAAGTTAAAAAAGTGAATTAATAATTTGTAGAAGCTTTCTTTCTATCAAAACATCCCTCTTTTTTTCTGACAGGATTTTCTCAACTAAGTAATGATTTATTGCCACTAAGTCCTAAGTAATCATCCAGAAAAACCATATTCAGTATTAAGAACATTGTCTGTTTTACCAGAAACAATAATCTAAAAATTTTCATTATTAATATTCTGGAAAATACTCTACTTACACCCCTTCTTGATCCATTCCTTCATGTGCTTTTTCTAATTCAGAGATTATCCTGCTTTTGGAATAATTCTCTCCAATCTCATCACACCATGTCTCACTGCTGACCTACTTTGAGTCAGATACTAAGTCCAATAAAGTTAATCAAACACCTTTCTTCTACATAGATTACATTTTTTCTAGCATCTTTCCTTCTCTGAGAAGGAAAATTAGTTACATTTCTTCATTGCTGCCTTGCTTCCATGTCCTCATGCTCAACCTCCCTCTGTAAAATCCCCAAAACCAAGAGTAGATAAAGAGGGTGAGAGATTTTCTGCTGAGCAAAAGAAGTGGTGCTTGTGGGTTAAAACTCATTGAATTCCATTTGTCTTTGCAACATATTCCAAAAGTAACAGAAGATAGACTGTGACATTAAATTTCAGAAGGAACTTACTCAGCATAAGAAACCCCAGCTGAGGAGCCTGAATACCAGACAATGATCCAGATAGCTCTCAGTGTCTACAAGTCATGGAAAACTACTGTTTCCAAAAGTTACTTCAAGAGAAGTACAATAAAATTCCATTTAAAAAAAAAAATCAGCATTCAAACAAGGAAATGGCTAGCTACATATTTAGTTTGGCTGAAATCTTTCCTGCCTAATGCTTAGGCATACAATGAAAGGCTCTGTAATCCTTTCACTTGATTTCATTTCATTTTATAATTACTTCATATTTTGAGTATAATCACTTTAAAAATAATTTGCAAGTAGAATTTAAAGAAATCTCATATTTTTTTCAAAAATAACATGAAGAAATGAAGTAGCAGATATGGCAAAAGATCAAATCACCACATTATATACCTGACAGAACTTTTCATAATTCAATTTCCCAAATCGACTACAAAACCTAACTTTGTGCTTTCTCGAGAACCATCAAGGACCAGAGAGTGAAAACATAAAGGACAAAGGATTGAACAAACGGGATGGAACAAGGCAGTGCATTGTGTGAGATGCAGAATCACCCCATGCCTTTACAGCTGACACTCAGTGCTGGCAGGGACCGAGCACCTTCCACAGAAAGGAGCCAAACAAAACACTGCTGCATTCCTCTGGGCTCTAAATCCAGCTTTGGATACAAACCCAGTAGGTCAAGCCCCCTCCTGGGACATTCTGTGAAGGACTTGCACAGGTTGAGCTGGGAGCCCATCAAGCACACAGAGCCAGAGTTAAACCTCCTGCACATGGGAGCACCTACACCTTTCCAAGGGCACTTAGACTGAATTTCATGCAAATTAACACACATAACATAAACAAAATGCATGAAATGGCTACACAGTTCACAGTGTAATTTTGGTGCTGTTACAGTAAGTTTAATCTGTTTTCACAAGTATAACATGGGGAGATGGTAGGGGGGTGTTTACCTCCTATTTTTTTCTTTAGAACTAAGCAAAGCAAAGATAAAAGTCTAAACAGTCCCATCCCTTTGGAATCATACATAGAAAAATGACATTTGCCACAAAGGATTTCATTTTGCCAAGACTCTAAGAAACACAACAAGCCACATGACAGGAGACAGATAAAGAAAAAGCCAGAATGTTAGCAGAAAATAGGCAATGCAGTTTAAGTGCTCCACTTGTAGCATAAGAACTTTCTTCCATCAACAGAACACATGCATTTGGAAATTCTTTAATTTACAAATGTCAACACCTGAATATAGACATTTTTAGGTGTATTAGAACCTGAAAATAACTGGACAGTCAAAAAATTGTCTGGACAAACTACAGTGCACTTGACCCCACTGCTCATGTGACTCCTTGGGGAGTCCACTCAGTCTACAAAATCAGCAGAAAAGCAGTCAAGCCAAAGAGCCTCAAGTCTGAACTATTTAGTTTCAGGATAGTTGCATTTGGCTGCAGTAGCACGAAGCTCAGCACAGGGAACTAAGTGAAACTTGTTTACTTAAACCACAGAGAGCAGGATCAGCAGTAAAACCAATGTTTTCTAAGATCTTATGTTTAGGGCTATATGGAGTCTTAGAGGAACAAAACTAACCCTCACCACACGAAAAAATATACCATAAGATCTAATACACTCTAATGCCTTAATGTAATTTTCCTCTATTTCCATTTCAGCCAATCATGAATACTTAGATATTTACCAGAGCACCTCATATTACTCCACTAGAGCATTCACTTGCCTCTCTAAGGCAAGGACTACTTAACAGTCTGATAAGTACCATGAGCAGTTTGAGCACTGCATAAACAATAGGATAAATTCAGACACATGTAAGGGATACTGGACCCAAACAGCCAGGTGTCTTCCCCAAAAATCTATTACCATTGTCAAAATCTGCGTGGTCAAGCTTCATAGGGCAAAGAATTTAAGCAGCAGATCTGTCTCTAGCATAACCTACATTTTTCCTGAGAGGGGAATAGTCAGCAGTGCCCAGAAACACATCAGCTATCAACAGACTGGGGTCCAGGAGATGGGCACAGGAAGGACATGCCCTGGAAGTACCTCCTTTGTGGCTGCTCCTCACTGAGAGGATGGGCTGAGGGAAGTCTGCTATTTTCTGAACAAATATTGTGTGCTTTTGTGAACAAATGTTCTGTGCTATTTTCTGAGACTCCTTCATTTCAAGCTTTTGCCACGTTCTCGCTCCCAAGGAGCCCTGCCTCTCGGGCATTGTAATGGTGTGAAGTAGTAAAGGTGACTCCTTTACTGTTCTGATAGGTCGCAGGGGTTTTGGGATTTGTGTCATTTGGGAGCTTGCAGACAGTACAGGAGATGCCCTCCCTCATCATGCTCAGGTGTCCTCAGCTATTAGGAACAATTCCCAGAAAAACCGAGTATACTGTGCCCTCCATGTTGTTGTGGGAGCTTTCACACTTAGAGAAGCACCCACTGTGGCTATACCTGCAAGAGACCATCAATCTCATGAGCAAGCTACTTTTCCTATTGTGCCATCCAAAGCAGAACTCCCATCCATTAGATGTATTATAGAACAAAAGGTTTTTTCAGGACTGATTTCCATACTAAATACTAAAGTAAAGCTCAGCTTCAAGTTGTCCTGCAAATTCATATTTTTACTGTTGTACTGCACCATGTTCTTGGGATACACAAGGACTACAAATTAGGCTTAGTACAATTTGATAGAATAGTTTTCTCTTTTTTTAACTAGGCTTATTAAAAAACCCAAACACCTTGCCCTCCCACACCCCTTGGAAAAAAAAACAACCCAAAAACTACCATGACAAAAAAAATATCCAAACCCAACCCCTTGAGAATACCCAAAAAAATACAAAACAGTTTGCTTCTGGAAATTTGACAGGGCTAGGTTAGATACCTGGGAAAAAACCCTCCCACTAACATGTCCCCAAATTAATAGTATAATACTGGAATGGATTTTCCTGGAGATATTGCGGAGCTTCCATCACCAAAGATCTGTAGGAAAAAAGGATTAAACAAACATTTGAGAGGCAGAGCATCAGCATAAACCAACACAGGCTGGTACTGCCATGGGATGGCAGAGTGCACTGACTGCCTCCTGGGAGACTTCCAAGCCTATTTTCCTATGATTCCAAATCGTGTTTCTGTGTGTTTTTCCCCACAAAATGCAAACCTACATAGCCCAAGAGAAAGACTGTGTTCAGTTTGAAGTTACACAAGAAAGTGCATCTCTAGGGGGGTAGAAGTGGGAAAGGTTAAGAACTTCAAACACAACTAAAAGCATAGTAATATTTTCAACACTGGCTTGAATATGTTTCACATTGCTAAAAAACTCTCAGGTATAGAAATGATTTGTGAAAAAGCAGCTTCCTTATGGTTCCCTTTGCACAGAAGATCCTATATGTTAGAGGATGATTTTGGCTTCAAGTTGTGTCTGTCAAAAAGAGGTGGCTGAGCAAATTAGCACAGGTTGCTTCAAGTGGTGGCATTTCTACTTCTCAGTGGCTCAGCACTTCCAGTTATGAGCAATCCAGGTGCACACAGAGGATTTCACCTCATATTGTCCAGGAGAGCCCCCCTGTGATGGCAGCTGATGCCTGGGACCCTGCACGTGCTGCCCACGGCCTCTCCTCACCAGCTATTAATATGGATGGAATAAAGTCTGCTGGAATGGTTTGAAAAGTTTCTCTGGGTGAAGAAGCAAGGAGAGAGGTATGACAGGAATTCTCTAAGAGGCAAGAGGGTATGCGGGAGGTCTTTGCATCTCTGCCTTCAAGGTGTCTGTCAAACCTTCCTGCAGACCAGAGGGGACCTTTCTCCCTGCACTGCAGTTAGTGAAGCACACAGAGAGGTGACCCCAGCCTCCACAGACCAGTGTTTGTTCTGGGATAGCAATTCCAGTGTTGAAGTCTTTCAGGCTTGTAACAGTTTGAGTATAAGATATTATTCCTGTATGATTTCCAGAGCCAGAGACTTGTATAAATTAGACATGTCATGAAAAATCTGAATTATGTGTCGCATGGTGCAGCAGAGGGTAATATACAGACCTTTATTATGTAATAAAACAATTGTGTGCTGGGGTGATATTTATAGTATAATCCTGTATGTCCTCATAGCACTCTTTGGAAACATATAATTTAATACACACTGTATATTTTGTCTCTGTGTGTTTACATTTAAAGTAATGCAAACTTTATTCTCTAAAATCCCAGTAATATATCTGGAAAGGTTATTGCATGGCGTACTGGTAAACACAACCATAAGCCATTCTCTCTTGAAAAAGACCACTTACTGCTTCTGACTCATTCTGCATATTTCTTTAATATTTTCCTTTTTAAATCTGAGCAAGCTTCTCAAATGCTTAATGAGTAGGCTCTAAGGCTTTAATTTTCAGCCAATCCCAACTTTATTACAAAAGTTTATCAAGCTATAAACACACTACTTCACTACGCTGTCATGTTTTTATAAAGTAGTTTATAAAAGGTGACATCTGGCAAAGAGGCAGATCTATAAAAATCATGCTGGTGGATGTAGTGTCATTTTTTCTGCCATCCTCCCAGAAAGAGTAATATTATTTTGACACACACATTCATCCCCACTGTCAAGCTTCTATTTTTATAGTTAGCTTACTGCACATATCCTTAAGCTATACAAAACCTTTGGGCTAATGTAAAGAATGACATTTCTGCATATTTATTATAACACTTATTTTAGGGGTTGACTTTGCCTGATAGGATTTTTCCAAGTACAATGTCATTCTCGTGACAATGCACTTCGTTTGGAAACAATAAATAAAGATGCACGAGAAGTCATGAAAGGCCAAATATGCACGGACAAGTGTACAGCACCTCAGCTTGGCAAGCCCTACATTTGTCCTTCTTTAATATTTTATCAGATGTGTGAACTGTATTTTGGAGTTCAGCACAAACTTCAGTGTATGTAGTATAATGAAATCTCTCCAGGACATTATAAGTTTCAGCAGGGTATAATTTTAATACTGTGGAGGTTTTAGCTCTGACATGTTGGGATATAATTTCTTTCAAAGAGTTCATTTTTTTTCCATGTTTGTGTTGGCTCAAGCACAGCCAAGATATAAGCAAGTGGAAGAGCACTGAAATCAGGAAGCTGATGAAGCACTTTTGTGATTTAATTACAGCAAATAACTGATTAATCTCTGCTATGTCGTAGCTTATCTGCTAAAGTAGATGATATGAATCCCAACACACCACAGAAAGGTTGTTTCATTTGATTGCGCATAATGACTTGCTCTTTCTCAGACTTCCTCCAATACAATGGATACCTTACTTTTTAAATGTGAAGTCTATCATTATTCACCTCTGTTGAATGCTAGACCTCTAAAATATTTAGCTTTAAACCACATGCACTATTCATGGAATGACTTTTTAGTGCCTTTTTCCAGTATTTAAAAAGCAACAAAAGTGTGCATTCACACAGCAACAAGCCCAAAAATTAGAATTATTTAACTGCTTTTGAACATGACACTGATGTAGACAAAACCAGAAATAGGAGTCTGTTCACAGCATCATTATTCTGCCATCAAAAGGGTTCAATACTGGAAATTCCTGAGCCGAGATCATTATTGGCAGTTCACTAAATGATAATTTAGGTTAGAAGCAGCATTCTGCTCCTTAAACAGTGCACTGTCTTTGACATTGATGAGAAACATTTTACAGTGTATTTTTTAATGCTGAATTCAAACTACATAATATCACAAATCTGTTAAGAAACCAACATCACCCTCTGGATTGCTCACTGTAATTGTGGTACAGATCAAGACTTGTTTAACTTGATTGTTCCAATTCTAATATCTAGTTCTAATATCCCAATTCCACAGCTGCACATGAATAGTCAGATCTTTGTGTCTGCATCATGCCCTTAAAAGCTTCAATTACAGAATCAGGAACTATTTTTCTCTCTAAATAATACACCTTCAGTATGAGCCATAGGAGAGAAGGTCCTCAAGTCCACTAAGCCTGAGGATTTCTGACCCTAGGGCAGAAGTAAAGAAATAGGAAACCACTACAGGGGTGAAAGTAACAAAACCTTCCCATGAATCCATCCTCATATCTGCTGCTTTAATATATTTTCATCTTTATATACAATCAGTGGTCAAAATCAGAAATACCAGAATATATGCCTAATTGTACTAAAATATATATATTTACATGTTGCTGTGCCTTCTAATTTGCCAGGCTACCTTCACAAGGTGCAGTCAGGGCTAGTTCATGTCTACAAACTCCCTTTGAACTCTGCATTATACTTAGTACAGAAATCACAGCTTTAAAGTGCTATTTTCTGTCTATGTTGCACATGTAGTTACTGAGCACCTGCAACAATGCACCTTTTGGAATTGTTCTGGCATGACTGAGGGAATCACCTCTTTGAGCAAAAATCTCAAGCAATGTCTCTATCTTCCAATACCATCAAATATAAAGCAGCAGATCGCGTTTGGATGGTGATAAGGAAAAAGGGGCAGACACACATCAATGTGAAAACGGCACAGAGGGCATTCTGGAAAGGCCAGACTGAAAAATACCCTGCTGAAGAGTCATGTAAACATGATGCACTGGGGATGCTCTTTAGAGATCTGACCTGGTTTGGATTAGTTCGGGGGTATTTTGCAAGGCAATACATTGGACTGCCATGGTAATCAAGGACTGGAATTATTATTACCTGGAGTCAGCAGTAATGAGAACGGAACCTCTAATTTCAAACTATAAGATAACACACTGATTAATAACCATGGGATGATTAGTCAATCCAAGACCTTAATGCACAATAGAGAAATTTATCCATTATCTGTTCAATGTAATTCTTCTTTCCTCTTGCTGACTTTAAAAACAACCAAGGAAAATTACTGTCCCTCAGTAAAGGCTTTTGAATTTCATATGCATTTAATTAGATAACTGCCAGCCCAAGGACAGGAACCATGACAAATAGTTGTTCTTTTAAAATTAGAAGAATAGACTGTTCAATGAACAATATTGATGTTCTCTTGTACTGAGTTATACAGGAGTCTGCTACTACTTCCTTTAATTTATCTAACCATTTTTAAGATTTAATGAGTTTTTTTAACAAGGTTTTAGTTACATATGCTAGTTGGTCATTTTAAAAAATGTTGCTAACAGCAACAGTACCTGCATAGATAAAAAAACATACCTCACCACAATCTTGGAATTAATAGGAATGAAAGTACAATTTACTTAGAAAAAAGGGCATTTGGGATTAAGAGGCCATCTTTCTGTTAGTAGAAAAACAACAGTTAATTCTGTTTAATCTGTTTAATTGCTTCAATAGCCATAATAATAAAGATTAGCTGGCTGTGAAACACTTAACTATAAAACAAAGGAGGAATTTTTTTCCCCATTTCTGGTACTGGGTGTTGTTTCTGCTTTTGCAGGATGAGGGTAAAATGGAGGATTCTTTTTGTGATCTTGTTGTTTGAGTTTTGGTTTTGATTTTTTGTGAAGCTTTTTATCTTCTAAAATTTTTGCAGTAATAGTCAACTATCTCCTTCTTCCCTACTACACACACATACAGTCTAAAGGCTGCCCAGCAGATGAAGCACAAGAGAGGGGTGCTCCTAGTAATAAATAATAGGAGCACCCCTCTCTTGTTCCACAGGGGGTTATGACTTGACCATCCTGAGTTTGGCACAAGAGCACTTGAGATTTAAAAGGCCAATGACACCAATAAGAGAAAAAGACCTGCAAAACCCTCCTGAACTGCCCCTTCCCAACACTCCCCACTGCAGAGACAGGATTCCAGCTCCACTCTTGCTGTGGACTCACAAAACCTTCTTTATGACCAGAAGAAGCACAGAAGCCGTTTCTGTGCTAAGCTGTGCCCTCCCCATCAGCCTGACTTTCACTTAGAGCTGCTCCTCTTGCCAGACCTTGTGACCAGCCTGTGCCCACCAGGGCTCCCATGGAGGGGCACTGACCATCCCTGCAATTGGATTTGGCCCCAGGCTTCCCCAGAGCTCCAGGCACAGACTTTCTGCCTCAAGGAGTTTAATTTCATTCAGCAATCACCTATCAGACACATTTGCCTCAAAGGAAACCCTTCATACATTAAATGTCAGCCATGAAATAATTTATTCCTGAAAGGGTTAAGCTCACAGTACATTTTACTTGGCAAGTAAAACAGCGTGCTCTCTAAATAATGGCACCCAGATACCCAGTGACAAAATATTTCCCTATCTTTTATACCATTTTGATAATTCACTGTATGTATTACACACAATCAAGACATACAGGTTTCAGAGGGATTCTGAGCACATCGCTCAGACTGACAGAGCAAGTATTCCAGACAATTGGCTCCCTGAGGGTCAAGACAGTGATGCTCAATCAGGATTCAAACGGGTCATAAACCCTTCATGGATCTCGCTCAAGTGGGTGGTGATGTCTCCCTGGGGCAGCTCATCCTTTTCTGCTACAGTAAAGCACTTGTCATTACAGACAAACTGCCCGTCAGTCTCAGGCACTCATTTAATCGAGACTTAGTGAGAACAGCAAATATTATCAGTGCCACAAAAGCCCTAAAGAGACAAATATATTAATCATAACTGCCGTGATGGTAATTTAAGACACTCTCAAAACTCTGCTGGTGGTCCTTAATACTAAGACTGCTTTTTAATGTAGATTCAGATTTCCAAAACTGGGTGCTGAAAATGGCACTGCCATTTGGGTTTAAGCTCTTCAAGACAAATGCACTGAGAAGAAAGGGGGGCCAGAGTACCCCTGAGCACAGAAAGTTGGAGAGTGGCAGAGCACTGAAATGTTAGACATCTTTCATTCAAAACCCAGGTCAGGGTTCCATGCCCAAATTAAGCACGCAAAAAGGAAGCTGCTCTTCAAAAAGCTCAAAGTGCTTAGAATAGCCCAAAACATTTGCTTTTGCAACAGTTCAGATAACCTGGCATATAACCAAGGCAGCTACAATAAACTACAAGCATGAAATGAAAACCCAACACAATCCTGGCAGCTTGGGACACAATGCTTTGATTGTAATGTTTTCATATCTAATTATGCTCGTATGGAAAAAAAAAAAAAAAGAGAGAGAGAGAGAGAGAAAAGAGAAAACCCCACTGTTATACACTGGAAAAGTGCTGTAATAATCTAATGCTAGGCTTGGCTGGCTCAATAAAATCTTCCACAAAAGGTTTGCTCCCTTTCTCTACTCCATCCTACAACCACACAATTCCACACTCATACAGTCCCAAAGTTAATCTAGCTCAGATTCTCTTCACTGCTATAAACAGCTAAAGCTTTTATGTTCAGCTCATGTTTTGCAGTAAGGCTGAACACATGATAATTAATTTCTTGGGTTGCTGCAACATGCAGCATGAACTCCTCGTTCATTCAGCTGCACAGGTGTACATTTGAGACTGGATCTTTTTATATCCCCAGCAAAGGAGTCAGCCAATGTAACAGTGATGTCATGTTCCCAGGAGGACAAAAAAACAACCCAGTGATATAAATCAAGTGTTCTTCTTCTACAACATAAAAAACTTACTGGAAAATAAAAAAAAAACAACAAAGCGGTTTCCAACTTTGCCTTTCCAGCTGGGTCTGATCCCTACACAATCCCTATCTCTGCTCTGCCTTGCAACTGCACTTCCCTCATTATCTGAGAGTTTTCTCTTGGCTTCCTGGGGAATCCCAGCACAGACATACCCAGGTACACACTGGTGCAAGCCACTAAAGCAGGAAACTCTGTCTCTGCACCTCTGGGATGCCCAGTTCCCCTGCACAGCCCCAGACCCTCCATGCCCTGGCTCTGGCGGCTCCATGGAGCACCTCTGGCTCCAGCTGTTTCCCACAGAAAACCATCATTCCTGCCTGGCCCTCCTGAGGGATGGCTGGCAGTCCCATGAGCCCAAAATTGCTTTCACATCAGAGACCTGTGTTTAGCACCCGCCAGTCCCTTTCAAACACACACACATCCCTTAGAGGTTTCATCTTTTCTGTTTGGAAACAGGCAAGTTATTCCTATCACACTGCTTCCAAACCAAATTTCTCTCACCATGCATATTTATCAAGCAATTCAGGAATATATAAAATACATTTCTACATAGCAGGTGGGTAAAATATATTTTATTAATGTAAAACTGTTTTAAGTTGAAAATCTTCTGACTATATTCCAAAATATTAAAGCATAAATCATAGTACTTAGCAAGATAAACCAAAGCAGAAGCTGTATTCCAATAATGGGGGTTTACAAGATCCTTGTACTGTTTCCAGCCCTAATACAGCAGCGCAATAAAGAAAAATAAGCCTGCCATGGCTGTTATTATATAAAGTTCTTTATCCAAAACTTCTATATAAGGTTCTTTATCCAAAGTACTTTTCTTCTCAAACTTAGAACCTGATCAATACCCATAACTAAATAGGCCTGGAAATCAATCTGTGTTTTCAATCCCCCCTATTTTATGAGAAAGAAATAAACTATTGCATGTGAAACAAGAAACACATAACCCCAAAGCAATCTGAAACCTTTTTTACAATACTCTGGACAGATTAGTCTGAACAGTTCCAGTGACCTTATTTGATAATAGATAATAATGTTATATACATAGTGACACCAGAAAGCTTTGAAAATAATATACAGCTAATCTTAAACAACTAAAAATTTTATAAGCATTTAAGATATTAAAGTCTTGTCCAGCCAAGCATACAAACTTTGGGTTGACTTACATCATATTTGAGTAACCCCACTTACTGAAATTCAACTACTTATTCTAATAAATCTGAGCACAAAATTCTCTTCGATTCTAATCTGGAGCTTCAATTTCTAAACCAGTACAGGGAGGAGTAGAAAGATGATCCTTATAAAAAATATGTTCACCAAAATGCCGAAGAAATTAAAAGCAATCAAAAAACCACTCAGATTTGAAAAGAACTGTAATTGTCCAGTGATAACAATCCTAGAAATACTGCAAAAGTTTAAGTTGGCCAAGAATCAATCAGGTATAATTCGGGCTCCCTTTTGGCAGAGGGATAAACTAGATAAACTCTCAAGGTCTCTTTGCAGCCTACAAATTTTGTGAAGTGATTTGGGATCTATAAAAACAAAATCCATCATATAAACATAAAAGGGCAAAATTCTGCTCTTTCTTTGGTGTGCGCTAGGCCCCAAACACAGAGGGAGAGAAGAGCTTTCACTTCAAAAGCATTAAAGGCTTTAGTGCAAAGCCCAGTGTCAGGATCAAAGGGAGGCCTGAGGTCCTGGATGGGATGGAGGAGAGGGAAGCCCATCCCTGCTGTGCCAAGCAGGCAACAAGGGGACATCTCGCTCCTCCTCCATGTCACAGGAAGTGTACTCGCCAATATCCTGGCAGATAAAAGCAAAAGCAACTTTCCAGCTGGATCCACACTGGCTGAACACATCTGTGAACAACTGGGAAGGTGGGAAGCATGGGCTCATCCTTAATAGAACACACAGTAGTAGGAATCACCATTTTTAAATGACAGTCTTTTTCTACCCTGTTTTTTTCGTAATGCCTATTGTTTATGATATGAAACAACAACACTGGGTCTTTATTTTCTATGTATTTAAATTCCTGTATCCTGAAAATAAAGGAACTAAATATGCTTGCCTGAGATTTTACTGAAAAACTAAGAATGAGCATGCACTTCCTTGTGTCACCAGAATAGCATTTAGTAAATTTCTAACCGCAAAGAAAAAAACAGCACATTAGATTTGCAAGTGTCTTTTGAGAAACAACTTCTCTTGACTAATTACAATATTTTGGATGGATCCACGTATTGCTCTGCTGCAAAAACACAAGATATAAGAATGCTTTAAAACACAAGCACTAAAATTTATACAGGAATGAGGCAGCTGCTCAAAACTATCCATTTATTTAAACAGAGGTCTGTTATCTTGGTGTCTCCACTGTAACTCAACACTTTTAACTCACATTTGCTTGGGATCAGCTCCTTCAGGCTCGTTTTTGGAGTTCACAGCAACAGCCCTGTGCTATAAGAGGGCCTGGCACAGTGCAGCCCATTTAAGTGGCAGCCAATTCATCCCCCTCACCAGCAAGTAGAGATGACAATTAGTGACAAACTCAACCACAGTGTTTCCCTTGTTGGACCAGAGCAGCTCCTTCTGTCAGAGCAGTTGCACTGGCTCATCATGACTTGGCGTCTTCAATTAAAGACTCTGACAAAAATGGGTGTAAAGGGCACTGAAAATTGCCATGGAAAGGCAAATTATTTAATGAAAACAGCACAATAGGGGTGAACACTGCTAATAAGTGCTGCTTAAACAGATCAGAATTCATTCCGATGGGCTTTCCTTCTCTTTCAAACCATTTCCTTTTGTGTCCATTGTGTTTCTGAGGGCGAAGTAGACACGATAAAAAAAAGCACTAATGCAATATCAGCAATTAGCTGAAGACTCACTTTGGAAATTGCCAAGTATTGAAGCAAGGGCAGAGGGAGAGGAAACAGTTACATTTGCAAACAAACAGCCTTTTACTACCCATCTAAAAGCCAGCACGGCAACTCAGCCTCACTTTTTCAGTAGTGCAGAACACTTTTTACCTTTACAAAGAAACACTCAATCACTAAAATAAAAGAGCCATCTCTGTGAACTGAACTTCTTGAATGCAACATTTGAGTAAGTGCATTTGTCTTCAATATTAAGGACATATTCAAGATTTCTTCCATTTTGGATCATAAACACTTTTTCTTTTCTGCCTGCACTGTGGGGAACTGAGGATCATTGACATTCTTGTGACTTGCAGGTTATATTTTCTGCTGTTATCCTTATATTTCCTACCTGTATGAAAACTAAAACTGGGCAGTCATTGCTACTTCATCAAATGAGCCCTGACTACGAGTGCCTGGAAAGTTCTACTGGTGTCAGGAAAGGTGAATTTTCTATAGGATTTTTCCTGAAGCAGCTAACTAGAACAATAACATATGCTGGTGCACGTCCATGCAAATCCTGAATTTTCCTATTTGAATCGAGCTTACTGTATTCTTCTTTGGTATGAAATATTCATGGCAAAAAAAGAGAAACCTCTTTAGTGTGGGGTTAAGCTTTTAAATACTGTGAAGAGTTTTAAAATGTCATGGCAATGTAAAAGCAAGAAATATAAATATTATGAGTTTTCCTAAGTCAAATCTTTGGATTTTCTGATAGCAACAGATTACATTCAATATCATTTATACATTAAGGTTTATGCTTCAGGTAAATTCTACAAGTCTTTCTGAGTACAGAATTAGTGTGCTACTTCTTCCATTATAGAATCTCATCCTCCTCAAGAACTTTAGTTTCCTCTAGGAACTGCACATGTGGAATAGCCGAGGAAAAGGCACCAGCACATGGAACTTAACTCACCAGCTTTCCTTCCTGGCACAGAACCATCTGTAACAGTGAGGAGTTTCAATTCAGCATGGAGCCACTCACATTCCATTCATGAGTTTGAAAGGAGATAATTCAAACTCAGAACTAGAAACATTTCCTTCTGGAGCACACACAACCCCTTTATTTGGGAGATTAAACTTCTGGCACTTGACAAAGTTACAAGAGGAGGAGCTCTCTATAACTTGTGCCACTGCAGATCATTTTGCATTCACACTCTACCCCCTCATCCTTCCTTCTGTTGCTGGAGTCCACAAGGGACAGAATTATGTGTTAGTGGGTTGTCCATTAACATATAAAAAAGAGAGAAGACTGGGTAAATAAGCTGCTTTTTTCCAGGTTGACCCTGCCTCTGGCAGTGAGAAGATAAAAAGTTCAGCTGTCCAGTTACCAAAGACAGAAATAATGGCCATCTAGCAAGTCCCCAGCTCCTCACAAGTGACATCATGTGCTCGTTTATAGCCTGAATTTATCTGCCTCTCCTCGCTTGCTGAAAAGCCCTGATAAGGTACAGAGGAGCAAAGAGAAATCCAGATTTTGTTGATTACAAAATTTGTACTTCAAATTAATATTTTCATATTTGCTGTAATTTAAAGATGTTCAAATCAGTACATATTACCAAGCTGAACTGGTTATGCATAATTTTAATTCTTGCAATTTGTCACTTGCTTTCCAGACAATAATGTTATGTTGTTTCTAAACACGGATCATGGTGACTTTCTCACTTTATGGGTCCTGCAAATTGCTTTGTTTCACACAGCCATACTCTGTTATGTTTCAATTACAGTCACATTTTATAACTGACATTCTTAAAAGTATTATATGTTAATATATTAATTTAAGGAATGTCAGATGGAGAGTGTAGACTTAGCACAGAACATATTCTGACAGACCTGACAAAAAACATGAAAAATGTGTGCTTTCTATCATAATGATTATTTTTCAGATAACACCAGCTGTGCAACTATTAAACCAAGTGACTGCTTTTCCACATAACACCAAGTACCAGCATTCAATCATGAAAGAAATATAAATCTCCATGGGCTTTTTCCACATGCTTTAAATCAGCAGCAATCTGTGCATTTGTATCTGCACTAAAAACATGGCAAAAATTAGGAATGTCTTCCAGCTGAAAACTCTTTGGTATTTTATTGATAGAGACTATGATTGGGATGTGTAGTGTTACTTTTGTAGGGATGTAGTTCAGTTTTAATCTAAGTTCCAAGTTAAATATGACAAAATACACTAACCAAATAACTTGAGCAGGAATGATTAAATCTTTTATTTCATCCTCCCCATTTTTTTATTATGGAAGCTTTGGATTCTTCATGAATGTCAGCTTAAAGTTGTTCAAATCAAATGCATGAAGGTATCATTGCCCTTATGAAACCCCAAGCTTTTAGAAGAGTCTTTCCTTCTCCCCCTCTACTCAACTCCCATAAGGTCCCACTGGAGCACTGCATCCAGCTCTGGGGCCCCAAGAAAAAAAGGACAGGGACCTGATAGAGTGGGTCCAGAGGAGGCTGGATCACCTCTATAAAGTTGTTCAAATCAAATGCATGAAGGTATCATTGCCCTTATGAAACCCCAAGCTTTTAGAAGAGTCTTTCCTTCTCCCCCTCTACTCAACTCCCATAAGGTCCCACTGGAGCACTGCATCCAGCTCTGGGGCCCCAACAAAAAAAGGACAGGGACCTGTTGGAGTGGGTCCAGAGGAGGCCGGATCACCTCTGCTCTAGAGTCAGACTGGGGGAGCTGGGGTTGTTCAGCCTGGAGGAAAGGGAGCTCTGGGGAGAACTCACAGCACCTTACAGTACTTGAAGGGGGCCACAAGAGAGGTAGAGAGAGGGGGGAACTTTTTACATGGGCATGGGATCACAGGGTGAGGGCTAATGGCTTTAAACTCAAAGAGGGTGGATTTACATCAGAGAGAAAGAAGAAATTCCCTCCTTGAGAGAGAATTTGGGGAGGCCCTGGCACAGATTCCCCACATAAGCTGTAGATGCCCCACCTCTGGAAGTGTGCAAGGCCAGGCTGGACAGGGCTTGGAGCAGCCTGGTCTAGTGGAAGGTGCTCCTGCCCATGGTAGGGGGTTGGAATTGGATGATCTTTAAAGGTCTCCTCCAGGCCAAACCACTCTGTGATTCTATGATGCAGTTGTTCTTGGGTATTACAAGATTCTGTCTACAAGCTGCATGTTCAAGGACAGCCTTTCCTGACAGCTTTGCAATTGGATAACGCTGTCCTACATCACATGTTGGACACAAAAACAGTCTTCTGCCTAATTTCTGCCCTCCTCTATGGAGTTCAAATGGGTTTATTAAACACCTCTAATTGTGTTAAACACCTCTTAAACCCCTCTTTTGTGTTCATTTCAGTCTCAGAATCACACATCATCTCTGTATCTCAGATCCTGAGGAAATGAAAGGGAGACACAGTCATTTTTTTGGGTACACTATTTTAGATGTGGTGAGCTATGAAGGCTCCAGGGCAACAGCCTTTGGAAATTAGGATGTTTTGAACTGGTCTGTAACCCCATAATGTGATAAATTGAATAGCTCAAAAATGTAATAATTACATTGAAATATCTGATTCAGACTATGACACCAATTCTGGGGTTAAAACATACATAAAACGCTCATGTAGAAAGGTTATAAAGTAGGAAAAAAGGAAAGCATAGCTTCAGCTTGGTACTACATGCACGTGTAAGGCAAGCAACTGTGGCTTGTGAGGAATATGGTTCATAAAAGATTGGATCACATGGACTGATAAGCAGTTGCTTAGGGCCAGGAAGAAGAGTAAGTAATCCACTTACATATCTGACACCTCACTAGAAAATCAGAAAATCTAAGTCAGCATAAACTTTGTAAAAATGTTAAAGAAAATGGTCTACTGAATCATCATATTTAGACAGAAAATTGAATCAAGATGTGTCTAAAGCCAGTGGGTTCCAATGTCCCTACCCTTTAACTGGGGAGAACACAATACTTGTGACCTCCCTGTCAGGTACTCAAAACCAGATTTTGAGCCCTGCAAGGTCTGCTGCTCTGTCTGCATTCTCTAACCTCCCAAACTCCACACCACTTCTCCACAGAGACTTATAATGCTCTTTTCTGTCTTTAGGGCTCACAATAAGAAAAAAATCCTATCAGAATTAATTAAGGAGAAAAAAAAAAAGCCAAACCAAACCAAACAACAAAACCAACACAATAAAAACACTTATCTGAACCCAACTCAACAATGGATGATTTTTTTTTTTTCTTAAGAGCAGTAAATCACATGAATAGCTGAAATTATCTGCATTTTGTTGTCTGACAGATATGCCCAGAAAAGCCTTGAGATCTTTGCTTTCATCCACCTGGTAAATTACCTCAGATTGGGGGGATGTTCTGTATTCTCATCTCTTTATTTTCATTATTTTTCTTAACTTCATCAAATTGCTACTCTAGGATGTCTCAAGAACGGGGATATACCTGTGGTTAGTGGACTTTCTCCTGACTGAAAAATAATTTTAAAAAAAAATTTATTTCAAAGTCTTGGTTTTGACTTACTGGGCTTAGAAACATCCCTCTTAAGCAGCTGTGGTTCCATAAACACAACACAGCACTGAATTATTTACTTGTTCATCAGTGAATCTATTAAATAACATATTAGTATATAAAATTACAAAATGGAGTGAGTCTCCTTGGAAGTGTCAGAGGCAGAAATGCTGGGAATCTTTAGCCATCTCTGTTTGGCCAAGAAAAAAATGGAGAGCATCCCCTAGCAGGTTAAGCTGACCTGCTGTTTTCTTCCCAGCCTGTTGATCCTCCCTACCTGTCAGGTCTTGTCAAAGGACAGCTCCAGGGAATTGTTTGTGGTGAATGTGCTGAGCAGTGTTGTTCAAGCCCTGCCACACAGTTTGCACATACAGAGAAAACACATCTAATACCAGTATCACCTGCACACAGGAGGTGCTAAAGGCTAAAATCACAAAGCTGCCAAAGGAAACTCGTGGTTGTTGTCAGGGAACAGCCCAGCAGTCAGTGGTTTCCTGGCAGAGGGGAGCTCTGAGGACTGCCCTGGAGGCTCCTCACTCTGTGGAAGCAGCTGAAAATTCAATGGAAACAGCAACAGGGAACCAGGCATATCTTAGCCAAATGAATCAAGTTCAACCAAATGTCCCTCTAATTCTCTTGATTTGCATGCAAATTAAAGAAAATCACTATTATTGGGAGAATAATTTTCGCTTAAGCCATGAAGGTCTTGAGGCTGATCTTTAACCCTGACCAAATCTGCTGACCCTTTAGATCTTAGGTCTTTTGCTCTCACAGTCATTCATGGACTTTGCACTTTCTGATGGGATGATTTTCAGAGCAGGAGATAATCTCTTTCCAGATATTTAAATGTGATGAAATTCAAACACTTGGTTTGGACCACTACATTTCATCATGCTATAAATAACAATATACATTTCCATGGTTAGTTTTTTTGACATCCTTTTTTACAGAGGGATGCAGAGAAACTAAGTCCAAATTGGAAAAAAAAAATATTAAAAAGCAGTGTATTATACAGTTTCTTAGTCCATGGTGCAGAATAATAAACATCTACAATGTGTGTGTGCACACACAGGCTTTTCTGGTTTGTATACACACATTTCCATTTCTCTTTAACAGTAATAATAGCCTTTTTGAGGTATAGAATTGCCATGGACATATTAGAGAAAGACACAGCAAAGCCTTTAGCAGCAGGTGGCACGCTAAAGGAGAGCAAAGTGCTTCTTGTTGCCAAATAAAGACAGCAGCCATTATGCACTCAGCAGCCTCACCTACAGCCGTGAAAGTCAGTGCTGCTGGTTTATCAGAGTATTAAGTGATAGACAGGCTCTTAGCCAGAACTTCTTTATCTGCTCTTATTCTGAATCCTGTCATGCTATCTTTCAAATTTATCTAAACTACCATGACAAACAAGCAGACAAGCTCTCAGTTTTCACTGGCACCTCAAGGAGCTTAATCCAGAGCTTTGCACTGGTTTTGCCTGACACAAGATAAGGAGTGTGGCTGGGTCATTGTCCCCAGGCAGGCCAGGAACACTGAAGTGCAATCTCTCATTCATCACATTTTTTATGACACCTGTTGTTACACACTCCCTATTTTGAGCACACCACAAGCACCATGAATCAGGTTAACCAATAACTCTGGCTTTTGAGGAATGTGGCATCTAAAGGTACATATATATACGGCATATAAAAGCCATAGGCTTTTCCATTTCCAAGGCTCTTCCACTGGCCTTGGCACTCCTCTGCATCCCTGTGTTGAGTTGTTGTTTCCTGCATTGTGCAATTCCTGATCAGCCAGTGGTGGCTCTGTGACAATATCACACCTGACACCATGCATGGCAAATAGAAAAAATCCCAGCTAGTACAGCCAGCACTGGATATTGGACTGATTTTCCATATCTAACGTAAGACCTCCACCAGGACATTGTGCCTGAAGCACATTATTCCATTTGGTGCTTTTTCTGGATATGGGTTTCACCCTTCAATTCATATCCAGGGTAGTGGAGAGTCTGGCCAAACCGCTCTAGATAATGCACATCAATCCATCTTTCTCATCCTATGAATGCTTAAGGGAAGATGGAGCAGGATGTATTTTTTTTCCTCAGTAATTCCTTTGTCCAGGTTTGACACAGGGAATGACTTTTCCAGTCACAGAACCAGCAGCCTAAAAAGTGCAACATCATGGATTTCTCCTGCCAGCACGTTTAACAGATTGGTTTACTGGGCTGGTAACAGAAGAGCTTCATTTTTCTAGTGGGTGGAGTTCTCCTTCACAATCTTCTGCTTACATGCAAAAACAAAGCCTACCTTTTCTTCACCTTTTTGATAGCAATTCAATCATTTCTGTAGATCAGTAAATCAGTAAAGCCACCTGCAAAATCTCCGGGGCTTCAAATTGTGTTATGCTTAACTTTCCTGCACAGAAATTATTTTATTTAGTGATTCAGTGCTCTGCACAGACCTCCACCCTCCAGAAAACTGGAGCTGTTGACTGCAATAGATTTTTCAACAGAACAGTCAAACAACACAAGTGATTTGCAACATTGCAGGACCCAGTAATTCCCACTATTCATCTTTTCAGGAGAGCTATGAATCCAATGAAGATTTATAAGCTGAAAGTCACTTCATTCTCAAATAATGTACAACTGGCAGCAGAAGGAACACACGTTTAGCAGGCTCTGCTCATAACACACTGCATCACTTTGTGCCATGGCACGCTGTAAACTCTGACCCAATTTGACACGACAGCTAAAATTTAAAGGATAACATTTCCCACTTCACTTCCAAATGGGAAACCTGCAATGTTCCAACAAAAGCTGGCCAGCAGAAGGAGGGAAGACAGGAAGGAGTCCGTGGTCTGCCAACTCCAAATTACCGTTAAGCAGTTCAGCATTTCTCTGGGGAAAAAAGCCAAAAACCTTAAAAGAGTAATTAATTGTCATTTAGGAAAGGTCCTCAATGAAGTATATTTTTTGTCTTTTAACCATACATTCCAGTTAATCAGCAAACACCAACTTTTTCTGTACACATCCTTATACTGATAGCAATTCTAAGTTAGTAGCTTTGAAGTGAATCAGAAAAATATGGTCATTCTAAAACTCAAAGCAAAAAGTCCTCAGAAGTATCTTAGTATTTCCCAAAAGGTCCAGGGCTTTTTTTTCTTCCTGAGATGTTTGTATCTGATGTCTGGAGAGTAGGACACATCTCTATTATTAATGCATCTCCTGGGATAGCATCTTTGAAACTGTAGGATGTATTGTATTTAGACATAAATAAATAAAAATCTGAGTTTCATGGATTGCAAAAAAACAACTTAGGGATTCAGAGGTTCAGAAGAGTCAATTCAGAGAGCAAACATCTCCTAACCAACCCAAAACTTCTGCATCGTGTGCTTAATCTGTATCTCTGTATCATAAATAAGATCCTGAATGATTTCTTCTTTCGGGATATGCCCAGAGCCTAATATCTCCATGCAGTACACAAAAAATTATGAACTCTGTTTTAACTTCTTACCTTCACCTTAATTTCTCTCTTCACCAAAATGCAGAAGTTTTAGGATAACATTTCAATCTAATTTGCATCAACCTGAAATGCCACCTGAATTTGTATTTGCCTTTATTATGTGCATTGTAGAAGGAGGTTTGAAAAAAATGAAAATTCCACTAGACAAAAACTTTAACCCAGAATTTGCAGCCTGCCCTATGTTTCAACTCCCAGTCAAGAAGACATTTGAGTTCAGAACAGTCAAAACCTAAGAAAAATGCCATTCAATCAAAGCAAACCCTAATCTTCTGTGCAATTCATGATGGTAGGACATTTAGAAAATGGGATAATTTTCCCAAATCATCCTAATGTGTGGAATACATGAAAATTGCCATTTTCCATCACCCCTATGCTTTCCCTGAATGCCTGAGGCAATCATGTTAAAATGCTATTCAAAAAAAAAAAAGAAAAGAAAAAGAAGGAGGGGCAGTAGAAGCATTCTTGCTGACAATGCTGGCCCTACACCTGCTCCAAAATTAGTAGTGATTGTAGAAGACCTCATAAAACATTAATAAAGTCAGTTTTCATCTTTAGTGGCAGGTACCTTCAAAATTCTAGGGGAAGTGAATATTTGCTTGTGCAATCTGGCTTAAATCTCACTAAATCACTGGAAGTAGTGCAAAGGCACTATTTTCTCCAAAAGAGATAAAATAATAATTTTTATAGTAACTCTAATTCCTTCAGTGAATTAATAACATTTCAAAGAGGACTTCTGACCCATCCTTTCAACATAAATTTTCCAGCTATAATTACCTGGTAAAATATTATGTCATTTCCATATGCGTGGTTAAAACTTGCCTTCTCATGACTAAGTCTGATTACATTCCAGAGCTGTAATTTACAGATTTTTGATATCCTTAGAGAATTAAAATATATTAAAAAATAAATCAAGCGATGTGAATCTCATTAGGGAATCATCTCTTGTAGTTCAAGCAAAGGTCTCATTTATAACTTATAAGCAGCTTGATTTTTTTATGCTGTTGGCACATCCCTAGAAGTTTTACAGTGACATTTGTTATTGATCTCTCAAGAACTCAAAGGAAACACCTCTTTTCATTTAGAAAATTTAGGATGGCAGGGGCAATGGCATTATTCTAAACATTAACCCCTGCTGTCCACCTTGAGTTATCACTGTAAGTGTTCATGTTGGAAATATTAAAAATAAGAGATAGCTTGTCATAATGCTAACCCTTCCTGGTTAAAGAAATGATGTTATTTATAGCCATTTATATAAAGTGTAGTCACGAAAGTCTAGGTAGTTCCAGTTGGGCTTTGACCCTTTAATTTTCTCCCTGTATAAACTCATGACACCCTTGTATACCTCCTGCATTGTTCATTCATTTTTCCAACATTCTTAAACTCTCCTTTTATTTTTACCTGAGTTTCAGCCAAAGCTCTCAGTTCAGCCAGGCTGGTCTCCTTCCTGCTCATCTTCCAGCACATGGGAACACCCAAGATTTCCTTCTCCAACAATGTTCAAACTTCCTGGACTTCTCTGCCCTTCAGAATCATCTCCCAAGGGACATTGCACCCAGATTCAAAATCATAAACTCTGGTGTATATAAATCATAGTTCAGGAAGTTCTCAGAAGCTCTTTGACTGAACCTAAACACAAAGATTCGCAGGCTGCCTAGAGCCTGAAATATTCTGGTCATGAGACATTAGCTCCCCAGCATGGGGTATGCCTATCAGCACAGAAGTGGTAAAAAAGAGCCGACTAACTTTATTTATTACATTTGTATTGCTTACAAAACCATTTACTTAATGGATGGGTATCATTAGCAGTCCAACCACAAAAAGGAATACAATGATGTGTTACATGGGTTCATTAAAATAATATTTCAAAGCAATCATTAGAACAAGAAGCTAAAGATCCAAGAGACAGTAAGTTATCTGCAAATAAATGAGGCAGAACAAACATGTTTTGAAGTTAAGAAACATGTTTACAAATATAGTGCACCATAAAGAAAGCAGGGCACGAAGCTTAAAGACTGCTGTTCATGCAACTTATTACACAAAGCCAAAGGGACAACTAGTCTTGAATCAAGGGCTCTCAAACCTTTGGTCAGTATGCTGTGCTAAGGAGAATGTGCCTGAACACAAGGAATACAGTTCAGTATATAAGGCACAGTAAAGGCAAGAATATGAGTAACATTTCCTTAGGCTAAAGGCAGAAAACTACAGACTTGCCATCTCCTACTATGTATTTAAAAAAAAAAAAAACCAACAACAGCAATAACAAAAAACCACAATCAAAAAAGTCTCCCCATACTATTGCAGAATCAAAGAACATCCTCATGCTCACAGGCTTCCATGGTGAAATAAAAGCATTTCCAGTATATCAGGCAAAGGTTGTAAGGACTGTGCTGCTGTGACAGCTGGGGAATCATAAGTTTGCCTTACAGTAAATTCAGTCAAAGAAACATGAGTGCAGGTTCTGGAGCATGATACTCATTTACTGGAACAGCTATTAGCAGAAAAGCAGAAAACACAAACGGGGGAAAAAAGGCTTGTTGAAGCATAAAGGTAAGAAAGGCCAATACTAAAATCATGCTGGACATATGCAACCAAGGCAGATTTAGATCAGAAAAATTTTGAAGACAAAGCACAAAAATATAAAACCCACTGCATTTTTAATATATTCCTCTTCCTCTTTAAAAAGGGACAGTGACGGTGATGATTTTGAACAAAATTTAGCCTAACTAGAGGGATAAGACATCCAGAATATTAGCATAAAAGCTGCCCTCATCTTATTACATATTAAATGCTCCACCTGATTTTCATTGTTTTTCTGAATGTTTAAGTTTTTAAAAAATGTGAACAATTATTGCTGTCAGGAAACTACAAGGACTAATAACCAGCCTATAACCAGCTGCTTAGAATCGTCAGCACATTTAATTTTCTGGACCCCCTTCTATCTAATGAAATTAAGAAAGCTGTCTTCCAGACATCAAAGTACCAAGCAGCTGACAGCCTGAGAGGAGCTCCTGTTCTCCCCAAACCACCTGTGCCACAAACATTTTGTTATGGGCCAGCAGTGACACAACTGTGCCTGCATCAAACAGGCAGCATGAGAGAATGATTTAATAAAGAGCAAGCTGAAGGAGGGAGAAAAGAACATTATGGAAAGGAAGTAACAGCTCCCAAGTTAAAGTTGCAATCAATTCCTATTACAAAGCTCTCTTTTAGCAGTTCTATAATCAGACCTAGATTGGAAAAAGTGCTGAGCTCAAAAATTGTCAGATTTATGCAAGAGCAGAAGGGAAAGCTTAAACAGGCTTTGGTTCTAGCCTGTTAAAATATTGTCAGGTTTCAAAGACATCGATCATATTCCTTAGTCACATTCTTTCTTAAAAAAAAATAAAATAAACCAAAACCTTTCTCCAGCACCGCTGAATCTTGCAGCCTTACACAGTACTTAGCATTCCTTGTGCAGGTGAGCACTCACTGTACACCATGGTAAGCAGCAGCAGTTAATAGGATGCCTATTTAATCTTGCTATGCATAGTTTGGATCATATCTGAGATATCTGGGAGCCTTACTATTTGCTTTCTTCTGAGAGACAAAAAAGACTTCTAAGAACTCAGCCAAAACCAAGGAAAAAACAAAGTAGTTTGACCCAAAGTTATCTTGTATGACCAGCTTCTTAAACTAGTGCAAAATCCTGAAAGACTTCCACAGCCTGGAAAGTTGAGTTTCCATTTTTTACTTAGCAAAAATGTCTGCTTAATCAAATAAAAATGGTATATCTATTTTTTTGGGGGAAGCAGCAAAGGAAGAGGTTATAGCATTTTACATTGTACTTAAGTAAATCTAGGTGACTTACCAAGATATATACGAGATCATATTAACTGGGCTAGAGAAAAGCAATGCTTTAATTTATTGCCATATCCTTAAGTGTTTATTCAATATATCTCATTATTGGAAAACTCAGACTTGTTCAGTGTACCAGAATAGGAGGTGACAAACAAATCTCAGCTGTTGTAATATCTCTGCCATAAGGGATTGAGATGGGATAGGAAATTACAAAAGGAGGCAAGAAACTTTTAGCTAAAGGACAATGCAGGAAAAAAAGGTAAGTGTAAGGTAAGAGAATAAATTTGTGAGTGGTTATTTGTTTGGTTTTTGAGTATTACAAAAAAAGGAAAAAAAAAGTCAACCAAGAAGTGAACATGTCTTAGCCAAGACCAGAATGATACAAGTGCCACCAGGTGATGCTGTGGGTGAGGGCAGCTCCTGCCCGGGGCAAGGAAAGCTCTGCTCAGCACACCCAGCTGTGTGTGCAGCTGCCTGAGGCTGCAGAGCTGATGTTCCTCATCTCAGAACAGTGGGGCAGCCTGGGTGCAAGTGCAACCTCAGCCTGTGCAGGAACACCCAAGGGTTTCTGCACAAATAAACCACAAAGGAGATAAAACAAGTGAGTGACCCAGTTTGATGGTGTCATTTTCATTGAGTCTGCCCTCAGGCTAAGACAGAATAATCTTTTTTTCTGATTAACAACATCATTAAAGATAATAAATAAAGTTCTCAAGAATGTGTGGAGTGTCAGCACCTGCATATTTGCACAAATGTCATTTTCTGGAGTAAGCAAATCCAGGCCAGTGTGTAACACATGGCACAGTGACCTCCGTGCTCTTCTCTGCCAAAGCAAGGACTGGACACATTTGACAAAGGAACTCTCAGACTGCAAAACACCACAAAAACCACACGAGGCAAGTCATAAATTTGTTAATTAGTTACAGGTTCATTGCAGGTGAAAAAATTAATATTTTTACATTAATTTCCCTGTCACCCAAATGATAAGCTAAAATTTAATAAGCTTCATATTGCAAATACACTACAGACTGTGAATTAGTAAGAGGCACCTGTAACCTTTACTTGTGATGATGAATTCTAGAGGATTACTCACCACAAATGAATCAGCCAACTTTTGCTCCTGAACTTTCAAGACCTACCTTACCCAAAGTATCTACAATCCTGTTACCCAGTCAGCTGTGAGGACAAGCTGGTGACAATCACACATCACACAAAGCATTAGAAAAGTCTGAGTATGCCCTGAGATGACAGGATTAGTGCTGTCTGCAAGTGCCACCAAGCACTATTTCTATTTTTGTGTAGTGAATACCTAAGGAAGTATTTTACCAAGTATTATTATAAACAAAAATGTTGGGACCCACTTATATAATTAATATATCATTAGCTATATAAAATCTTCTACGGATCATGTGAATTTAGAAATCTGATGCACTTGTCAAGAAAGGTATATCACACTGATAAGATGCGGGTTCTCACAAAATCAAATGCACTATTTTTTTTACTGCAGTTGTCACCCTGAAAAACTCATGAAACAGGCAAATATGCATTAAATACTAGATGGATCAACCCTATAAATATTGTGAAACAAATATCAAAGTCTTTCCTATCACAACCATTGCTGAAACTCGGGCATGACTGAAAACCCCCAACTTTCCCTGGGCAACCAAGATGAGGACACAGACGTAGTAAGGGGACCATGATAACTCATATCCTGAATTAACAGTGGTTCCAGCAGCTTTTACAGCTTCTCAAATTCTTTTACTTTCCTAAGGAACAGCCACTGCTATCATCCTGCCCTCTTTGACCAACAGCCTAAATAATTCAGCTTGTCTAAGGAAAAGGGGAAACAAGAAAGGGAGAAAATCCACCTCAGTTGCTCAGAACCTTTTTCCATAAAATCACCTCCAGTGAACCCCTGTAAAGCCAGTGCTGAAGAACTAAACTAAGCAGCTCCTAATTTATTGCTTCTTTCATTCAGTGAGTGCTTAGAAAATCCAATACTGAATTCATTAATAATATTAAAGCACTAAATTCTCTGCTAAAGTTTACAGTTTCAATCAACCACAATTCAGCAATATTAAATTAGTGCAGCACAGCAGGTGAGAATTAAAAATTATGGTTACTAAACAAGTAGAAAAAAAACAAACAAAAAAGGCTTTTATTGTTGTGACACATCTCTAATACGCCTCATAGCTGATTATTGTTACTGAAAAGATTAAAATTATTTAGTTATTTAAGTATATGTTAGTCTAATATATATGTCTAATGCTTACTTAATGAAAAGATTATATTTTCAAAACTACTGATCAACAAGAAGTCTTACACTGAGGTTCACAAAACCTTGGAGGCACTCAAAATTATATAAAAAACCAAATGTGGATAAACACAGCTATATGGGAGTAAATACAATTTCAAGTTTTTTAAAAAATTCAATCTTTAATATTTATTTTGATTTTTATTTCTTGGGGATGAGGCCAGGATTAATTTCAGGAAGAAGGTTGAGACTAAATGATTAAAGGGAATGCACATGAGAGTCTCTGTGATTTTCTGGCAAAAAATTCGTTCTTTCCTCTGAAGGTATGGAAAGGAAAAGCACAGAAATATTACATTTCAAAGGCTTAATTTTGTATCAAGTTTATGTAACATCTACAGGAAGCCTCAACCCTCACAGAGAGAAAAATCACCATTTAAAAAAAAGAAAATCACTGTGATTGAGAAAAATCCACACCAAACAAGAGCAAACCCTTCTACCCTCAGGGTAAGGACTGCTCCAGGCAGCCTGATCTGACCAGTCTGGGCAGCTCCTGAAACCCAGTAACCTCGGCTGGAGAGATGCTGGAAGACAGAGGAATGGCCTGATTGTGAAGTAGTGAATTTCAGGACAAAATCTTTCTACACAAACTGGCACCAACATAATTCTGCCATCATAGAAGAATGGGGACTCTTCTCTTACTGAAAAAAAAATATTAACAAAATTTTTGAAGAATTCCAGTATTAAATAACAGATTCAGCATATGCCTGAAAGGATACAAAGTCCACAGCTAGGCATCAATGTGCAAAACTAGTCAAATAATTTCATCTTGGAAAACAACTGAACAAATTCATTGAAAGTTGACATGACAAATTCTGGAAAAATGTCCTAACAGTTTAGTTCTGTCTTCAATAGAAGCAATGATTTTGGGTTTAGTGTGAAATAATATTGTTTACGGGGTTTTACCACTGAGTTTTGGAGAGATGTTTGGGCAGCAGAGAAAAGGGAAATGCCAAAATGTTGGAAGTGATCATTGTACACTGTATGCAGCTGGATGTTGGGGGTGATCTGGTCCCCTTGCTTAGTGACACCACCCAGCTGTGGCCCCAGCCTTCTCTGCCCCCCCTCAGGAAAGGCTCCTGGCCACAGAGATATGGAAAACTGACACAGCAATAACAACCATGATCACACAAAACTGTTTGAATTTAAAATGGAGGAAATCAGATCTATCTTCAAAGGACAGTATATTAGAACTTGTTAAATTTCTTCAACTCAGACAAAACCCAGTGATATGACATTCCAACATGTCACAATCCTTGCTATAAATGGATTTATCCTAAGCTGTACACAATACCATAACATGGATAAAGGCAACCAACCTCACTGCCCTACCATGGGAAGTAACTGGAATTCAGCTGTGCTTATCTGAGCAACAGAGTTTGTCTCATGTGCTATTAAAAATCAGAGCACCACCAACACTGAAAGTGTCAGTAAGATGTGAGGACTGTGCCACTGCAGCAAACCAGAAGTGAAACACTCCATCTCCACTTCCAGGCTGTTCTGCTAGCCTGCGCATTGAACAGAAAACATGAAAAGCACAAAGCAGGAGATTGTTGTCCTTGAGAGCTCTGACCCCCAAATGAAGCCAGGTTTGCTTGCTCCATCTTCTAGGGCAAGAACTGTTTGACTGGAGATAGTTTTCTTTAATTAAATTTATGTCAGAGAAACATGGCTATTGCTTATTCAATCCAGACAGCTTCTGAACTGAAATTAGAGCTCTGTTGTTTGGCAGCAAAACAGGCTTTGAGAAACACCAAGGAACTTCATTTCAGGAGAGCAGACCCAAGCAGCAAGAACAGACAGGGTGAAGTGTTTTTATAGCCAACACTTATATAGTCAGGTAATGCACACTCCAAACACTCAGTTTTTGTTACAAGTTTCATTTCTGATTTACAGTTGAGAACAAAGAAGAAAAATAACTTTACAGGCTAAAAGCACTCAACATGGACCTACTGTGCCTCTCCTTTACCAGGAATGTAAAACCTCCCTCACAGGAGAGAAAGCTGAAGCATCTGGCCAAGCTTCCTTTTCCACATGCCTTGTGATGCCTTTTGGGGGTGATCTGGTCCCCCTGCTTAGTGACACCACCCAGCTGTGTCCCCACCTGCTCTGCCCCCCGTCAGGAAAGGCTCCTGGCCACAGCTCTGCCTGTGCACAATATACACAATGAATAAAATGTGTAAATAAAAAAATAAAAGCTCCCTGGCACTGCCCTCCAGGGTCCTCAGAGCTCTCCAACACCGAGAGAGAGTCCCACAGGCTCAGTGAGGGGCTGGGAAGGAGGAAAGCTCCCATATTGCTGACTTCCAGGGACCCAACTTGAGGCATACAAAAAATTAATTACTCCATGAGGTACACAGCTACAGCATCACTTGAAAGTACGTGACATTTTTGGATAGTTCCCAGGCATTTGTGGCCAACAGGTGCCTGGTAGTTGCACAATTTTCTAATTAGTTCATGTGCTGTACTTCAAAACTAATTACTGAAATGGCTGGATTATAATGTAGCAGGGAGTCATTCGTGTGCCACCTACCATTAAGGGGAGGGAAATTTTGTGAAGGTTAATTAGCATTTTTAAAGTACTTTGGAGATTAAAAGCTTTAACTATATGCCTAATAAAAGAAGTAAAGGTAATACCTTCTATTCAGTGGATTCCTTTTTGCATTGAAAGTGAATTACAAGGGTTGCTTTAAGTCCAAGAACATAAATTTTCATGTACAAGGAATTAAATCAACTCCCAACAGGATCAATCTGTTAGAGGGTGGAGACCTCCAGCAAGACACAAATCATCAGAGGTGACCATGGCATCCTGGTGTGAGAGAGGAAGCTGCTGGTTCCCAGGCAGAAGCTGTGTGCAACTAAAACTAGACATTTCCTTATAACATACCCTTGAACAGGTCAAAAAATCAAATCATTATGAACAGGTACCTTTTTAATTAAAATAATTCACAGATATTCTCCTCTTGGGACACCTGCTGGCTGTTCTCTGTTCAGAAAACACCCACTGGCTCTCCAAGAGGGGATCTATGTGCATCTGAATCTTTACTGAAGTTGCATCTTCAGCATTTTTCACTCTTCTTGCCTACTGCAAAGATTTTCATAGTGATAGAGGACATCAGAAACTTTTTCCATAAACACAAACTTATTTTCTTCAGACTTAGAGTTACATATAATATATTTAATGAACTTATAATTGCTTTATGTGAACTTGGGAGAAAATATACAAATCATTATTAAGCATACATGTGTATTTTGTATTAATTCTGCTTCTTCACAACAGTAATGGGGGGGTGAAAAGAGTTCATTAATTACAAAAAATACGTTCCAATTATTTGGTTCACATGATTACTATTTATGCTGTAAATCCAAAATTGTCATCGACTTAGAAAGTCATTACTGTCTTCAATAGAAAGATTATTTTAGTGCTACAGATGGTTGTCCTTTTATAGGCCATTTTAATGACTTGTTCTTATATAATCTGTCATGCATTATTTTGTTGTTGTTATAAACTTTTTAAGTTTCATATCAATCCATTTTGATGTTTACTAAACAGATGGTGTTACAAAAAAAAGAAAAGGGAAAAGCATAACAATGACATTTAGTTCTCAAAAATACTCCAAAAGCTACACATTTATTTTGTCAAATATGAAATCCATGTCATTTGTTTAAAAAAAAAACAAAAAACTTTGCACAGAAACAAAATTAAGTATAAGTTGTAAACTTAGTTTTAAAAGCAGAGCACGAAATCAACTGAAAGAAGGTTTTTCAGAAAAAGTTATTGAACTTCAAAAATGTTGAAGATATATAAAGAACCTATTTACTGTAGTTCTCAGCATTCCTTTTCCTTATCCAAAGCACCACTGTCAAATAACTGTAGTAATTGCTAAGTCATGTAGATAATTATTTAATATGCAAGTGTGACTCAGGTCTGCTGCTTGAAATCTACTTGTAAGTTGTGGTCATTATGTAAGCACCTCAATTTGCAGAAAGCTTTGCTTTGTCATTGTAATCTTTATTATTCTTTTGTTTAATCTGTGCATTGTCATCAAATAGACACAAAGACTTGATGAGCTGAGCACCACAGCAAACAAAATTACACCTAAATGAACTTAGAGCTCAGGGTACTGCAAATTCTACATTAAAACAATAAAACTCCTCCATCCCAATTCACCAGTATGAGCTGAAAAAACTTTCCCTTCCCACTCACAACTTCTAAGATTTTGCAGAAATCCACCTCAAAATGTGAATGTCATAAAGTGAAGCATTGTTCGAGGAGGAAATTCCTGAGTTCAGGAATTTCATTCTATACATTCCATTCATTTCTACACATTCAATTCCTGTACTGCAACACAGACTTCAGCTATAGAATAACCTTTCTCCCAAAAAATTCCTCCTAATTTCAAACTGTAAATAATGCTGCTTGTGGAGTTTGTCTGATTTCTAGCAAATATTAGTGTGAGTAAAAAGTAGTATACTCAGGTGATAATAACCAGTGGAACTAGAGCAATAACATCATAAAAAACATTTCCAGCTGATGAACCTAACCATGCTTTTAAATAGCCGAGGAAGTATTTTCTCTCCGCATTTTCAAATAGGAAAAGGAGGAAGACAAATCAGAAAAATAAACAGTTTTTGTTCCAGGGATGCTCCTGTAGTAAGCTTTCCAAAAGTTTAGGCAGTTTTATGTTTATGATAAAATATCATGAGTAAAACACAACTAATTAGCCTATGTCAATTGTGTTACCTCCTTACAGCATGCTGCAGTAGAACAGGTATAATTCTGTATCTGCTTTCTTACCAAGCAACAGATGTGTCCCAGCAGGAAGTTCCTTTGACAATATGTACTTAGCATGGTGATAATTCCTGCAAAATGTGGGTTTCTCTTGACACAGGCAAAACACTGAAAAGGAGGTAAAAAAAGGCATGATACAGATGGACTACTCTTGCTGAGGGAAGTTATTAAAATGTGCAAATTTGTGCAATTGTTTCTAAGAGGGAAAGACAGAGTTACTAAATTCCCATTGTCCTAACAAGAACAACCATCTGTTAGTGCAGTAAGTGGCTCATTGGGCATGATATGGGTCTCAATGTTTAGATTCCTGGTATCTAAACTGGGCAAAATTTATCTCTGGTGCAGCTCCATTTAAGTCCTTGGAATTCCACCAAGTCTGCATTTGATTCGATGGTGATCATTAACAATAAGCTAAAGGAAGGGCTATTATCAAGGCTGATGTCATTGCCTTTCATCAGTCTTCTACAGGGAAAAATTAGAGTTGACTTGAACTCAGGATGACTTCAGGGTATTTTTAAATATATTTGGACAAGTACAATATCAATTTCTCATTAAACTGAGCTCATTCAGGCAGGGATTGCAGAGAATAAAAGTAAGTGTAAAACTTTCTACCTTCCCAAATAGTGTGTATATTTTTAAAGCACTGAAGACTCTCATTCATTACAGAAGCACAACTCCAACCATCTCTGAGTACAGTCATAAAAGTGACAGTATCGTGGCTGCAGGGGTATATTTAATGAATAACATTTAGTGTCCTGAACAGACAAACCCAAGCTGCTCTAACAGACCCTGCTTTATCTCCATCTCTTGCTCCATTTGCATGTCTGTTGTGCCAGCCACTGGGCTTTAAATCAGCGCAATCAACTGCCCAGCAGGAAACAAAGCAACTACTCGAACTGTCTTTTAACAAGATGAAAGGGTTGGACAAAAGACATCTCAGGGCCAAGCTTTATGTTACATAAGTGATGACTTTCACTTCAAATAATACCATCTGTAAACACACTTGTTTTCAAACCACACTCATTGTTCCTGTGTTTAATCTGGGCTGTGCTGGGTGCCACACACGCAGTGCACTCCACTCTGGGCCATAGTGGAAGGCTAACAAGTCTCATATTCCCCTGTCTGCCGGCTGGAAAAGGCTGGATATGTCACAGTCAAAGCAATACAAATGCTTTGTCAGAACAGACACGTCTTTAGGCTGCCCTGTGAGAGAGTATCATATGTGAACTGGGAAAGGTCTTATAAAAGTTTTGTTGCACCAAAAAGAAATCAGTCACTAACTGGTAGGGCTTCCTTCCATCCACCCCCATCTCCCACTTACAATTTCAAATGCAAAGATCTCTCTTCTGATTTCCCTCTGCAAAAGGAATTCTTGCTCATTTGTAGTGCTAAGGATATGCCAGTAGGGCTTGTGTAATTAAAACAGAGAGACAAAACTTACTGCTGTTTTTTTTTTTCAACAGGTTGGTAATTTGTTTGAAAAGCAGTATTTCCAGTATTTGTCTACAGGAAACTTCAACATGGACTTTTAGAACTATGTTTTTAAAAAAACAAAAAACCCCACAGGGTCTGCAGAGGAGTTGCTGCTGCCTGATGCAATTCATTACAATTTCACAGAAAGGTTAAACAAATTCTGCTGATTGCTTGATTTAATTCTGTCCCGAATATGAGACCACCTTTCTGTCTGTAATTTTCCATTATTATTTAGCAAATTCTCTGGCAGGTCTGTCTATAAATATTCCAGTTTTCCATAATTCTGTGACTTTCACAGCCAAATCCATTAACCAGTTTGGGTTGGTTTTTTTTGGTTTTTTTTCCCAAAGGCTGTACATAGAAACATCACTTGAAGTCTGAAAGTTATCTTATTAGGAGAGGTTGAAAGCGCACAGAAATTGTAGAAAAAAATATAATAGATAAAGCAAGACCTGGATAAAACTTAAACCAGCTTTATGAAAAAAGCTTATAGCTTTTTTGCTACTCTAGCACTTCCATCAGTGAGAAATGCCCTCCTCATGCATCAGTCCAAAGGCATGATTCGAGGCATGATTTCAAAGGCATGATTTCAACTCCTCATGCCCTTAATTTCAGTGCTCTCTCTTCCTCTCCCTGTTTTTGCACCTTTATTTTCAAACAGAATGAGGAGTGTGAATGCTTGAAGTACAGACTGTTCTCCAACACTCTGTCCCTTAAGAAATGCTGACACAGATCAGGATCAGAATCCCATGGAACCTAGAAAACTTTTTCAAAGGGAACACCACAGGAATATTTTCAAACACATTTTCCTTAATTTTCTTTTTGGAAATAGATTAATAACTTCACCTAAACTTTGTGATATTATCAACAAAAGAGTGCAAACATGATGAAACCATTCAGCCTAAGATCTAAAATGTGTTTGTATCAGAGCTTAGCCCTGAAAATAAAATCTGGAAGATCTAAAAGCAAATGAAAACAAGACATTTGAATGGGATATCATGGGTTTGGATATCTCTACATCAGTACCATGTATCAAAATGGCAATTTGTAATTTTAGAACACTTTTGAATGCTATTTGCAAAGCTAGGAGCCATCATGTGAAGCTGGCTGCAAATTTCTGTTTAATAAATATTGAGTTCCTACTCCATGTGGATTTTGCTACCTCAAAGCAATTTTAAAACACATCAATCAAATCCCTGTGAATCAGCAAAAGCAGATGCTGCTAACTGTTACAGGCAATATCACCTGAAGTTTCATTTTCTGCAGTGCTCAGTTAATGTAAAATGCATAGGAAGACCTTGGAGCAGAGACTGGATCCTGGGATTTCTGACTATAACTAATTTCCCCTCAGTTCCCCAATCTCTAGGTCATTGCATCAGTCTCCCCCTTCCCTGTCTCTGGTTGACTGAAGCTTGAAAATATTCATAAATATATAAACACATCCTTTGTTTATATATTTATAAACAACACTTCTCTTTTCCTTTGCAAAAGGCATGGACTACCCTGAGAAGATGAAACCTCCCTCTGCAGTGGCACAGAGCCTGACCCACGAGAGCTGAGGATGGACCACCATGACCAAGGGAGCCCTTCCTCATCTGCTGTGTGGAGGAGGCACCACCATTAACTCCTTTCCAGTCTGCTTTCCAAGGAAGGGACATTCCTGGTTCAGCTCCTGATGGTACAGGTGCCCTCCCTCCAGAGGTTCAGGTCTCTGCCAGTAGCGCTTTACCCACACCTGAGACACCTGAGTTAATGTGGGAGTTCCTTCCCAGGGCAGGATTTAAACAACACTTACTGTTCTGAGTTCAGTGTGAATAAGCTGAGGTCACAGAGATAGTGGCTGTCACATTCCACTCCCCACACATTTCACTGTAGGAGCCTGAACATTAACTCAGCATCAGCTCCAAAGGCCAATTCTGCCCTGGGACAACTCAGCATCCCATGTACAAGTCACTCTGCAGATTTGGTCAATAGGGCACTGTAACAGCTGCAAATCTCCTTTCCTGCATGTTTTGAAGAATTATTATGTGAAAGAACTGGGTAGCCCCATGTAAAATGAATATGTAAATGAAATCTTTAGTGGCAGAAGTGTATCATGCCTTTAAGGCACAGAATAACTATGGGCCACAAACCTTCATTGGCTCACACACAGATCTCCCACTGCTGTCAGTGGGAATCTCAGGCACAGACCAAGATCCCAATATGCCCCTGAGAGTCTTTATTCTAATAAGAAATGTAAATGACTGGTGAAGCTATAGGAAAAAACATCAATACGAAATCCAACTGCTTTCAAAAATGGTAAATGAAAATCATGGTTCATACCAATTTTACCTCAAATTTCCTTTTGATTTCATGAAAACATAGGCGTAATGCTTCCAGCTTTTCTTACTCTCTCTCAGAAGCCACACTCTGACTGTTGAAATTATGAAGGATTCCTTTGAGGAAAGCAAAATTTTACTTTGGGCCAAGTGTCTGATTTTGCCTGCAGTCAAATTTTACTTTTCTAACACTAAGAAAAATGTTCAATGACAGATTTGACTCTTTTTCATATCAAATCAAGATTACTAAATTTTACAAATTCTTAGCATTGTCATGAAGAATTTACCCTCCAGTGGGGAAAACCCAAAATAACCAACACAAAAAACCTTAGGTAAACCAAAGCAAAAGGAATCACAGATAGATAAATCTCCTATTAAAGCCAGTTTTGCACGTCACAGGAGAATTTTACTTTCATCAAGGACAGTTTTGCCTGTCATGCAATGGGAGTTAAGCAATTTGCCAGCTATTCTAATAGGATAAAACTTCTCCAATGTAGACTTAGGGACTACAAGCCAATCAATTAGACCTTAGTGGGGAATTACTGCGATAGTAATGAGCATTTGCTCTCTGCGAGGATGTCTTTATAAGTAGATGTGATCCAGAAAATGTAAGCTAAGAGCGAACAAATGACTCCATGTGCATGTGTGTCTAAGTGAAACAAGGATAAACTTAAAGCTAATGGGTATTTAAGGAACTCCGTGTTGCCAAGACAAATCCACCCTATTCTTCAATAGCAGGTCAAGGAGTAGTTGTGGGAATTCAAAATCTCTTAACTAAATTACTGGAATCAATAGGAGTGAATGCAGAAAGAGGGTAAGTACTGACCACAGCGGGCTCACTCCCAGCTAAGACTGAGCTCCACTAAATATTAGCTTGAAATTACACAAAGTGGTAGAAAATTCACTGTGAGTTTAATCAATGTGATCTATACCAGCAAGAAAATTCTCAGAAAATCTGTCATTATATTAAGATAAAGGTTATTGTTCCTTTATCTATGGTAGTACTGTGAGATTTGCATATACTAAATCTGACACTTTGAGGTAGAAAATATAAAATTCTTTCAAAAGAGCAACAGTTTAGTAAGAAAAGTGTTTTGCAAAATGTTCCATTAACTGCTAAAATTATTTCCAGAAGAGGAATTATATATATGCTGGCTTTTGTTAAACCTAAAAATGCATATACAGAAAAAATGATCTCATGTTAGAGTATTAGTAAGGTCAAATAATCTCACGCTAGTGAAAAAGCTGACATCCAAGCTGATACTAAAGATTTACAAAATTCATAATCCATATTCTGAAACTAAAAATGTGACTTATATTTCTCACAGTTTTGGTTTGCCCTATCCTTATCCTGTATTTTGTGCACCTCACAGAAGAGACCAAAGGTGACAGCACCCTTCCTCCCAATTTTCTTCAGTCAGCCTTGCAGACCTGGAAACCATGAGTGTTATCTTTTACCCTGGGATCAATTTTTCCTTTCAATTTAGAAGTCAGAGGTTTCTTCAGATGGCCAGAGTTTGAGGGAAAAGTCTGGTTTTCTCTGAAACAAATGAACAGTACAGAAGGAAAACAGCAATCAAATGCCTGAACAGAACAAGTCAGAACTTGACATATTTATTTAAGAAAGTCACGATATGGAGGCAATTGCATCTGTTTATCAAGTTATTCCCATGTCAGCAAAAAACCTGTGTAAATGCACAGCTAACCTGCTATGAAGCTGAAACAGGAATTCTAACATGGAGGAATATTATTTGAAAAAATTATTTGAGAATAATTTTTTTTCTTCCAAGTCCCCATGCAAAAGACAATTTAGGAAAATAAGTACAGAAGGATGAGAAGTATGATCTTTAGTCAAAATTTATCTAAAACAGTACAGACATTCTGATACCACTAATTAAGACAAAAGTAAGAGGTCATAAAATGCAGCAAAGATATGCCTAATGCATTCTTCCTGTTAAAGGACAACAGTTAGAAGAGAACTTTCCTCAATCCCTCTCTCCTCACCCATAGCATAAGAAGCCTCTAGAGGATATGGTGTCAGAATTTTGGTACAGCAACTTGGCGGAAACAAAAAAGCAGCTAAGGTGTTTCTGAAGCTCACAGTGTAGGAATTCTTCTTCCCAACCTCTCCCAAGTACCACGTCAATCCATAATGCTTTAGTAAGTGAATTGTTTCATTTTCCTTGCAGCATTTGATTTTCAGCACTGTTAGAGAAACAGGATAATGGACACGACAGACCAGTAGCATGATGCTGTAAAGCAATTCTTACATTCCCAAGACATATTAAAAGGATCTGTTAGTTCTTCACTGAAGCAGTGAAAGCACAATTTGTTTACCAGACTTCACACTGCCATGACTGATTAACAATTAATACATACAAGAAAAATGAGACAACACTACACACTGAGCAGCGGAGATATTTCTGATACCAGTTTGGCAACTCAGTATCTTTCATTCCTAAGAGGCAGTGAGAAATAAGATACTAATTATTTGGAATGGAGGACATTTTAACACCACATCCTCTTTTTAATAATGCTTACATTTAAATGCTGTAAAAAAGAGGTTTTACTGTACTGGCCGTGTGTGTCCAGTGGAACAGAATGCCCAAAGGAAAGGCTGCCTCTCACCCTGCACCCAACTCCCTCCAGAAACCTCAGCTCAGCTCCCATTTATTGCAACAGCCCCAGAGCAAGGCAGGATGGGGGCTGGGGCAGGGACAGCAGCCCCCTGGGCACAAACCAAACAAAATAGATCAAAAACCCCAAAAATGGTATGAGATAATAAACCACCCCCAAGATAACTTTGTACATTATCATTATTTTACTGTGTTGTATTATACAGAGTGTATTTCAAATGCAGTAACAAAAATCCTTTGAGGATTCTCAACAAGCTACAATTTTTTCACATCGCCAAACTTTTGTAATCAAACATATTTGAACTGCAGTAGAAGATTATGACACAAGGTGGCAATTGTAAAAGAGGAGAAATGAAGTGGCCATCTGTCTTTTTGTAAGCACTTACAATGAGGAGAAAAAGAAATTACATCCGAAAAGTGAACGTAAAAATAGTTCAAAAATCTTCAACTCTTCTTCTGAGGTAACTCACAAATATAAATCTGTATCACATCCTTAGTCAAGGCTCTGAAAATGTTAAAGACTGACAGCCACCTCAGCAGCATCTGTTGTTTGAGATCTAAAAAAAATTAACCATAGGTGGGACTCTTAGAACATTGTAAATGTTACATGTCCAGTGATTCCATGAGCCTTGAACAAACCTCAGAGTACTGAGACTTCCTGGAAACTCCTGTCTTAGAGTAGCTCTAAAATATAGCAACTGCTTTTCTTGGATTATTTTCACATCTCTCAAATGCTCTCCTGAAACTGTAATAGTTCAATTACAGTTCTTAGCTCCACTCTGCCAAAGTAAAAACAAGATGCAAATAGGCTGCAACAACTCTTTCAGCAACAGGAAATCTTGTTACGCAGGACACATTGTTTGAAAGTTTGTTTCAAGACTTGACCATGCCTTCGCTCAGAATCCATAAAGGTACTTTCATTTAAAAGCAATAATAAAACCATCATGTTGAACCTTAAAGTATATGAGAGATCAAAGTACAATATCATCTCCATTACCATCAAACGTAAACAAGGTGAGACAGAACCACAAGTGACCTATCACTCACCTACCAGAACAAATTAATTACCCCTTGGCATAAGGATAATTTTTATGTACAGAGTCTGGCTCATAATGAGGTCTTTACTATGCAACCGTATTTCAAGTAATTGTCATCTTAAGTAAACATGTTTTAATTACTGTCACTTTTTTTCATTATTCATTCTCAAGCCTACAATACCTGTCAGGGCTTAATGGATTGTCATCTCCTGCTACTTTCCTGTGGTAACATATGTCCCCATTTATTTCACCAACACACTAATTAAAGTACACAGAGTATGCAATGAATTTAAGGTAATTCTGATGGCAATGGTATTGCAGTTGTCCATCCTAACAATCCTTCAGAGCTTTTATTTGCTTCTCTGAATACTTTCATGGTGCTTAGTAGCTGGAAATAACGTACTGTGTGACTGTTGATAAAGTGACATTTGCCACAAGCACCATCGCTTTGAAGAATATCCAAGAAGCAAAAAGGAAATCAATGCAATTTCCAGATAAAAACTTTAAATTTTCATTCAATTACATGGTACAGAATAGCATATTGAGAATAAATTCACCTAGTGGAGGGAGAAAAGGGTGCATTCTGGAAATAAATACTGCCCTTTTTCATAGGTAAGCCTTAGTACCCTTACAAGCCAACAATTTTGTATAATTATATAGAAGCTGCTTACTTGTATGTTGAGACATGTTATTTATATTATCATTGAAAGTGGTCCATCAAGAACTTGAAGGCCAGTTAATTCTGCCACTTGAGCATGCTCATAAAATGTTTACTATTTGTACTACAAATGAGGTATCTCAAATGTCCAAGTAGATGCCATATTCACACCAAAGTATTATTGAATCAACAGATCCAGCAGTCCAAGCAATAATTTGACAAAAGCACTTTCATAACCTAAAATGGAAGTTAAAAATAAAATGCAAAAGGCAGAATAGTAGGAGAAAGCAAAGGAAAGAGAGGAAAATATATAGGGGCCTGAGTTTTGTCTACCCTAACCCCACTGACTACAGGGTTTGTACATCAGAGACGACACTGGATACATCCTGCTCTTGGAGCCATTAGTGCTGCTCAAAGGCAGTCATTGTACATCCTGTGAATCACATTTGATTCATTTCCAACATCTCTGTTCTGAAGGAAGACAGTAAAACTGCAGTGTCTGCAGAAAATAAATGCACATGCCTTATTGGTAAAAAATTATGATCAGCACTATAAAAAGAAAGAGTAATTTAATATTTTTAATCAGAAAAGAAACTCACTGACTTGTTTCTATAAGTCACATATACTTCTCATTTCCTTAACCTGATACACAGAGAATTGTCTGCTTGAAAGTCGAGTTTTGAAATTAGCATCTGTCTGTTTTTACCTATCAAACACAATCACACTGGGCATGGCTGAAACTTTTATTGCTCTCCTGACAGACACCTGGAGCCAGTGCTGTCAGTGCTCCTCTTTGTTAGCAGTGAGGAAGTAAATGAGATGGACAGTTCTTCAGCAAAATGTTGAACGAAAAGCAGACTGAAGCCTTTTACAAGGACATCACCTTTTGCAATGCAGAAAGATTCTCTTTTTTTTTTACTTTCTAGCACTGTCATATTTAGCAGCTCACCTTCCCTCTTCTCAGGCAGTTTTTCCCTATGATGAACCTACATTGTGAAGGATATTAAGCTAATCACCAGAAAGCAGACAGAGGAATTCAGGTCGGGTTGTGAAGGTGAGGGAAGGGGGAGACTGTGCCTGAGCAGGCATTAACAGGTCCTGGAGCAGCATGGGCAGGAGCTGAAACCCTGCTGTACTTCTGAGGAGCACACATGAGATTCTTCCTCAGTTCCAGGGTCACTGGCATGGCGGTCAGCGCTCCCTCTTCACCTCCTGCTCTTTTTGGGACAACCAAGAATTACTCTGACCAAGTTCTGTGTTAGTACAGGAAGTTAATAAAACGTTCCTCTTTGTCCACCTGACACTGCAGAAACAGGACTGTGTTCATTCTGGATGAAAGTGCCCTGACAACACCCCCAGGCTGGCAGGCAGCTTTATGAGCTGGGGAGCTCAGAGTAATTCTGCTCCTGTTTGGATGCCCTTACTCGGTGTCAAATCCACCGTAGTGGCTTCTGTGATGATATTGCAAACATTCTGTAGCACCCCAGTAACTTTTAAATGGGTTCAGCCAAGTTCATGTGCTGGAGAGCTACTGCCAGCAATGTCCCAGCACAGCATGGATCACAACACCTTGCTGCAGTACCATCACACCACAGAATTGCACAGCAAAACGGCCAACAATATTTTGAAGATGTCCAGAGAAAGATTAATTGATTCCTGACTATAGACTATTTCTAATCATTGCCGCCCCTCCAAGTGATAAGAAATATTTGCTTTTCTTCATCAGGAAGGAACAGTGGCTGCTGGAGCCATGGTGAATTATTTCTTTCATATCCTTGGAAACATATTATACAGCCTTAATTAAAAGAGATTTCCAAAAGAATAGCAAAACACTCCTAATGGAAAAAGGACATTCTGGCTTTCAATAGCAAGGAAAATAGAGTGCATTTGTTTACTTCCCTTGATATTTTATAAGCCAGGAAATGTTTTCTCTCCATATCTCACCTCCCAATGCTTTGATTTAGTCTATTCTGCAGTATTTCACTTTCAGCAGCAATCAGGAGCTGTAACAGGCCAGCTTTCTCTTACAACACTTTCATTTAGTCTCTGTACCTACATTTAATACAAGACATTATTTAGAGAGGAGAATAAAAAGAAATATCAGGAAAATGGGTTCTCCAAGGCTTCAGGATCCAGAATTGTGGACATCAAGCTTCCTTTAGCAAAGAAAAGACAAGAACAGACTGGTGACTGTAATCACACACTAACTTCACTAAACTGGAAACTTCTAACAAGACCCTTGGGAAGCCTTTTAGAAGAGGAGGCAGAAACAACACACAGAGTGGTGCAAGTGACACATCCCTAACTCACAGTGCTGTCAGATGATCCACATTCATATCTGGATTGGAAGAGAGGTAACAGAGTAAAACTACAGTGCAAATAAACCAAGACAAGTGGAATAGAAGAAGTTTCCAATTAGCAGCAACTACTCAAGACTCCTTGACCAGTTTTGCCTTAGGAGCAAGGAGAATATTTCTTCTTACATTAAGTATAAAATTCATGCAGACTTTTATTTGAGAAACTGCATTCAGCTGAGCACAGGCTGAGACCCAGTGTCTAATATGGTTCAAACCCTGTTATTTCTAAAACAGCAAAGAATGCAATTACACAGAAATTACAAACAAACAAACAAAAAAAAACCCCTATTTTAAATAGATTTTAATACAATAAATAAACAGGGCAGTAAGTAACATTAGAAGCAAACATAAGACTTCATTTTCTTGTAGTATTCCTATGACACAGCTCAGGAGTAGAGCATGATTACATTTGTACCACTGCCTAATTGTTATCTAGGTATTCCATAAACAAAGATGAAGCATCTCTTCACTTAATACACAGATAAAAAACACCAATGAGAAAAGCCACATTCAGTGAGCAAACTGCTCTTTCTAGGAAAGCAAGTCTACCAAATCTTGGTATCATACTTTTCCAACCTGTTTGGAGACTTAGTACTCAGTAACTGTTCTTCACCAAAGCAAATCCACACAGACATATCTTCCAGAATCTTATCAAATATGCATAAAATCTCCTAAGGAAATTTTAGCTTCATTTTGCTGGCTACAGCTGATTATGTTTCCACTGAAAATTGAATAAAGGACAAATAAAATGAGCCAACTTGGGAAGGAACTCACACTTCAGGAGAAATATAGCTGATTCTCTTAGAGCCAAGATCCAACTCCCAGAATTTTTCATTTTTAACAAACAAGAAAATGTAACCCACTTGACACTGGGAATATGGTTTCCTGAAATCCATTCCAATTGCTGCAATTAAATGTGGCACATAAGCCAAGAACATGGAATTAGTTAGATTATATCTGACACACATGAACAAGTTTAACCTTAAAAAACATTAATAATAAATTCTCCCTTTGTAAAGTCAAGATTGGTGAGGTTAGACAATTTCTGCTGTTGCTGTCCTTTCTTTGAAAACTGGGCACAGGTGGAATTCCTTCCATTTTCTTTCCATTTTAAATGCTTTGAAGAATGCTGCCGGCAAGAGAGGCACAAAGTTATGCTCCCAAATTTCTCAGCATGGAAATTACATGTTTTGAATTTTCTCACCAGAGTACATGCAGAGTTTGAACTGACCACTAACCAGTGCTGATAGCAAAGAAAATCCTGTGGTTCCAAAGTGTTACACAAACTGAAAAGCAAACGCAGCATGGGAGCACCTTGACTTCTGGCCTTTTCTGCTGTATTGAAATATTTGAGGCTATCTCCAAGAAAGATGGGTGCAGTATTCCAAGTTCTCAGGAATGTAAGGCCCACCAAGTAAATAGTTCATACTTAAAATACTTGCTCTGTGTGAGCAAAACATCACAGCTCTTACATAACACGTTCAGGACAAAGTTCTTCAAAGCCACAGACTCCAGAATGGCTCGTTGCATTCTGGTAGATTGCCCCAGCCTCTGTGTGAGCAAAACATCACAGCTCTTACATAACACGTTCAGGACAAAGTTCTTCAAGCCACAGACTCCTGAATGGCTTGTTGCATTCTGGTAGATTGCCCCAGAAATTACAGTAGAAAAGTACAACTACAGGATGTTCATCAGCATGTGCTGCAGAAAAACACCACCACTGCTTGGGCTTACTGCAAATATGCCAAAACAACTGCAAACAGAGGTTTTTTAATCCTAGACCAGAAATGTCCTCTCTCTTTGTGAGGCTGTTCTCAGGAGCCAAGTGTTACTGTAGCAAAGACAAAGCTTATTTCATTTTTCTCCCCAGACAATTGCCATCAAACAGGGATTTCTGAAACATATTACAGCTTGTCTCGCAGACATCTGGAGCCAGGGCTGGCACAGACTATGCTATTCAAAAGAAAAGTGAAAAAGACAGACAGCACTTCAAAATAAATCAATTGCATTTATTAGCTCCTTTTGCTGATGTTTTGGGGAAGGAAGGAAGGAAGAAAGAAAAGAGAGGAAGAGGTTTTCAGCATTAAAGGTCTTATTTTCTTTGCTATTTAAAACTCCTATTAGTTCTAGTCAGATCAATGGCATTATGCATTTTCCAATAATTTGTCTGAGATAAAACTAGAGCTATAAAAGCTTCAGGATTTACTAAGGACATCTATTTCTATTCCAAGAGCTAAATAAAACCAGGAAGAAAAATAGACCAATTTGAGCCCAACATACTTGGGTTTATAGTTGAATTTCCACACACTGAAACCAAGTGTAGCTCTCAAATTTGCCTTGAAGAAGTCCAAAAGTCAGAACATTTGCTTGCACAGATTTAGGAGTATAATTTGAAAGAGTTCACAAAGTGCTCCTTTGGAGCACAACTGATATTCATGTTTTAGAAAATGTACTGCAGTAGCTGCATCATGCTGGAAAGTGAGCCTTTTCCACCTAATACCAAAATCTAAAGGTTTTATAAAATCTATACAGAATGGAGCACCTGAGAGAACAAATACAAAATCTTCTAATAAAATGTACAAAATCTTTTTAGATTGGAAGTATGTGTCAGCATGCTCAAAGCTTCATATGGAAGGCTGGAGAATCACATACTGTTTGTCAAACCCAAATGAAGTCTTCTAATCACTCTATTGGACAGCAAAATAAATGCAATAAGCTGCCAGAATACTGGAGCTTTCTGAGCTATCTGGAATTGCATTGTCTCATTTCTCAAAAAATAATACTTGTCGGCACAATTAAACACAGAAATGGAACAGCCAATTCATTAGATTCAGTTTTCCTTTACACTAACATAAATTGGGAGAGATGAAGTGAAATACACTGAGTTAATTCCCAATTTGTACTGATGACAATCAGAATCTGGCTTAAATATGATCATCTGCTAAAATACATGAACTATGAATTTCAAAACAAAACAAAGTCTCTTCCTACAGAAGGCAACTGTGAAAACAGATGTCTCTGCTGTAAGAATGTTCAGTTTGATGCTATTATAAGGATTATAAAAACCAAGATCCACGGAAGCTTCCTTCCTGTTGGAAAATATAATATGGTTCACTTCACTAAAACAAACAAAGTCTGGCATGTAAAAAAAACCCAAACAAACCTACACTACTGTTGTAGTCATTAACAGTCATTCCTACAATCCAAATTTCACTTGCTCTTCTCATAACCTGAGCAAAGTCTCAAAATACTAAAATATTGTTTTTAAATATTTATGATTCTGCTTGGCTTCAAAAGCAAATCACTTAAAAGTGATTTGGTGGATGTGTGGGAGTGGAATGGGAAGGCAAGTAAGAATACTATAAACCCATTTTTTGAGCACAAATAAGCATGTGATGCAGGGTCAGTGTTGCTGTGGGTATTGCGAGTGGAATGGGAAGGCAAGTAAGAATACTATAAACCCATTTTTTGAGTACAAATAAGCAGAATGTGATGCAGGGTCAGTGTTGCTGTGGGCATTGTAGTAACCACTGCAAAAAGCTGCACTCAGATACAGCTGTGTAGGAAGAGCTTCTGAGGCTGCAGACATTGAGCTCGAGGCAGTCCCAAAAAGCCATTCTGAAACAAATCCTGCAGTGCCAAAGACCATGAGCGACATAAACACACTGAGTAACAAATAGTAAAAGAGTGGAGGCAGCTTCTTGATTCCTGCAACAGCAGTCAGCACCCTGTGCCTCTCTGCCAAATATAATGGCTTTGAAATAGGCTCAGTAACACAGACTGAGCCACCTCCAACTTCCCCCCATCAAGCTCCATGAATTCTCGTCTGGCTGAAGCACCACAACTACTTTTCCTATCCAATATTTATTTCAAGAATTGCTCTCCCAAAAGACTTTCCAAAATATGCTTTTATGTCTTTGTCTTGGCTTTGAAGCTGACACCTGTCAGATGCACACCAACATACAGACAGAAAACAAGAGCCTTTTTCTCAGCCTGGTTTAATCAAAGAGAATTCCTTTCCAGAGTCTCAGAAGCAGCATCCTAACCAAGATACAGCCATTGCACTTTTCTCCTCTGCACCAAAAGCCAGAACACTTGCTGGTAACTAAGCCTGGGGTGTTTACTGCTTCCTGTAGTCTGCCAGATAACAATATAATCAAGACAGTGCAGAAGTTTTAGATCTCACCATACAAATTAGCACACTCTCCTACCATAATTGATGGAGTGACTGGGTCCCTGTTTGCACAGAAACCTTTAGAAAAAAAATTTTGAATCTTCAAATAGATCAAGTTTAGAAACTAAAATTTATTATTTTCAGCAACAGATGCCGGTAGGAAAGAAGAAAGTGATTTTTGGACAGTTGATCTCTGCACCCATATCTATATATACAGATAGAGATCAATTCATACAGACAAATTTCATGGCAATACAGTGCTGCATCTATTGAATGAAACAACTGTCAATTTCTGATTTTATATAAATTAACTTATATTTTTAATTTATCCTAATACTAGTTTACACTTCATTGCTCTTTTGATTAATTAATAATACTGGGCAGGTCTGCACCTCCAAAACAGAGTGGAAATAGTGGAAGACTCCTACGATTATGTGAATAATCTTGAAAAGTTTATATGGAAGCACTTTTGACATGGAGTTTCTTGTGATTGTTCTGATTTCCTGGTAGAACTAGTCTAATCAAAAATGCATGTTGAAGAAATCCGGGGGAAACACAAGAGAACTTCAGTTTCTATTGCTGGCACTGATAGACCAAGACATTTTCCTTATGTACACAGTAGTGTGCATTTTGGAATTAGAGAATGACAACCTGCTGCCACACATCCACATTTCTACTGCGTCCATTACATACTTAGAAAGATATCAAAATCAAATTAATAAAGTCAAAGTCCTTCTGGAGAAACTTGCAAAATCTACAAAGCCCTGTCTTTGCCACTAAAAAGAATTTGAAGGTGATACACCACAGCTCTAGCCACCTTCTGCAGCTATTCTGTTCTATCTGCAAGTTAACCAGCAGCAAGGACTGGACAACAAAAATATTTTCTGGAGCCTACATGACTTCCAGTGATGTGACACAAAGGATCATCTAACTTCAAAAAAAAACATTTGTTTTCATGTATGAAATGAGATGAACAGAATATTCTGACTACTTACAAAAGCAATTTCACTATGCACTCGAACCAGCAGCAAGGACTGGACAACAAAAATATTTTCTGGAGCCTACATGTCACACTACATGTGACACAAGGATCATCTAACTTCAAAAAAACTATTTGTTTTCATGTATGAAATGAGATTAACAGAATACTCTGACTACTTAAAAATGCAATTTCACTATGCACTCACAAAAAGACAAAAATCACATAGTACTGCCGGTTATTAAAGCACTCTGAAAACAACAAAATTTGAAGTGCAAAAAAACTAAAAAGGGAAAGAAAATATCACTTAAAAATCATTTAAAACTTGCTAAAGAGTCACAGACCTATGAAGTTCTAAAACCTACTTTACTTAACAAAAGCATTTGTAGAAAAGACATTGCTGAGGGGGGAAACTATTCCAACAGTTTTCAGACATTTCCAGGAAGTGATTTATCTTTTGGATCAAAGGTTAAAGGCTCAGAGGAACAGACAGGTCAATTTTGAATGCAGGAAAGGAGTCTAGAGAGTCAGTACTATATATGGCAAAACCAGCATAAAGGGAGATATCCCAAGTTTTGAAACCTATTCTTTTCTTTTTTTTTAATCCAGAGGAGAGAGAGAGCTAAAATTTAATTTTGCTAAGCATAAAGGGAGATATCCCAAGTTTTGAAACCTATTCTTTTCTTTTTTTTTTTTAATCCAGAGGAGAGACAGAGCTAAAATTTAATTTTGCTCTTTCTGAAAGTTAAAGGTGTCTTACTACCACAATGAAAGGGAGGCATCTTTATCCAGATGGCTTAAGATGGCAAACAGTTAAGCAGAACCATAATCCTCCCTAAGGTTACACAGGCCAATGCAGAAGAGATGAACAAAGTCTCAAAATGAATAAAAGAAAGGGAAAACCACATCCAGAAGCTCTAAAAATTGTTACTTGCAATAATGGCACAGGTTAATATCACTCTTGTCATGAGACTCCATGCAATTTCCCAGAGGGTCTTGAGGATCACAGCACTGGAAACCAGAATTTTTAAATAAAATTGGATAAGTCCTTAATAGGGGCTAATCACTTTTCATACTTTTGAGGATAGGGGAAATGAAATAGCAAATATCCATATATGAAATATGGCTACTTTGGATTTTGGCTACTTTGCACATATATTAAGAGCTTTCCCAAGGAATTTTACCACACTTTTTAATGTACATAACAGACAGGAATGGCTCCCATTAGGGAAAATTACATATCCTAAATTTAAAAAAAAATTAAAAAATATAGTAAGGATATAGCTAATTAAACAGCCAAGCACAACTCCATACTGACAACCTTTTAGAAGAAAAATTACATGAGACATTATACACAGCTGTTCCTGAACAGGGAGCAGCAAAGCTCAGGTTCTCTGGCCTCCTCCCTCTGACTCTGCTCCTCCATTACTGCACTGGGGATGTTTTCTCCCCATCCCCAGGTTACCCACTGGCCCATATTCCTCTCCTGATCTTCTCCAGACTGCTCACCTAAAATTCACAGTCTATGTGATCCTCCTTCTCTTCCTAACACAATTTCTGATTATATTCCATTTTCCTCCTGCTCTCTCTGTAGCTGTGTGATATCTTCATCTCCCTCATTCTGAATTCCCATGTAGTTATTCTGGGCTTGTTTCTTGCCTCACTTTTTGCTTTATATTATATCAATTCTACTGAGCTTTTCCTGACTTGCCGGGCGATAACCTAAATCTCCTGAGCTCAGTGGGAACTGCCTGCCAAGCCCACTGGATCAGAATTTTACTTTTCATGTAAGGAAATACTGCAGAGGGTTTTCTAATTCCTATGATCATTTCAGGGATCTATAATCAAAATCTCAGACTATAAGTCCTGTATAAATGAGAGCACCATAATCTCTCACACCAATCAAAAGATACATGTCAAACACTGCCAACAGAGAAATATTGCTGTTTCTTCTGCCAAGAATATTGGTTACAATTTTGAATTATCCACATGCTATAAACACACTTATTCTATGCATTATGCTAATTATTGGATACACAAGTCCATGGGGAGCTGAAAAAGTGAATAGCTGGAAACATTGCTATGAATTTGATCACAGAGATATAAAATGACCAGCATAAGCAAAGTAGATTATAAAAGAGCTCTGGAGCAAAATAGCCACAGATACAACATTACACAGGTTTTGCCATTTAATGGCAAAACAGATCTAAAAGCCTCAGACTTGGTTAGAATCACAGAATTGCAATATTCACGGTATGACTCAGCCTTCACTTCTGCTTGAAGCATTTCTGATTAATCTACTAAGAGGAAGGAAATTAAAGTTTGAGTTACTTTTTGCTTGTGGGCAAAAGTTGGAAAGAGATGTAAAGGGTACAGCAAATAAATTGAGGCAAGGTGATATTAAAAAAAAATATGAAAACATAGGAAATTACTCTGTATTCTGACACAATACACAGAGAACATACTCAGCAGCACTGGATTCCCCTTTCCTGAACAATTTGACCCAAAGTGAGCCCCAAGGGTGCCCCTAACAATCAATCCTGTCAGCCAGCTCCAAATGTGGCCTCACACTCCAAGCTGACACTGCCCATTTTGTGGACAGAATGCAAGGAAAAACAGGCAGCTTAATGGGCAAGGTAGGAGTTTATAGAAAGGTCAAAGTAGCCTGGATCTCTCTTAAATATGCAAAATAATTTAATACATAATAGGAAGTTGCAAAGTTTTTATTGCAAAGAGGTCTTGGAAATGACATGCTGAAACTATAATTTCCTACCACTTTGAAAACAGTGCTCTATATGATCCTAGTTAAGCAGCAGTCTGAAATGGATTTCATTACATTTTGGAAGGCAAACAGATATAAACATGGACTAAAGTTCAACTGCTCATTCAACTTTAGCAAAGAAATGCTTTCAAAGTAAAGAAAAGGAACTTATTCATTAATAGCTTCCACTTTGGGAATTTTGGGCTGATTCCTCATGTATTCCTGTTGCAAAGCCAGCATTCTTTGATGTCACAGCGCTGATGGAAGCATCAGGAAAATGCAATGCTGGATGTCACTACAAAGCACTCTGGGCTCCAACTGGCATTAGGTTCCCTAACCAGATTAGAGTGAGAGGCGGGTCACAGCAGATGCCCTGCCTCGGTTCATTACTCAACACCTGTTAAACTTGATTAACAGCCCCAGCTAATTAACTGTTGAGAGTAACTCATGCTGTAACAGATCCCAGAGGTCTGAAAGTTGACTTCATTTACATGCTTGTCTCCTCTCACAAGGTCTTAGTTAAGCATCACCAAAAATATCTTCCATTTAAAATAAAACGGTCTAAATCTTTTACCAAAATACCAGTGCCACCTGTATATGACCTCTTTTCTAGTGTCAGGTGTGTACATGGAAAGCCTTACAACAGGACTTAAAATGCTCAAAAAACACACCTGCCCTGCAGTTTAAAATTGTTTCCAGAGAATGTGCAATAAACTAGAGCCATGGGCACTGAAGCAGCTGAAACAGATGTCATGGCAGTCAAACAAAAAATGTCCTAATTTCAAATTCAAAATTCTGTGCTTTGGCAAGCATGATTTCCCTAACATAAACCAAAAGAAGTGATATTTCCCAGTGCTGAGTGCAGTAGAGATACATAATATAAATTCTGCTGTTAGCAAGGTAAACTTTGTATTTTTTACGAACAGTGAGACACTGTGCATTAAAATCACTGAAGCCACAGCCTAAATAAGACTAAAGGTATAATGTTTCAGCAGCATTTTATACAAGTGTACCTCATATGGAGAGGAGAGGTTTAGAACTCCACTATTGGTATCATTTAGGGTTAGTAGGCCACAAGACTTCTAAAGTCAAAACTTCTTGTCTCACTGAAATGATACAAGAAATTTCTGCATTTGACAAGAAATTTCTCAAACAGTTCATGTGAATTTTAAGACATCACATGTAAAATTGATTTTAAAAAAATAACTACCAGATCAGGCATTGAGCAGCCAATTCATCGTGTAATGAGATATTTATTCCAACCAGCCACCATACTTCCTAAGCCTGAAACTGAAGATGAGTTCTGAAAAAAACTGAAAGTTGAATGATACTGTGCAAAAAATAAGGGAGAATGGCATTCAGAATCTATCAGGACACAGTGAGAGTAAGTGGACCACAACTAAAGAGCTGAAAACATGCTTCTGTCTCAAAATATGTTTTTCTTTTCCCAGCAATATAAGTTGATCTAATGAAAGGCTTCACTTCTTGCAACCATTACATTGCTTATGATTATTCCAGTATTCCAGTATTTCTTTAGTCTCCTAAATGTCATATCCAATCATTTTTATCTCTTCTTACTCCTTTTATGTATTCCATCCCCTCAATACCACTGGAATCTACTCAGCCACAATCAGGACTGTCTGTTCTTCATTTCTTCATGCCTTTTTCAAGCCATGAAATAACTGGTCAAAATAGACTATAAGGAAGGATAAAAGAAGAAAGCTGCTACAGTCATACTTAATTTTGCTGTATTAAAGAAAACTATTTTCTAATTTTCTGAAATGATACATTTTTTAAACCAGCTAAACTGGAAATAGTTAAAACAAAATTGATTTATTCTATAAATTCAAAATCATTACTTGTATTTGATCTTTATTTCCACTTTGTTTCTTTATTTTTCTGGAAGAACTGCATATGCAAGTATATAACACAGGAAACAAAATAAATCACACTACTATTATAAAGCCATATGTATTTCTATTTCTTCTAGACTTCCTAAGAGCAGCCAATATTAAAGTCATCAAAATATTTTTTTCTTCAGGCTGTCATTTTCAGCTTAATATTTATATTTTCCCTCTTTCCATAGTATATTATATATCCACATATTTACTAACAACTCTGAAATCACTTCTGTTCCTCAGCTATATCAGCACTGTACTTGTTATCCTTCTCTTCCCTTACAGGCAACATCTTTACTCCAGCATATTTCTAATTTTCCCTTTCTTGTATCACATCAAGATATAGAATTGTGATTAAAAATTACATTATTATTATATTATTATGATATTAGCAATCTCAATTACAGAACATTTGCTGTTCCTTTCAAAACCTGAACACTTTTTTCCCATGTTTACAGCTCACAGTTAGTAAAGGGAAGAAATATTTTATAGTTTGTCTGTAAACACAGATTCATTTCACACCTACAGCAAGATCTTTGTGACAGTGCAGGATGCTCCAAGACATGTGTTCCTTTCAGAAATAATGGATCATAGAAACATAAAAAGATGCAATTTCAAGCTCTAGTGGAAAAAGTGAAATTATCATGCCATCAGTCTAAATGTAATCTTTATTTCACGTCCCACCCCCAGCTTCCCATTCAGACACCTGCAGGGGCCAGCCTGACCAAGGCATCTGCAGTCCTTGTCTCCTTCATTTGCTACTTCAAAAAAAGCTGCCAAGCATCCAGTCATTATCTCTGATTCAGAATAATGGCAAACTCTTCTTTTTATTCTCATGTTTATGAAAATAATAATTGTTGCACAGCAGGTATGTCTCTATAAATACACAGATGTGAAACAGTCCAGAGTGGTAATGCAGAAATAGAGAAAGCTCTTTTCCATCATTATTATGTCTCTGTAAGAGAAACACAAGGCAGCAATTTTATGGGCAATATTTAACTTGAATTCATATCAGAAACAAGCAAGAATTGGTTGTGCCAGAGAAGATGTCTTTTAATCCTGAATTTCATTTTTCCACATTAGCTGAAATAGACATATTTTGAATTTTTTTAAAAGAGAGAAAAAGAAATTTATATATTGCACTAAATGAAAAGGTATTAAATTTTGCTTTTGATTAGGGAGCATGACAAGTTTATGTGCTTGTAGATGTGACACAACAAAGGGAAAATGGCAAAAAAGTAGAATATAGATGCTGCTTTCAAAGCAAGTAAAAACTAATAAGGACCATGCTGATTTAGTTGGAGGACAGAACTAGCAGAAAGAAAGAACAGTTCATTAGTAAATACATCTAATTACAAAGCAAGAAAAAAATTACAAGGATGGTCTGAAATATGGATTCATGTTGCCAAGTTTTTTAATTTTGAGAAAAAGAATGCTCATTGCTTTTCACAGTTCTGAAAGTCATCATGGAGTGATGATTTCAGAGTATTCATGGTAGTATTTCATGAATTCATGGAGTATCAGAGCTACCTGACTCGTTCTGGCAGCCAGGGGAACACTGGAAGATTTTCACAGCTCATCTCACAGCAGCTTTGGGAACTCTAAAGCTGTAACCTGTTGGACAGGCTGGTTCAGCCTTACAGGACATAGAACAGAGAAAAGAGGTAGAAAAATAGAATAAAATGGACTGCAAACATTGCTGAGGGAGGAAAAAAAAAGAACAAATATGAGAAGTGCAGAAGATGACCTGCTGGTCCCTGGCATCAATCCAAGTCTTTGAAAAGACCCAGATGCCACTGGCACTGTGTATCCTCTGTGTCATTTCTTCAAAGCTTGGGTTTCAGAGGGGCCAACAGGAGAGGAACTGCCAGCTAAGGAAAATCATAGTAACAACTCTGAAATCACTTGTTAATTTACCTGAGTGACGATCATGTGCATATCAGGCACAGAAAATACACAAGGTATCAACCAGGCTATGAATAGGAAGTGGCAAAAAAAGGAGCTATTAAAAATAACCAAAAAACAAGTAAACCCCTGTCTCACCACTGAAAAGAGGTAATGAAATAGAACTGTTCCATGAGGCAGAAGCAGCAGTTCCCTACTGCAGAGCAAGCACAACCTGCCTCTAATGTCACTGGAGCACCTAACTGTTACAGGACAAGATAAATTAACATACAATTTGTTATATGCATGTATGTTACAGAAAACAAAGTGTATTTCTCCTTTCTGTAGAAGATAGATAAGTTCTAAATGGGATCAAAATCTGTCAGGGAAAATAGAGATTTTACTGAATGGATGATAGAGTTAGAAAAGTCATAGACTGAGAGCAAAGGTGACAAACTGGGAAGACAATAAAAAGGAAAACTAGTTACAAAGGCATGAAAAAAACCCAGGAGAATATGGTTAAGCCATTGCAGTTATCCACAAAAGACAACCAAAATTATCAGCTAATTCACAAAACCCTGCCTGCTCACTTTAAACTTTCAGCACTTTTTCAGAGATGTACCTGCTCATCTTAACAGCATCCTCATTTTGCAGTTGCAATTCATATTCCCAAAGCAGCAAAAGAGCAATCAAACTCAAAAATAGAAAATCTCTTTAGCCCACAGGCATCCCCAGGACATGAAAACAAGGAATGTACTCGATACCTATCACAGCTTGTGCCTGCTTATAACCAATAGAACTGCTGCAAAAACGCAGAGAGGAGAAATGTCACCACTCATCAGTTGCCTTCTGCAAGAAGAAGCTGCTTGTGCAGACAGAGGCACTTTTTGGTTTATTTTGATTGTTTATCACTTCTGTTGAGGCTCAGGATGCATCAGCTTGCATGTGGCTTCTTGCCAGGCCCACGAGAGACTGACATGCAAACCACAAACACCTTCTGCTGCTCAGCGCCAAACTTAACATACAGAGTACGAGGAAAGAGTTTTCAATTCCTGCAGACACATTTCTTTACTGTGATGGATTTTAGGCTAAACTGGTAGGTTAAACAATTCCAGTCTGTAGCCACACATCAGATGCTGCACAGCTCTGGAGATTATCTCCAACACATCCAGCCCTGCATTGGAAAACATTCTACTTGTGACCAGCACTTCCACAGCCATTTTAACAGATGACAAAAATATCTCAAGGTAAATGGAAGCACAATTATTTACACCTGCTGGGACTCTGGCTACTGATTTTACTTAAAATATAGTCTTAAACTGTACAAATTATTTGAAAGCTATAATGCATCATTTCCTACTGTTGAACTCTAGTGCAGAGAACAAACTTTTATTCTGTATTTAGTGTTCTATGTCCAACATTTGATTTTTTTCCTTTGGCCCTAATCTTTTTACATAAAACTTTCAATTTTGCTCATTTTATTTTTGGTTTTAAAAACTGCATCCATATTTTGTCATTTAGACTTTTATGAAGAGTAGCACATGTGCATTTATCAAAAATATCAAAATAAAACATTTTAGTTTACTTGGGTAAGGATGCATGAAGACAAATGCCTTTTACAACTTGATAAAGGTAAATTCACTCTTTTGGAAGTGCATTCTAATGATGATAAATGAAGATATAGAGAATGTTTTTCAAGCACACTAAGTGACTGCACATCCTCACACATTGAAGTCATTATTTTTTCTTTCTTTTTCCTGATAGCAACAGATTTTATTATGGTCAATATACAAAATACACAAGTTTCACCCCTTTTTTTTATTTTTTTAATGGCTTCAATACTGTCTGGTACACAGCATTGAAAAAATAGTTTGGCACTGTTTCTGAAACCATCTTGGATTTTTGCAAGTGAGCTGGGTCACAAATCAGTCCATGACTGACAAGAGGAATAGTACCAATAAGTGGTTTTCCAGCTGAAAGCTGAAACTAGAAAGTAAAAAATAAAATCAAACACCAAGCAAACAACACACTAAAGAACCCCAAACTGCTTTTGATTAAGTTATTTCATTATTTATCTTGTTTTTCCCCAACAGACTGCAATGAAGTGGCACAACATTTTTTCTCAGTTCAACACAACATGGTTAATTCAATCTGACATCAAATATTTATTGTGGGTACCTATAAGAAAGGCAAAGAGAAAACAAGAGCCAGCTTCAAAAAAAGTTGAAGGTAGAGCCAGTTCCCTTTTAAAGGCACAGCTCAAACTTAAAATGCCCTTCCCTAAGCCCAGAAATCCATGTTCACTTGCCTCTCTCTACTCCCTGGAGATGTACCAGACCCCTTGGCTGGTGGAGTCCTGCCAGTCTCACAGCTCATGCTGCTCTACTGCATGCTCTGGAGCCAGACTGCTACTCCAGGAGTCCTCCACAGAGTAAGAACTTACTCCTTCCCTCTCCTTAAATGACTACTTTAGTATTTTCAGTCACACAGAACAGCTGTGGAAGGAAATAAAGGTGCTGAAATAGTTCCAGCCTTTATCTAAGCAGGATTGCAGCTTAATCATGATTCTACTTAGCCTAAGGAAGGGACTTGGGTTCCTCTTGCAGAGATCTTGTAGAGCTGTTCCCTGAAATGCTCTGCAGTGCTTGCAGATACTCAAAGTCCAAACTTATTCTGTAGGGATTTTCAATAAGAGTGTACACAATCTTATTAAAGCAAAAGAAAATATTGCTTTATATAGATTTACTTACTAGCAATGTTTTTTCTGTCATTACGGAAAAAGTTGTGAAACTACAAGAGTTTATAAATATATTAATACACTGAAAAACAAGTAATGAGAAAAACACACATATTTACTTACACTGAGAAGCTCTAACTCAGAAAACACATAGAAGAAAAATGTTACTGCATGTATCTTCTGAAGATAAATCAAGATCTAGAAGTACAAAACTAATTTCTGTCTTGCATCTATTCCTCTGTTCAAATGAAGTAAATGTAATAACTGGCTATTTTTACAAGTAAAATTTTTATGTGTGGTAGTTCAGCATTTTGGGCACTTAAAACATGAGGACTTAAAAATGCTTCTGACATGTTTTTGCAAATACAGTTAAGACTGTCTCAGAATTCCTCATGACAAAATAATTTTATTTAACTTGTCCTGTTTAAACCTCACAAAGATCTGTTTCTTTGTACAATACAGTTCAAAAAGCTGTTTCATGTTATTGTGCTTTTATAGAAAGAAAATCCAAAGTTGTTTATATGCAAAACTAGAGCAGCAGATAAAATTTGTGACTAGCAATTTGTAAGAAATAAATGGAGATGCTCTTCTCAAAGACAATCACATCTGCAGAGAGTAAAAACAATCCTACCTCATTTAAGATTTAAAAAAACCCACACAGAGTCACTTAGAACAGGGATTAGAACAGGGCTAGAAGACACAATATGAGCATTCAGCTCATTTATCATCTACATTTCCTCCCAAACCCAGTCATTCCTTCAGTATTCCCACCATGGAGACCAGTCAATTGCAAAAAATATTTGATTAATGCTCTCTTTCTCTTACCAAATAAATACAACACAGACAGCAATCTCCTGGTTACAGTCTAACAAAATGGTTCCTAGAAGAGCCTTCTGGCCAGTCTCTTTAAAAATAGGCAACAACACTGAGAAAAGGACAGAGGGAAGTGCAGAACATTGGGTCTGACTGTCAATTACCTCCCATCATTCCCAAAGCAATGAACTTTACATCTCATTTCCACAATATCATCCTGTAACATCACCAGGTATTTCATGATGCTCAGGATCAGAAATTTTACTTTAAACCTATTTTAAATAGTGTCTTACTTTTTAAATGCCCAATATGTCTTTTTTCCTGCAATTATGGAATCAGAAAATAAAATCAAAGTTTTAAATTTTCCATGTGTGATGAGTTAAAAAACTAATATGCAAAGCAACAAGAGTATTAGAACTAATCCTCATTTAGGAATGGAAAAAACCAAGTACCTAAACCCTAAGTGACATAATCTAAGGTCTTGGAAGTACACTCTAGAAGCCAAGCACCATACTGATATTTTTCCAAAAATTTTTCCCTTAGTAAAATAATGCTGCCAATTTTCTGTATGGTGTTTTGAAAATTTACCGTGCACATATACACTCACAAATTCTTTTCCCTCCTTTCCACAGACACACACACACAAACACAAAGTTTGCAGTGAAGCTCACAAAGGGCTACAGGGAAAGTTGGCAGAAGCCCTGCCAGGTGACTCTGGCTGCCTGCTCTGCCCATCCTGGTGTAAAATATCACAGTGACTGCAGGAATTTGCTAAGGAATAAAAATCCTAAGCAGATCTTTACTGAAGATTGATTTACTGTCCAATATGCACTGACAAACTAGAATGTGCCTTCTGCAACAAAGAGGTTAAATCCAAGCTTTGTTGTTGTATAGATTGTTTTGCAAAATGGACTATTTGTATATATTCACTAATCAAATTATTTTATTCTACAGGTAAATATGATTCACATTCCAATTCTCAAGAAGCATGTACAATTACAGTACTACACAACACATCCAGCAGAAGTGTGCTTACAAAGATCTATCACTTTTTTAACAAATTAATGGTTATGACATTAAGCCTGTACTAAAACGCTCGACTCAGTCATGTTCTTTAAACTACCAATTTCTAGATTTTACATTGTAATAAAATATTTAATTTTACAGTCCTGATACTTCACTGGAAACGCAGGCATTCTTTATACTGTAGTCCCTGAATTAATGGATCCAGACCTTTCCAGTCTCAAACCCAAAGAAACTGGTACTGCCCACTGCCCACCAACCCCATAGCAAAAAAAAAAAAAAAATTTAAAAGCATTGGGACATTTTCTTTTCAGCAAAGAGCTGTTAAAAATGTGCTGCACTTCTGCATGTGGCTCATTATCCAGCTAAATCCTCCTTGAATGCCCAACACCATTGTTTCCAAGCAGATGGCATTTAACCAACCTTTGGGGCTATTTTGGTCAGTGGGCTTTATGGTGGACAACTTTATTTTACCTATTATAAAGGTTTGGTGACCTTTTCTTTGATTACCCTCCTGCACTTTAGGCACGGACAGTGGGAAGAAGGAGCTCACTGGGCATCTGCCAAAAATCCCTCTCCATTTGGATGTGCAATAAAGCCAGCTGAAGATTGCCATTCCAACACCCTCAGTCAAACAAATGACCACACATCCTCCCTCTGTTGAGGTTTGATGCTTTCACAGCTTCTAGTGCTAAATTAAAGGATCAGCTCTGCTCTTAAAAATCATCCCCAGGTTTCTTTTACTCTCACATTTCTCATGAGATGCAACTGCTTGTACATTACCCCCACCACACCTCTCAGGCAGGAACTTCTTGGTTCTGCTGCCACTAAAAACTGCCCCAAACCACGGGGAAGAATTGAACTAAGTGGTCAGAATACACCTTGCAGCACAAAAATATAAGCAGTTAAGCTTCTTCATCCTGTTAAGAACTCAGAGACCAAGAGAAGAGGTGAAGAAAGGAAAACAAACAAGTGTGAAGACTTAGAAAAGGATTGAGTGAGGGAAAATCTGGTCAGATAGCCAATTGACATGAGAGAAAAGGACAGAGACCCTCTAAAGGGAATAGTATAGGATTGTGCCTTATCTAGAAAAGGGCAACAGAACCAAACCCTGCACATTGTGGTGCAATTATTGAATTGTCATAAATATTGAATTATTGAATCGTAGCTGCAAATAAAGGAAGATATGAACTTTGCATTAAACAGAGCTCTGAAAAATAATGACTCAGATTGAGTTTCCCAAATTAGCTGATGTTAACGCTCACTGTTTCTCTATGAAGACAAATGAGCATTAAAACCATCACATGGTTTCTCAGCAGAGTGTGAGCAGAGGTTCACTACTTCTGTGAAGCAGCTACGATTTGATAAGTGTCACAGGAAAGTCTATAAAGCAAATGATACTGCAGATAGTCCCAGCACAGTGTATGAAAACCAGGGCCATATACTCAATCATGCAAAGAAGAAAAACTCTCAACAGCTGCTTCTGAAGCTTCCACCACTCTTTCTGCATACTGAAAGATGCAGAGATATGAAAGCAAGAAATAGCTTGATGATATAATTAGAATTGGTGTGTATACATGGGAACAAAAAAACCCTGCAAAAATTATTTTAATTCTGATATTTCCTAACTCCTGACTGACTTTGCAATATCCATCTTCTTCTAGGTTTTCTGTATTTATAGAGAGACAGACAAGATTGAGTTTTCTTGGAAGGATCGCACTCCTCTTCCTTGCAGTCTTCATCAGTTGTGTTTGGACTTCACACAGCATGATAAGCTGTGTCCAGCAAATAAGACATGTTATTTTTCTGGTAATAATAATGGCTTTACTTACTGAAGATGAAAAGGCCCCTGTTATTAAAGTGATTTACAGAATGACAGATATTCTTCCACTGACTGCACTGGAACAAGTTTCCTGCTGCTGAGATTACAATTAAAGCTTTCAAGATTGACCTGGCAGAAAGGACTCTGTAGAGTTGTCATTTTGGGAAAACAATGAGAAGATTGTCATATTTAAACAAAACACTCTTAAGAACAGGAATAACTTCTGGGAATGGGCCATTTGTCTATTAAAGTATTACCTACAAGAACATAATGTGAAATAGAAATAACCATGACAAGAATGGAAAATAAATTGAAAACAAGCTCAGATATGTAAAAGTGGCTTGCAGCTGACCCTGAGGGAAGGCACTTTGGTGAGGTGGCATGTGCTTTTCCAATATGTGCTGTCTGTGGCTGCAGAACTAACAGAGCCAGGGAATTCTGCTGCCTGACAGCAAGCTTGTTGCTCCTGACATGCTTTTCAGGAAGCAACTGCTTTTTAGAGGAGCAGGTAGGGGGAGAGAAAAATATACCACTGGAACAATTCTATTTTAGACCTTTTGTTAAAAATGTTGTCATTGGTGTTACTTCAAAGAACAGAGACAGAAGGACAAGGAGGAGGGTGGAGGGAACAGGGAATGCATAGCGTGGATTTATTGATGCTCTGAAATGCTGTGTGAGGAGAAATTCCAGGAACACCATATGCAGCATTCAGGTCAAAGTCTAGAGGAAAGGCTGTGGATATGGATATTCAGCATGAAGTGAAGAGAGGAAAATATATGGTTTTCACTTATTTTCAAACCTGCCATGCCTCTTAGGAAGTTTGTAAACGATCATGTTCTCTTCAGCCTCCTCCCATCCATAATGACCTGTCCCATTCTTTTAAACCATCACTGCTAGACAACTCCTGTGTTGATTGTTTCAGCCACTCTTCTGTATATCATAAATTGATGTTTGTATTTTAAGAACTGATATAATAAAAATCCGCATAAAGTGTATGAAGCACTACCAGGGCAGCATGTTAGCCTTTATTACCTGTAAGATACAGCTGAAACCACATGCTTATAACTCTTCTCACCTTCCCCACAGCCATACAAGAAGGTTCTTGACAATATGAAGAGCCATGTCAATCTTACTCTGAGGTCAAAGGCCAAATATATTTGGAATAATCACACCAGAATCTCTCTTTGGAATCAGCAGAGAGGGACAGAGGTGCTTTCATGTTGTTGAAGTTGTTCTTCAAGTGAATAACGAACTTCTCTATGAAAGCACTAAGAGTACATATTCCATTAGGCACAGTTTGAAACAGTGTAAGTTTACTGACAGCTCCCCCAAAAACTCACCAAGACCTCACTCTATGCCAGGTAACACTGCTGAAAACAAGATCTTGTCTCAGAGAGCATTTTCAGATTTTTACAAAGTGCACTCTTGAAGTAGTGGTATGGTGTTTGTCTAAACCCAAAATTGTCTCTTTCTCCCCCTAATACATACAATATCAGCATCCTGAAGAATTTGTCTGTTGAAATACATAATTCCTGATGAGTAGCACCTCTGCACACAAATTTGCCTTTGATTCTTTTGCCAATGAGATATGGTTTCTGTTTGTTCAGAACAGAACACCACACACTGCCTGCATACAAGCTGCTGCTTAAGATAAGCAGACTGTAATTTCAGTATACAGTGGTATATTTCTTGCCCTAAAATAATCTGACTTTATAGCAGCTGGATGTATGCCAGTTTCTAATTGTTTGTCTTTAGACTGATGGCTTTCTTCTAATTATTCTCTTCCCGGGATACTTGGCTTATCTACTCCTCATTTTGTGCTAAATATTCCTTATAAAGTCTAAATATTCCTTGTAAAGCTTTCTTGCCTTCTTATATGTCTAGTATGTTCGCTATGAAATAAATTCTTCGATTATTCCAAGCCTGGCAGTCAAAACCTTTCCAAGTTCTAAAAGCCCATGCTATCTCATTTTTCTACCTGTAGGCAACAGGCATTTCAGTGATTCCTTGGCATTTGAAAGCTGCCATCCTCTCTCATCTAACAAGTTGCTAGGACATTTTACAGTGTGTTTACAAGGAATCTGGGAAGCCTTGTTTGTCCAGCAGTGTCTCTTGTCCACTTTGATGCTGAGTTCGAGTAAATGAATATGTCTTCCTGGCATTCAAACAACAAATTGTCATTCCATAAGCACTGGCTTGTTCCTACCTCTCAGATCTGGTAGGGGAAAGTAATTTTCTTTCAGTTCTTGTCTCTATATCTGCAAAGCTCCATAAATAGAAAGGGCAGGGATAAATTATATTTATGTTCATACACACCACCATTAAAGGAACCATATGCAATTTGTGTATATTCTGCACTCTCATCTTTTTGGAGCAAGAACATGTTTTGGTCTGTGTTGTAATTAGTTTAATAGCACTCCTGATTTCCAGGTTGTGTCCCTAGGAGCCAACATATAACAAACAGACACTATTATTAAGCCTGGGAAAAGCATCAAGATATTTTTTAACATGATTACTCTGTTGGCTTGTGCTAGTTAATAATTGGGCATCATGCTCACCCTGTCCACTACACAAAAAACAAAGCAGACATCCCAAGAGGCCAATTATAGACAGACCTCTGGAGAGCTACCAGTGTTCTTGAAGGAATCAAACTACCTGGTATTAGATAAATTTTCTTCTCGATGCAAACTGCTACTGGTATTTTATGCAATTTTAAAAATAAAACCTTTGTATAAAATTTTCAAAATATCTCTCTAGCTTCTGGAGTAAGCATGTGTCTGCTTAAGAAATTAACTAATTTTATTCATTTTTAAACCCAAAATATTTTTTTGATTTATCTATTAATTTAGACTGAAAATAGCCCCTTATTATGCTTCATGCATAATAAGGGAGAGTCTGTCTCAAAAAGGTTACATTTTAATGAGTGCATTTTTATTTAAAAACATGGGCGGGAAGTGGAACAATTATTCTGCTCTCGTTTATGGAGAAACAGAGACACAGAGGCTTAGATTCTGCCTAATTAGCCCTCCTGCTGCTTTAGGCACACTCTATCATCCATGGAGAAACTGCCACTTCTTCCACAACATCATTTCAGAAAGTAATCTGAGTTCCTGGAGCTTTCAGTGACTGTGATTATAGTGTCACTATTGCTGAAACAGAGAAAATGAGGGAGGAAGAGGCAAAAATCATTTCAGCACCAAATTTGGTCACTGAAAGACCAGAGACTTGACCTCGTGTCCAGTAAGATTCAGTGCAGCTCTTTATCCTATTCTATATCTCGATTCAAAGCCTACTGAATTCAATGGTCAGACTCTTAGGAGAAACCAAGATTAAATCTTTTATTAAAAAACCTTGCAGTTACTCATTTCATATGATGAATCCAACTGTAAGAAAGAGTGTCTTTGAAAATCTTGAAATTTAATGGCAGAAGAGAAGTAATTAATCACAAACTTTCTGAATTATTATTCTAGGAATATAATTTGAAAACATTTCTGCAGAGTGAACAAATCTTAACTGAGGGGGGAAAGCCCACATTTATATTTATAGCTTTTAAGGTACACCCTTTTTTTGAAATACACCCTTCTCATTTTTTTAAACAGAATAAATGGGAGCCTAACATAAACAATAAAATCCACACTAAATTATTTTGCAGATTTCAGTAAAGAGTCCAATGGCAATTCCTATACTGTACTTTACTGCAAAAATTCATACTAACATATAAAATTTCTGCAAAGTAATTAAAAACTAAAAGAATTAAAGTATGTACTTGTGCTAAAATGAAATCACTTCAACCCATATTCAGGCTCCTAAAAGTACTGAGAAAATCTGGGAGAACTAGGTTACTCTAAATGTTGCCTGTTTGTTAGAATCAAAGAGACAGATCAGAAGGTATGGCAACTGCTGATGGCATGATCAAACCAGTCCAGAAAAGTAGCTGCAACTTACATAATTCCCACAAACTTCAAGGGGTTTCCTAAGTTTTGTGGTTTGAAAATAAACTCAAAACAATTCCTCTAGGAAATATTAGAATGGAATTAAACATCATTAGAGAGATTTGGACACTTTGCCCTCCAATGATCCAAATTGCAGAAACAGGACTGGGTACATAATGATGTAATTACATGCAGTCATGGACAGTTTAATTACCACATGCATGAGCAAACTTTTTTTAAAAAAAAATTAGGGCACTGTTGGAATTTTCTTACTTCTATACCTGACTGATTTTAAGTACATTGTAATCTGTTGTCCTAGATTACAATACCACCATATAGAAATTCATTCCCTTCTGTCACACACAAACAAAATACATACACTCCATGGAATAAAAAGTCACCAATTGGCATTAAATGATAATTTGTGTTTGTTTCTCTTCTTAGAAATATTGGCGGTGGTCAGACAGAACTACAAAAGGTTTTCATTAAAAATTAATATTCACTAAAGTAATTTTGAAATTGTTGGAGAGTCAGCTGCATCCTTAGTGCTTAAACACTGCTTAAAGCCTATCCTTAGCTCTTACATTGCTAACAGAAAGGGTCACACTTCTGATGCACAAGTACTGCAAAGTACTGCAAAAGAACTGCACAGTACTGCAAAAAAAGCTGCCAAGCCCCATTTTGGGACCTGCTGATGCAATGCTGCTCATTGAATAACTACACTGGAAAGCCATTTGCATTAAAGAAAAACGTGCCTGAATCAATGGAGGGCTCCACACAAGGGAGGTTCTACTGACAAGGCAGGGGTTGTACATTTATAAAAGACTCTTATTTGGATCACACTGTTAGAGGTGCGTAATAACAGTTTTCCCTAGACATTTCCTGCATTTCAGTGGTCACATTTGATCTATAAATAAACTTGCCTACTTGTAGAGGGTTTTTTTAACCTTCTCGTTAATAATTCTGCTGGGTTACCAAAGCCCAGTGAGAAATACATTTCATAAAACTGCCTCAGGTATATGGCAAGGGATGACAAGGGATGACCCACATGACATTGTGAAGCTGGGAGGAAGCACTAAACTGCCTGTCCTTCATTATGATGACATTCCAGTGGGGTTTGTGGTTGTCGATAGGAAACCAAAGGGGCTCTTTAACTTTCCATTAAAAACAAAACATACACATAAATTTCTTAATACATCTGTACTCTTACACTCCTCACTAAATAGATACCATAAAAAGCTTTGTTTCTCCAAAATATTTGGCTGCACTGGAAGCTACACTTAAATCTTCAGAATTTATTGTTCACCAATTAATTAAAATTCAGACTCATGAATATAAGTCCTTGCTCATCAAAATATTTGAAAATCCCACACAAACATCTTAAGAACCAATGGCTGTACTTGGGATTCTGCTCCAGCTACAAGTGATTTTAAATTCTACTCCTTTCATGATGAACATTTGCATCTTCATACAACCCTCCTCTGCCTCATGACCTCCACAGGCTGGACAGTGACTTTCCTCAGTCCTACATCTGCCAGCACGAGGGCAGCTAAAGGAGCCATGTGTAGAGCTAGAATGGAGAGTGGGTAGAGGGCAATTTAAACTCTAACCCAATAAGGAGCTCTTTTGTTTTATTCTAAGCTTGGCTTTGCCTCAAGCCAATTCTCATTATTAAATGAAATCAATTCATCATTCCATAAGTGGGAATATGCATTGCCAAAAGGGAAAGCACCCAACTTTGCTGACCAGTAAATTGCTCAGACTTTTACAGAGAAACAATTTTTCCTGGAAAAAACATTCATTTTCTGTTCTTCATTAAAACAAAAAGACACCTTATACAACAACTGCTAAAGCCATGCTTCTATTAATATTAATACCAAAAGCAAAATATCTTTGAGATTGAAAGGAAGGCAACTCTGCCCTGAGAAGCACCAGATAAAATTAAAATTCAGGCACCTTCCTCAGTCTGGAATCACTTTAGACCTGCACAGTTGAGAGTCTGTTCAAGAAATCCTTTTCATCCATATCATCAGTTTTTTTACATTCCACTAATAATTTAATCTCTGCCCTGTATAGTAATTACCTTTAAATGTAATTAAAAAGCACAGTAGTACCTTGAAAATTCATCCTTGGGGGGAAAAGTATCTCAAAATGGAGACTATAATTTTAAGAGGATGAGGATGGCAGCAACCAGGCAGATGATGGAATAAGTGTTACCACCCCCACGTGCACTCCTGCCACTTGTTATTGCTCAGCATTTCACTTGGCAGTTGCAGACAATTCACTGGAGTTCCTGCAGGACATGTTGGAATAACCGGTGGTACATCACATGGAAATGCAGATGATAACTCATGTCAGCTCTACTGGGGCCTGCTTTTAAAACATACTTTAAGACAACACTAATTGCAGAGAAAACCCTATTTGCTTTAGATTTTATTTCCAAGGGTTCAGCTGTTTATCCCCCTGCAGATCCAAACATTTACTGTACTCTGAGAGTTCACCGTACTCTAGCAATTAAATTAATGGCTGCAGCAACAGCAAGAAATCCTTTAAACCCCTGTGGGCTTGTTCCTTTGATTAGACTAGATCAGTGAAGCTACAGCTATTTGCAGGCAGATTAGATAGGCTTGGGTTTTATTGCCATTTGCACTAGAGATTGAAAGGTCATGTTTGTTGACATCTTACCAAAACCCATCTGTGAAAGTTTACTTTAAAAGTTATTCTTCAGGAAGATTTTTAATTTTTAAAGAGTACCATATGGATCTAAGAAGAAGGAATGACCTAACCAGGGAAATACAAAGCAGAGCATTCCACTCTTGCAGCGAGCAGCAGAACCTATCTGGCATATAATTTTCTCTTCTCTAGTTTGAACAAATTATGAAATATCGGGTACTATTAATATTAGGCTTTGGGGATGAATCACAGGGTAGTTCAACATCTGCATCTCTCTGATCTTGTTTTTGCTGAAGGAAAGAGTGTCCTGTCTGTCATGCTGTTTTTAAATGCATCATGCTATTCCCAGTATTTATGAATGTTTATGATGATGATGTCGTAGGTAACAATGAGCCTGTCAGAGCATCTTACAAGTATTCACATTCCTGAGCTTCTGAGACAAAGATAAAAGAATAGAAAAGTTACTGACAGAGTTGGGAAGGGAATTCAGCCTTCTGCAGACCTTGCTGCCAGCCTTAACAACGAGCTGATCACTCTGTCCCAGGATTTGCCCCTTTGCAGTAACACAACAGTTGTGCTTGAACAGTAATGATGCTTTGAGAACATCCTCACCAACAGCAAGATGACCCCAGCAGTCAAACAGAAATCTATAAAAAGTGAGTCCATCATGTATTTGTACTGCTGGGAAACAGCAGTAAACTAATGGAGTTTTGATCAAAAATGTGTGGCTTTCCATACAATCAACCAAAACAACATTTTCCCTGAACCTACTCGTTCCAGACACAGCACAACTCAGAGCTCAAACTATCAAACTGTTTGTTTGCTTTAAATTCAACACCAAAATCAGCAATACTACTTAAAAAAACCCAAAAAAAACCCCCAAAAATAAACAGTCTAAAAAGAAAGTGCAGTGAAATTTGCTGTCACATTATTTACATCACCAAAGTTTTTTATTTTCTTTCTATCATATTTTCATTAATATCTACACATTTCTTCAAAATAAGTATTGTGATAGATGGGATTTCCTTCCCCCAAACGAGATTTCTGTAACTTGGTTTTAAGAAAGATGGCAGATTTTGAGATATTCTGAATTTCTAATACTTGATAATTTTCATAGTGAAATTTGTTTTAGCAACTCCAGAGAAAAACACCAAAAACTAAACATTTTTAAAATGTGCAAGATTTTGCCCTTTTTACCATGCAAGTTTCACACCAATTTATTCTACTCCTACTGTACTGCCAGGATTAGGATTGCCTCAAGAAAACAAAACCTTTAATTAAACTCTTATGAGAGGATAAAAAGAAATTATACTTTACTTTTTTTCTTAGCCATATTAAAATAGGTCTCTTAGGCCATTATATTATAATTCTGTAATCCCACTCGCTGCCTGTGCTGCTGGTGTGGAGCAGATGTCTTCAACCCTGCTCACAAAGGAAGTGCTTTCTGTATGGATTTATGGCTCCTAAGGAGATGAAAGGTTTGTACATTTAATTTTGAAGGCTGTGACTTCACCTGAAATGTTCAGATTTAAGACTTCTTGCAAATAGCAGAAGTATTCATTCCTCCATCCCTGTTGTAGCCCTGGAAATGCCAGTAATTTTTCCTCCTTTTAATTGATAGTACATGGAATTATGTTAGAACAATTATATTTTAAAAAAAAATTTAAAAATAAAATAAACTCCAAAAGGATATCTGTGACTATTTCCCAGCAGTTCAGAAAGTTATTTTTATTTGGATATATCCTATTTTCTTAAAATAACATATAAAAATTCATCAAATTTTAAAAAATATCTTCTTCAGTCAGTCAGCTCTTGAAAATTCTATTTTTGTTGTGTGTTTTATTGTTTAAAATTTTTGAGGGGTGTGGAGGGTTAGAGCAGACAGGAGACCAATGCCACACATCTTCCTAAAAGGCACAAGATCAAAAAACTCCCTTGAAGTATCTTTCAAAACATCCAAAGGCAGAATTTCCAGACTGTTTCTTATGTGTTTCTCATTATCTTGGCTGCCCAAAAGAATTCCATGAACAGCCAGTGCTGAGTTGTTTTCAGCTTGTAGAAAATACACATTACAAAATGAAGCACCAGTAGTTCTTCATTTCCACTTGATATTTTTCAAATATTTATATGACTCTACAGAAACATGTTCTAAAGTGAATCACAAAAGTAATAAAACTAATTTTAAATGTCTCCCAATTTCAAAAACCATGAAGTACTTCATGGCTTCTATACCTGCAGCTTTTCAGTCCAATACCTGTGCAGGAATCCACTGAGAACAAGCACGTAAGGAAACCACAAGGCAGCAAGAAATCTGGGCTGTGACTTAGTCCCTGATTTCATCACTCCTTCATTTCTTCACACCCTGCAGCACAGCCTTTACTTGATCACAACTTTGCTAAGGAGTCTAAGGAAAGGTGTCATTATTTCACATGTAAGGCAGTAGCAACAAAAATAACTCCTAGACTAAATTTTTGTACATCTTTGCATGCTAAAGGGGGAGAGAAAGCAAGAAACCCACTGGGTAAAGTTTCTGTGTTAGTTCTCTAAAGAACAGCTGCCTTCTACCAGAGAATAAAATTCTTTGCATTCAAGTGAAACACTCTAACTCTTCCCAAAAATCTCCACTACAGCTTCCAAGTTAAAATTACTTGATTCTCTAAACAATAAAGTTCACAAAACAGAAATAAGGAAATGTATCAACTCTTTGGCATCTTTGATTTTTTATTTGTATACTCTCTTTACACCATGCACTGGTAACAAAACAGGGGAGTTAATCATTCAGTCAACTGATATAATTCAATAAGCCACTGAACTTGAATTCTCATCTTGGGTAATAGCAATTTACCACTTGCATGATTGGCACAGTTCTTTGGAGAGAATTCAATTATAAAAATGACATTTTATCTGCCTTTCTTTCTAGGTTCCAACCTCTCATTTGGGGTTCTAGAATAAAAATTAATGCCAACCACAGAACCATATGTTTATTTGGTTTTTCTCCTGCTTCAGTCTTTAAACATCAACCATATGTAACCCTCTTAACTCAGAGTGACCAAGGAAACATGGACTGGTAACTTGAGTTTATAAAATGTAAATATGTGTTCACTGAATTCTTGCATGTGCTCCAGAAAAAAACCCTTGGATGCATTCTGTCAGAAGTGAACCCATTCCTTCCTCCTTTTTTTTGTGTTGATCAAATTTTAAACCTTACCAGCTGTTTTTTCTTTTTTTTTTTTTTTGTGTTAATCAAATTTTAAACCTTACCAGCTGTTCTTTCTTTCCTCAGTTTGGAGTAGAAGGCTTTAGCTTAAGCTGGAAAGGAAGTTCTTACACCTAGGAAAGCCCATTTGCCATTGTTTTGTAGTGACACAGCTTCCTAGAAAATTGATCAAAAGTATGACACCTGCCAGATGTTGCTTCTCAGCAGGAAGCCTTTCCAATTGCCTAGCAGATATGTTTCTCTTACTCCCAGGGCTTTTTCTCAAGGATGTCCTTCTTTTCCCCCCAACTTTATGGCACTAAAAAATGCCTCAGCTATCTGAAAAATGTGAGAACTTGCATATTAAAATATTTAGGTACCCAGTCCTCTGAACCCTTAGGGTCCTATGCTGTCATTACGGTTGGAGGCAAATTTTTGTGATGTCTTCTGTCCCAGATTAGCCCTGGCTAATTTTTCTAATGCTCTTCAGTCTAGAGCATCTTTTCAGGTTTTACCACCAATTCACGGAAAACATGAATGGCATTTGAGTTCTGTAGTCTTCCTGCTTAAGGACACCAGAAAATTCCAGTCAAGTTTCACACAATTGATATTTTAATATGCTGGCAAACGGGCAGATGGGAATGAAGTCCTCTCGTTAGCCATTCAGGCACAGGAGGTACAATTAAAAGAAGGTTCTGGGGAGGCCAGTGAACAGGAGTGGGCAAACTGGTGTGGCACAGCAAGCAGGAAGGGTTGCAGTCATCCTCCTGTTAGTGGGGTTTTGATTTTGTGTTGGGGTTTGGTTGGTTGGTTGATTTTGAATTTTATTCTGCAATCACAATTTCCAAACAATCAAAAGTTATGGCCAGTAAAGTGTTCCCACCTAAAGAGAGCCTGCCAAAAAGGAGGCATCTGTTCAGACACTGTAAGGAGTGTTGGTGTCTGTCAGTAGTATCAGGGGCCAGTGCAAAAAACATCTGTGTGCAGTGGAACAACTGAATCATCTGTGATTCTGAGGTAATACTGCAGAAAATTTGTAGTTAACTGTAGTCAACAAACTGGTTTTAAATTTAGGTTTCTAATTTGTCATATTTTAGCTTACACAGTTTGTGCACTCCTGCAGCATCACCCAGAGAAACACCCCTCTAGAAAGACTTGGATGCAGATGCTTTCACTCTTGTAAGATTACAGCTCATTGTTTTAATCCATAGGCTGGTTGTGCTGAGTGAGGTCCATTTTTGACAATAACAGGTACACAATCTAGGAGAAGAGCCTGTGGACCCAGTCATTAACGAAAGCACTTCCCAGAGGAAAGATCATCAATTCCATTAAATGCTCTATGGTTTCACCACAGTGATTCTTGTAACCAAAAAAGAGACTGTCTAAAAATAGATACAAAAGCCTGCAGATATTAAAGCCCCATCATGCAACTATGTTCATGATAAAATACAGTATTTAGGGCCCCCAGCAGCCTGGAGCAGGGATTCGAGTCCCAAACACCTCACCTTGGCACGTCTATCACTGGCTTTTACAAAGCCTTTGGAAGGTGCCAGGAAGTGGCACAATATGGATCAAATTTGTACCCTGAAGAGTCTGTTTGCCCTGTGCCAACAGCAATCACATCACACAGCAAACCACCATGGAAGAGAAGACTGGATCAACCACAGCATAACAGCAGTTTTCCAAGAAAGATCCACAAGCTGTCCTGAGCACAAGCCACAGCTTGACAAAACTTCAGAACCATCTTGAGGAGAAAGTATTATTCACAGCTATTGCCACCAAATCAGGCAGTGCAAGTGTGGCCAGCCTGCCCTCATCCTGTCACTCAATGTGGCCTCACTGGGCACAGCCTCACTCAGGACCAGGCTGCAGACACTGCTCCAGTGTGACACACACAAATGAAGAGACATTTTATAACACAGACTCTTGAAAGCACAAGCACAAGGATTAAAGTACAGCGATTCTGCCGACAGCATTTATTTCTAGTCCATGGATGCCATTTGGGGAATATTCTTTTCATATCATCTTTTATTTTCAATTTAAATGAAGCAGCATTACCAGCATGTTAAAGAGTTCATGCATTAGAATTAGAAACTTTCTTATAATACTCTAATACTTTTTTCTCCATAACAGCTTTTTAAATTTTCTAACTGCATATTTGTATACATGTACATACACTCCCTATGTTTCTAATCCATTATATTGAAGCACAGCACATGGACTTCTTTATTCCAATATTGGCAATTCATAGATTTCCAGTGTGTTTAATTCACCCCTACTGATAAAACTCTCCATGATATTCATTTCACACAGAGAACCATCATATTTCATGCACTCCTTGAAACTCATTGCTAAAATCTGGGATTTTATTTTTTTTTAAGCCTTTGTACATTTTGGATTAATAGAAAGTCCCAAAGCCCTAAAGACATTAGTGTTCAAATGAATAGAAATGGCTTTTTGATCTTAAAATTGCAGCAATTATCATATCCCATAAATTGCAGGAAAATCAAGTGGCTTGAATAAACATTACTTGCTTCCTCCCAAAAACTGGCATTTACCATTTGCCTCATTGAATGCTAAAGCATACAAGAGAAAAGTCTGATTTTATTCTTCATGTTAAATTAAGTAGATCAAGTTTCATTAGTAATATATGCATATTATTAAAAAACTCAGTTAAGTCTTGATTTTTCAGGAAAAGTAGATAAATCAGGATTAAGCCTAATTTTTTACCATCAATAAGACAAGTAAAAAATGCTGCACACTTTTTAGAATTGCAAAGCTCAGTGATGAAGTCCCTCGGGCCTTAATTTCCCAGATGTCAAAGACTCTTAGGAATTTCAATAATGGTTATTAATCATCTCATAATACTTCTCCACAAGCATAGAACCCTTGTCCTATAGTGTGGTATTGGTTTTAACCCCTAAATTTTAAAAACAGGCATGACAGACTAGAAATACATTAATTGTACATCTTACTCTCAGGAACTTTGTGACAGTCAAGGCTTCTGCTGCTCCTTTTTCTCCCTCCCTATGGTGTCTTATTAATCTCCAGCACATTACTTTTCATTGACTTGATAAAAGTTTCTTTTCTATTTGAGCGTTCCATAGCAATCCATCATTGTCTAAGGCAGAATGGGTGTAAGTTATATCCTCTCCACAAAGAATAACCTCGGTGCCTCCTTTGATAGCAGCATTCACATTGATATCATCGTGACACTATTTATGACAGCAGTGTCAGGGACAGAACAATGTTCTCCTCCATCATAATTGCTGAGGTGGAAGAAGTTACACAACAGAGATTAAGTTGAGTCAAAGTGCCAGGTACTCTCACATCAGCAACAAATATAGACTGCAGATATTACTGCATTTTGTGGTCCAAACACATAATTAGTTGATCAAATCACATGATAAGTTTGTTTATTCACCATCTGTCAGCACCTCTAGGTAGTCACCTTCCAGAAGAGTATCTCTGCCTGCATTCTTGCTTTCCCAGATGTTGTGGTGATTTTTCCTACCTGTATCCTATCCATCAAAGCCATGTAACAACCTGCTGGAAGCATACACAGCAATGTTGGACAAATTTTCCACAAAGCCTTTTGCGATCTGCCGGGAGGCAGCAATGGATTAAGCACAATTCAGCTTAATGACACTAAAACAAGCTCTTCCAGCTGAAAAGCTCAAAGACACACTCTGAGCATTATAAATTGTTTGGGAAGGCCAAAAACAACTTGGAGATTATCATTCTTCTGGCTTCTGCTCTTCTGGAGACTCACTGCCCTTCCAATGTCTAGAAAGTGCATCTGTCTTTCATTAATGGGCTTGAAGAAAGAAAAGGGAAAACAGGGATACTGCATGGGGGAACAAATCTCTTCCATTCCTCCCACTGCAAAAGGAGTGATGTGTAAGTTTTTCTCCCCTTCCCCACCAGTATTTACAGAGCACATGGGACAATGTTCTTACAGCCTGTCCAGAAGAGATGCAACAGCAATAAGACAGTTGTTTACAGACCTGAATGCTAAAAAGGAAGAGCACAAGGACATAGGGATACAAATTCAATGCAGATGGCTAACTGGAGAAGTCTGTCAGCAAAGGAAGGAGGTGAACACTTGCCCTTGAAGAAGAAGTTCAAGAAAAAGTTGGTTTAAGCATCCCTTAAAAATATACTAAAACAGGGTTTACTAACATAATATTTCTGATTTTTCAGAAATAAATGTTTTCATAACGGTCAGCTCTTAAATTGAAATTATATTCGTGTTAATACTTCAAGTATTCTTTTATGTTCAAGAATAGAACAACCTCTTTTCATTGAATCAAAACAAAAATATTTGGAAAAAATATTTCTGTGCTCAGCAAAGAAAAAAATAAAGAGGAAAAATTGTTTCTACTCAACTGGCTTAAGCACCACACATGGTTATCATTATTAAGCTCATCACCTAATATTACTTTCTAAGATTTGACCAGGATTGTTGCTAGATTTGTCTTAGCTCCTGATTTTTCCAGTCACCAGATTTGTCTACCTAGATATTTTACTAGGTCTCTTTTCATGTCCAACATCTTCTGGCTTTTCAGCCTTAGCTTTGCAAGCAGGGATACAGAGCATCAAAGGAACAGCTGAAGTACCAAAAATAAGCAAGAATGAGATGGCAGCACCCTATGTGACAGGCTCCCCAGCATTTTTATGCTTATGTTTCTGCAATTTCAATTCAACATATTGAAGAAAAAAAGATCATCAACTACAAACTTTTATTTTCTGACATCAATATGGTTTGTTGACAAGAAAGAATTTTTCAAAGGCAAGCATAAAATGTGATTTCTGTTCAGCTTGTTAAGTATGTTTTTTTAAGAGAATATAAAGAGTTAATTTAAATTAAAATTCAGTGTTTTAAGTTCTAAAGCTCAACATAAGTGAAAGGATTAGACATAAGAATTTCTAATATCAGTTCAATGTATCAAAGATAATGTGTATGGCAGGAAGCATTCTGGCACATCAAAGAGAAATAAGTTACAGACATCTTTTGTAATATTTATCAGCTTCTCAATCTAACATACTTCATACACATGTATCTCTTGCACTATTTGGAAATCTTCATAATCCATCCTTTCCCTGATTAATATTCAGGACTGCAAAAGGAAAGTTCATGGGATTAAGCCCCCCAGTCACACCAGCTTGGTTTGTCCCCCTGCACGGCTCCAGGACACCCTCCAGTGCTGCTGTGCTTGGTTTTGTCAGCATCCAAGGCAGAAAGGAAACCCAAAGAGCTCAGAGAGCTGCAGGGTTAACCAGTTCCAAAGTAGCACAATCTAAACCTTTCCACTGGAGCTGCTACACAACAAGCATCCACAACAACACCAGGAAAAAATATATATACCACAGGCAGTGTAATATATATAACACTCAGTATATAACCCCCAAGCCCTGACTAACCCTGCCGGGCTCAGTGGGACTGGTTTGTTATTGTCTGTCAAGTGTGGGAATGTTTCATCCAGGGAAAAAGAAGTACAAGGAAATATATCCAAGTAAGAATACAGCTGAGGGGAAAAGCCTGTAACACCAAATCAGTTTTTTTAGGCCAAGGCAGCTTTTTCTACATTCACTTACACCCCAAACCTTTTTATTAGTTACTTTCTTTTTTTTAATGTATCGCTAACTACATAGGTTCTCTAGCTCTTTTAGTTTGCTACTTCTTTAATGACCATTTAGGACAGTACATGTAACAACCCTTCATCAAAAAAACCAGGAAATATTCCTAGGCTAATCTTTTTAAGTCCCTTCCTGTAGAACCCTATATCCAACCACCCTATTCTCTTACACAAGCCTGAAAATACTGCCAATGTTCCAACACTGTGTGTTCAAACCTCATTCACTCTCCTACCAGGACTATGTGCAGTAATGCACATATAATCAACAATAAATACTTTAACCTCAGCAAGGTGAGGCAGTATCTATCAGAGAGATGAAAAATATATGGAAGCATCTTGGGGTGGTGTAAGTTCCTTTTTTGAATTACAATAAGAGTGTTTGAGATTTCTTTTCATAAACTTTTAACTTCAAGAACTCTTAACTGAATTTTGACTAGATTTTTGCTTGTTGGCATATGAACCAAAAATGTTCTCTGTTAGTTTCTCATTAATTTCTCTTAGTTTATCTCATTAAACAACTACACTTCAATGCACTTAAAATAAGAAGTTAGGTAAACAATTCAGAGTCCAGCGGATTCTTATGGAGGTCACTGTGTGTCATACAAACACCTGCCAAACATATGCTTTGAGAGAAACTTTTAATTCTGAGTTTATTTATTGGTAATAGTACTGTGAAAGAGCTGGATAGAAAAGCAGCATAAAGTCTGTTGAGAGGTGACTTCAGGGTTGCCATGGAAATTTGTCTGTGAGCATTCCTCTGTGTGTATTTGAGTGTCAAAAAATTCTGCATTGGGCAAATTTAGCAGATAAGGAGTGTGCTTTAGGCTGAAGAAGCTTGGAGAAAAAGCCTGCATCCCACAGCCAAATCATGCAAGGAAGTTGATGCTGGCAATGCCTTCATTTCTGTGAGCGTCTCACACCTATGAACAACTGATGTGTAAAGCCAAAAGCCCCGTGTCACCTTGCCCAGGCAGAGCAGCCTCTGGTTGATGCTGACTCCCACCTCTGGCTGGGCTCTGTGTGCTCAGCACCCACCGAGTGCTCAGATTGCTGACCCAGAGCACAGCCTCAGCCTCAGAAGTGTAAAATGGGAAAACAAAAAATTCTGCCCCTCAAAGAGCTGACGTGTAGAAAGCTCCTTAATGCAGAACTCTCTTACCATACTTTTTGTTCCAGCCCTCTAAAATAGCCCTGCTCTATGTTGTAGTTCTGATTGAAGTATGAATTTAACTTTTACCTTGGGGTCGAGATAAATATGCACTGTCTTGCACATTAAAAGTTGTTCCTTTAACTAGATTTTGCTTCTAAACAAGTCAGATTATTTCTTATAGAAGAAAGTGTAAGCAGAGAATTTTCACACAGGGACACTGAGAGAAAGGCATTTTGCAAAAAACTGGAGTTTTCTCACCACCTTTCTGGCAATCTGCTATTTCTAAGCAAACCTTAACAACCTGATTTTGTTTAAAAACCTGTTTTCTGTAAAAAAAAAAAAGACCCCATATTAAAATGGAAACATATTGCAAGAATAGGGTGCTTAAAGTAACATTTCCTACAGGTGAATTGTTTAAATGAATTCTCACCTCGTGATAAGCTAAAAGGATTTTATCTCTATCCTTTTGGTTAATTTTACTTAAATGATTCTAAAAATTAAAACATATTCCAGTTGAGAAAAACCTCATACTTTGTATGAAAGATGAAATTTATCAGCAGGAGATATTTTTATACTAGAGAAATTATATTTTCAAACCACAGAAATTATATTTTCCTTATGATCCACATATTGTATTTTCCTGAATGCATTTGAAATCAACCTAAGTTTATGTCATGGAAATAATCAAATTCAAACTTTTCATTCTCATTTATTTCCAATTACTTTTTAATTTTTTTAATAAAGAGAAATTTCTAGGTTATTATTGCTATGTCCAAGTTCTCTCCCTGAACAGTATTAAAAAGCATTCTATAATGATTATCATGTGTCAAAGATATACCTTATTTTATAATTTGGAATATTTGCTCTTAATTCACGTAAAAGAAACGTCACTGAGGGCCTGACTACACTGGGCAGGTATTACGAGTATAAAGGCTGTGTTCATTTGTGTGTGAGCACACACACACCATATATACTTTCTGGAAATGCAGAATGGTGGTGGGGTGACCCTGGCTGGATACAAGGTGTCGCCACAGCTGCTCTTCATAGGTTAAAAACATGTTAAAATAGTTAAAACCATTGTAATCATAATTGACAGGTCTGAGAATGTTCTCATGTTCAAGTTACAAACATTGGAAGAAAAGGAGTTTGTGACAGAAATGCTGACAAAACATTATGACCATTCTAAACACAATGCTGTAATTACATTCTTTGATTAACAGCTGGTAGAAAGAATTGAGATCCAAAACAAAACTCTGATTTCTAGCTGGAAACAGTCAATCAGAATTCCCAGATTATAGAAAACTCCTACAAGACACTATTATCTATACAGCCACAGCCAGAAGGTGTCAGGGAATCAATTCATATAATATGCCAGCTTAATAAAATCTGCATGCAAAATTTATGAATACAGTAATATTCCCCTTATATTGTAAGTTATTAATGGTCAATTTAATGACTATCTACAGCTGAAGTGCTTTGGTTCTGTATGATATTTTAATCATCCTTAGGCATTTATTTAAATGCATTTCATTTTATAGCCATCAGCTCCTCACAGATAAGACAGCCATTACATTCATACGGAGACATGCGAGGTAGCTACTAATTCTGTCTTTAAGCTGTTATTGATCCCTTAAAATTTACTACATCAGGAAGAGAACTACGTGTGCCATTACAACAGTACTTGTGCTAGTGTCTAAACTAGGCTAAAAAGATATTTATGAGAAGTACTCTATGTGTAATCATTCTAATATCTCTTTATGTTTACAGTGCACAGTCCTACACTGCTGGAAAATCAATCCTCCCTGAAGATGAAGAAAAAACATGGAATTCATGGAATACCATTATTACCATTATTATTACCATTAAGATGAACCATGTTCTCCTTACTCCATATTTACATCAAAACAACAGACTTCTTAAAAGCTTTTTTTTTAATGTTAATGAAGGTATTATTCAAAAGTTCATTTTGTTGTTTCTGTATATAAATATCCATGAATACAAATAGCCCTATAATAAGTATGTGAAACTTCTGCTTGGATCCATGGTCGGACAGGTTGGAAAACTAAAGAAAGCAAGTCCTAGGAGACTGAAGATTTTCTTTATTATACAGGAAAACAGTATCTTTTAGATCAAATCTGATTGTTGATCCATTAAACTCACTATAAGAGACCTGATAATCCCTACAAGCCAGCAGAAAACACTGAGACTCCAAGATGGAACATAGCAGCTTTACAATAAAGTGAAAAGTATGTGCTGAACACAGTCCCTGACTCCAATAACAGCCATAAAAAATTGATAAGATGCAATTTTCACCCTACTACCTTTTTAGGCAACTAGTAATCATTAAATTAGGGCTTTTCTATTTGTTTGCTGTTTGTTTGACCTGCATAGCCAAAGGAAAAGGAGTTGAGAGATCAAGGACACCACATATGCATAATTAGTCCTCTTTCAAGTAAAATTATAGCAAATGTATCCTCCTATGGAAAACCTCAGTCACCTGCACTGGAAAGGATAAAAGCCTAAATCTCATGTTTATTTTCCATATCATAACTCAGTTTCTCTTTTCATCAGTTTAAGATAAATATAACCCTTACAGAATTTAGATCTCCTCCTCTAACTGTTATGGCTCACAAAGCTATTTGTACTTCATATATCTTACGAATACAGGTAATTATAATTCATTAAAAAGCATTTTAACCCATTACAATTTTTTCCCATGCCATCAAGCAAGATAACATATGCACAACCATTGGACTAAAGCAACAAAGTAACCTGAGAATGGAATCAGCTAAATTATATTGTACTAGTGCTGCAGCTTCTTGAAAATAAAACACATGCCTGATCAACGATCTGAGTATCTGAATATACAAATTACATTCTCAGATGTATTTTAAGTTATAATGTAATTACAATATTATATGCTTAGTAAAATATTTCAAAGGCTTCAAGAGAAATGTGATTCTTAAATAGGTAGACATTCTTCATTTCTATTTTACTAATGATACAATAAACAAAGGGTTTCAAAAACAGTGAAGACAATTTAAGAATCCACCCAAACTCAAACTGTTTTCATATGGATCTATGCCTCAGGGCATCAGTTTAGTGTCATTTCTCTACTGTCTAATAAAAGGCAAACCCCTGTAAAATCTTCATTTTGGGTCACCACCAGTATGTGTCCTCCACTCTGTTGCCTACTTCCTTCTGACATTCAATTTGCCCCTCTGCCAAATCTGCAGGGAATTAACTTTTCCAGCCTAAAGTATAAAATGTAAATGTTATCATGCTACACACATGATAAATGTTCATATCCAAAATCCTTTATATTTCTTTCCTTGCAAATTTAGCCCAAACTGCCAAGCTCAGTTAGGAAAGACAGTTGAGTCTATGAGAAAACAATGTATTGACCCCACATACACAATTCCTTTTATTTAGAATAAATTATAAATGAGTAACTAAAGATAGTAATATGCAATAATCTGGGGTGGTTTTTTTAATTATGATTTCATAAAGCTTTAAAATTATGGTTTTGCTCTATAAATACAGCACCTGCTCCTAGAAAGTTCTACACAAAGCTAGTTTTATTAAATGGCCTCATTTGAATAAGTAGAAAGACCTTAAATTAATAAGGACTATTCACACAAGCACACAGAGGTCAAATCAGCACCACTTTGACTGGTCTTCTGTTTGTTTTATTCTGTTCTGTAAGCTAAGTTCAATAAAATAACAGAACATGATGATGAAAACCACAAAGGAATTTGTTTATGTTGTACACATGACTCGGTCAGCGCCCTTGGCTCCAGCCTGCAGCTTTCTGGCCCAGGGATTTTTCTTGTGGAACTGCTTTGCAAGCCAGAATCCTCTGTATTCAGAGGAGCAGGACACTGTGTATATGCACAATGTTCAGCTTGGAAGCATCTGATAAAGACTGTCCCCATTCTGCCACCAAGCCATGGCACTGCTGCAGCTGCAGTCCCCTGGCATGCAAGGCACTGCCCACCCAGCTACTGGGGGATGAACAGCTGGCAAACCCCAACAAAGTTTTGTAATTGTATTCCAGTGCTTTAAAAAGAAAAAAAAAATGTCAGCAATAAGTTCTCTCTCATTGCCAGACTTTCCTAATCAGTACAAGTTATATCTCACCATCTTTTGCATATCCAAGGATAGGCTAGTTTTCAACTCCCTGTTAATAACACACACCTCAAATCATACACACAGTGTTCAAGGTTCCCATTTCCTGCTTGAGCAGTCCTTTGACAACTTGTGAAGTGGGAGTTCTGGTGAGATTGAAAACCTGTTGACTGAGGTAGAAGCTCAGAGCAGCAAGGAGCAAAAGAGTATTCAGAAGATTTTATCACCCTAAAAATAGGTATTGGAAGTCACCTGGCCTTCTGTCAGCCCATTCAAGCACATTTACATCGTACAGACACTTAAGAGAAAATATCCTTCCACATAAATTCCATGCTATCAACTTCATCCAGGTTTTATGACTTGCACATCATGAACAAAAAAGTAAATTGGAGAATTAGGATTGCAATTTAGGTTTAATTCATAAATCAAGAAGCACTCCAAATTACTGCCAGTGTATCTAGAGAGGGGGAAAAGGAGGGTAAAAAGAAGGGATGCTTCCTCTGAGGCTGTATAGAACTAAACAGGAATTGCAAAATTCAACAGGGAAGTAGAAGACAATCCAAGTGTACTAAATCCCATGCTAAATTCTATTGTTTGTGGTTAATCTGTAGGAGTACCTCACAAAGGCAGTAGTTTTAATATCTTTGGACAGCATGTGTTTACCTAGGCAGCTATAGAAATTAGGAAGGTGGTTAGTCTTAGCCATCTACAATGGTCAATCACATATTTTTAAAGCTTCAAAGCACAGAAGTGCTTGTGCTAGGAAGTAAGTAGGGACAACTATCCCTAACTAAACTACCAACACCTCACATCTGACCCCAAGGCAAGGCTCAATCCTCTCTCAACACTAAAATGACATAAATGTGTGAGTTTCTACAGCAGATCATGTAACCACCACCACACAGCTTCCCTGATCACTCAGTGTTTTCTCCACCCTTGCTCATACCATGACCTGTCCATGGATCATCTCTTAATAATAAAAGCCAAGTTGTATACAAAATACTCATTGTAGGCACCACAACCACCACCCAAACTCTATGGAAATTCCAGGAGTCCTGAGAAAATTGACTGTTCTGTGCAGTCAGTTAAATAATTTGGAACTTCATCCTGTTTTCACTGCAAACAGCAGCTGCTCCTTCAGCTCCTTCTGAATCACTGCCACTTCCCACTGGAGAGAACAGCATGGTTGGATCTGCAGGCCAGGGCCAAAACATGACCTTTGGCCTGACTCACATTCAGCAGAAAATACAACAAAAAATGTTGTTACAGTTTTTGTCCCAACAGGCAAGATGCACTTTCAGAGATCATTCGTGTCTCAGGTGTAAGATCTTAATTATCCAAAATCAAAAGAAGTTACTCAACATTTATTTCTATAGGCCATATTTCAACAAACTGCAGAAGTGTGTGCTCAGCTTTAGGCACTTGAGTGTTCCAAGAACATGGTACTTCCTGCCCCAGGCCATCAACTTCCTGAGCATTTAAGTGACAGAATAACACTTTGTTCTGATTTCAGTTTAAGTCCTCTCAGAACAAACGTCTGGGCTCCAAAGGTAGGCTCTGAGAAAATAGGGTGAAATTGCAGTTCCACTGAAAAGACTGTATGGCATTTTTCATTTCTGCTGATCAAAAATATCAGCCAGAAAATAGTGGTGATTGATATATTTTTATGCTGCAAATACCTGTAATCTAAAGATGGCTTTAGTTTTTAGCAGAAGTAAAAGCAGAAGTTAAAACATTACCTCTAATAGTTACTCTTAGACACTTAATACATGACGTGACCTATTGAAAGTACTTTTCTGATATTACTGACATTTGTTTAACCTATAACATTAATTCCTTGTAGCTCAATAAATCTGAGTATCTTCCCCCTGTATCATCAAAAGACTGATACTGACAAAGAAAGTCAATCTGAGGGCCCCACAAAAATAATAGCTTTCTATTATATTTGCCATTTCACCTGAATAATTCCTGATAATCATGAATAATGATGTTATTTGACATTCTAATGATATCATGCTGTGCAACTTCAATCCATCAGTCACTGTCAGGAAGGTCAAATATTTGTATTCCATTACATTATGCAGAGTTCATTAAACAGTTAAATGACATTATACACCTTAATTATACTTCCAAATGAAACTAGCACATATCATTTAGATTTTAGAGTCTGCGTGATGCATCTCCATTTAAAAGAAGGATCATGATTTTGAATATTTGCTCGTGACAAAGAAATATATTGAAAATTCAAACAGTAGTTTTTCAGCTCTAGCAAATCCTGATGTGAAGACGAGTTCACTTGATAAACCTAAAAACACCACATTCTACACACACCAAGTTTATCATATTATCTGCTGGTCCCATGGGTTATTTAGTGATCCTAACAAGAGCTCAAACACTGAGACATAACTGCCCCAGGAAACTGATTGCTGACTAAAGGTGTCTGGATCCAAAATGAGAATGTAGCATTTATGCAAGGAAATTTATTATCGGTAATATTTTCCTCTTCTTGAAAGCAATGATTTAAAGTTTACCTCAACACAACTCAAAATCTCCTGCAGTGGATCAAAATCAACGTCAGAAAAATAAAAGAACCATATTCAGCTGTGGAGTTTAAAAAGTTCTATTATATTGATACTTAAGATTACAAAATACTTCACTCAGCCCAGCTTATCAGTGTAAATACTTACTACCAAACTACTACAGAAAGTAATCTAAAAGACTTGCTTTGCATGAATACAACTTTTTTTTCTCCTATCAAAACTATTATCAAGAAAAACAGTAAGAGGTTCTTAGACAGCCATTAAGCAGCTATCAGTAGCTATTTATTGATTTAAGTGGACTCTTTAAGAAATCATAGTCCTTGTGACTTTATTAGGAATCCCTTTTCCACCACAATCTTCTAAATGAGACACATACACAATAGGCAAAGAGATGGAAAAATGAATACAAGGAAAAATATGTTTAAAATCTACAAAAAATACAAGGACAAGACCTTTTTTTGATTATTGTATTTTATCAGATTACAATAGCCTTATTAAAATCCAACTTTCCTCTTAGCTACAAATTGGCTACTTCTGGAATGAGTCTCTGAGTCTAATATTAAAAGACAAACCCAACCTTTTTATCAGATTGTCTTTAATTTATTACAGTATTTTATGTATGGGAAAAGAAGAAAATTCATTAGATTACAGCAATTATGTTCTTCAGTTCTTCATCTAGCTTGAACCACTGATAGCCTATATACTTTTAAATAATCAAAATCAACTCAGTCATGAGTGAAACTGGAGAAGTTCAGCAAAATTCAAGAATCCTGTTGAACATGACCTGAGTAAATTATAGGGATTCCTTCTCCATATTAGTCCAGCCTCATTCACTGAGCAATGTACGTCTGTTGGCATCCCTAACTTACAGCTGAAACAACTAAACCAGTACAGACTTGGAGAATAAACAGAGACATTTTAATTGAGTAAATAGCTGCCATCATATACAACTAGTGGAACAAATAGTTAAGTTTAATTGTCTTTTTTGGCTTTCTGAAAAAAATATTGTTTTCCTTTACATTACCTATTCTTCACTGTTCTAAATCACTGATAGCTGCCAAAAGGTATTGGAGGGAAATGGGAATAAAGAGTCTACCAGTTTCTGAGTTATTCCCTACTGTTTCTCCAGTTTCATTAAAATTATCTTCCAGTAAAGAAGACATTTTTCCACTTATTGGGAACTACTTCCAAATGTCTTTCATTTGTGGTATTTTTATAGTTCAAAGTGATCTGAGCTACACTGTCATCTGCAGAATCAAACCTAATTAATTACTTCTCTACTTCCTTTTGTTAGTGCCAAATGCATCATCACATCCTTATTACCAAATACTGCAGAGTGGTGAAGGCCAGGCCCTGGGATTCAGTGTCTAACAGAGCAGATTTAAAGCCCTAAAGAAAACAGCAGCCTGTGTCACATCCTTGCCATTCAGGGTGCCCAGAACTCCAAGGAGGAGGACAGAAAGATGATGACTTTTTCTTTTTTTTTTTCATATGGAATGGATAAGAAAGACGATGACTTTTTTTTTTTTTTTTTTTTTCATATGGAATGGATATTTTAAACTTAATTTTCAACTGAATCTGCATGGAAACTTTCAGAGTTAATTCAAGCCTCAACAATATAAAATAAAAAAAATTTTAGGGCTAATATTTTTATATCAAAAGGCACAAAACAACTAATATAATGAGATGAATCATGAAACTGAAATCAATCTTAAACCTTGCTGCTAACTGGGCAAATTGAATTGCTTTCAGTATATGCAGCACACTTGTGCTTCCCTTTTCTAAACAAACAGACAATCCAGCAATCACTACAGGTAATGATATTTAATTACTCAATGGGAATGGCACTTGCACGAGGTATCATGGTGTTGCATATAATATGTGTTTATATAAAAACTAATTTTGGAAGTTTTCAGTTTCATTATTTTACTGAACAAACAAGGCTGTCATGGAACATAATTAGGACGTCACAAAGGACCTTCTTAAACAGATATTCAGAATTCAATGGCTCTGACAGCAAAGGCTTTGCAGAGTGCAGCAGCTCAACTGACAACCAACAAAAATCAGATTCAAGAGTTGGAACAACATTAGTTCTAGATGAGTCTGCTGGCTTTCACTGCACTCCAATACAAGGAACAAGGACAATGGGACAAGGAACTCACAGGGAACCTCCTCAGCCCTGCAACAGTGGGACAGTCAAAGGTCCACTGTCTCATGAGAAACACAGAACATGTTTTATACCTCCACACGGTTTCACTTCTTTTTCTGTTCAGTATTTGTAGTGGCATTTTTAGTTTTTAAATAAAACACTTGTAAACTCATATTTTTAATGGTCACGTGTTCCCAAATATGCGAATTCCAACTGGGAAATAGTCTCAAATTCCTTATGTTTCAGAGTATCTTACTCTTAAAGCTATCTTCTACCCCTTGTAGGTAGAAATGAACAATTTTTGTCAGTCAGTGCCTACTGACAAATTGGTACAGTGTTAAGAATAACAAGTATGCACATCTTGCTAAGAAGGACAAATAATTGATCTTTTTGGAGTTAATGAAATTGCCCCTGCTTACGAGTTGAAACAATTATCAAAGGAGATCCTCAATGTGATCTCAGCAATGGCTTTGAAAAATCAAAGCCACCAAATACATATGGCAGAAAAAGCCTTAAATACCATTTTAAACCAAAATACAAATTAAAAACAGAATCAGATTAGATAAATCATTATTTTTCCCTCTTCAAACCTGCAGGGATAAAGAGCATGGATTTAGTAAATTATTGTTTTTTCTCTTCAAACCTGAAGGGATAAGGAACACAGGAGGTGTCTGACAGGTGAGAACACTGTCATCTCCTCACAAAATCACCAACTTGGGAAATAGGCTTTAGAAGTAAGAACCTATCCTTATGTCATGCAGTAAATGGGCACAACAAACACTGCAGATCTACAACAGTTGACAATTTTTCTTGCAAAGATTAAAAAGTTTAAAAAGGGAAGGAGAAGTAATAAGATGGTAGATAGTTATTGCTGCTGAATCCTCTGACAGATCAGATGACAATCTTGATTTAACTTTCATTATTTAAAAAGACAAATAGAGCATCTCTCTGTGCCTTTTCAATCGTGACAAAACACAGGTATCAAATCACATTATTTCCTTTACTCTGATGTCTTGTAGGCAATATAAAATGATCCCCCATGGACAACACTTTAGCTGAGGTACAAAGTTAAATTCATTCAGGTACCATCAATGTGATGGTTAAAGATCAAGGGAGATCTGAGAAAAGACTCAAAGCTGGATTGCACATCACTCCCTTTCCCCTGCTCCCTCACCATGCCCCCACGTGGAATAAATAGAAGAATATCTCAAAAGCAGTAGATTTTTGGAATACATAGGTACAACAGCCATTAACCACTGCACAGAAAAGGACCTTGCATTTTTACAGCTTAGTTAAAATAGTAATTATTTTACTCCTTCATTTAGTAATGCCACATTCTTTGGATCTGTCTCACTCATTATTATGTGTGCTGTTATTTCAATTAGGAAGATCAAACCCTGTTACATTTCCAAATAGGTCCCACATATAATTATCTCAATTCTTACCTATGGCAGGTACATAAAATCATCTGTTTAATTTGCACACAAAAATACCCCTGGTTTTAGCAGTCAGTTTTGCAAACAGTCTGCTACACTGCAAGCACTGGACAGATACAAATGAGCAGATAAATACATGGGCTTCTAAAACACCAAGGAATGTAAAAAAACAGTCCTCAACAAGAATAAAGAATCCACATCACAAATCAGGGTTCCAGTAAAACAAAAAATGCTGCTGTGAATGCCAGATAAATAAATAAAATATTTCTTGTTTAAGGATGAATAAATCCTGACCTGGACTCCTACTGGAGGTTTGGATTAAGATTATCATTCACACACAGAAAAAGAAAACTCATATTGACATTTTGTGTCCCTCCAGTTTAAAAATGGGTCAAACAAGCTTAAGATTTGTATATAAAGATGTAATAAGTGTTATAAAAACCATTATGTCCTTTCTTTTAACACCAAACTTTCATGTAAGAAGGATATTTCTCCACATTAAAAAAATAGATCTTCAATACCACAGGTATTTCTAAATAAGTCATAACTGATACTAGATGCATTTAATTTAATTTTGTTAAGGAACATGAGAGAAAAGGGAAAAACTTGCATTGTTTTCTATGATAAAATAGCCTCAGCAAAATATTATGTTAAGTCAGCAGTGCTTCATTAACATTGCTGATAAGAATAGAATTATACAACTCTGCAACATTTTTGTGGTGAACTTTCTCCAGGTCAAATTCAGAAATTTTTTTTGAAAGACAAGCAAGTAAAACTTATTTTATTAATATTGATAGGGTCATAGTAAGGAAACATTAATTGAGCAGAAATGTCATTAGTATGCTTCCACATGACTGGATACTAATTAAGTGGCTTTCTTTTTTTTATCCTGAAAATCTTTTCGCTACCTAAGAAGGGTGGCAATTTCATGTTTTGCATTCACTGAAAATGACTGTATAAAAAAAAACACAGCCAAAAGAAAACTTTTTTGAAATACTCTGCTAGTTCCTCTGCTTCTCAGTGTAAGCAGCCATGTCTCAAGCATCTCACTAAATTTTTTTAAGGAGAGTCATTTGAAAAATACATTTATCCTGTTTCAAAGTGTTTACAGAGTTTTTACTCCCAATGTAATTTCTCTCCACCATAAGAGAGCTATGCAAATTGAATTTAAAAGTTTGCCTTCATTTTGTCTTTAATTTGCACTACCTGGAGCTAAAGCAATTGGCAGGGGGAAGAACACGCAATTTCATTTTGAAAATATGCCAAAATTTTCTACAGAACAGCGAGACAGGAGGCAATTGGCTCTAACAAGAAAGCATTGGATTATTTGTAGCACTGCTAGTGGTGCTTGCACCAAATACTCAACAGGTTGGTAAAGCTTGACAGAGTTGCCCTGCTATGTTCTCATGATCAGGCAGTTAAAAACCCAAAACATCAGAGTTTTTTTCAGATGCAGTTCAAATTAATTGAATTTTGCCCTACAATGACTGCAATTCACAGAATTTAAGTGTTAAAATGTATAGAAATACAATCACTAATATATGAATTACTAGATATGAGTTACAAAGAATTTTAACAAATTCTAAATTAGCTATTAACAGATATTTAGAAATAGAGTAACTTTATGTTCCCTTTCAAGCTCCCGGCTGGAATATAAGGTTAAGAGGTCAATAAAGCTGCTTTATTTGTAATTCTCCATTCCTATTATCAAAGTTAAATTATACCCCTTCAGAAATAAGATGCACCTCTCCTTTGAAAGCTTATCCAATTATCTTGACTTCATTTCCTAACACATCTTTTTCCCTTCCTTTTTATATCAATCTTTCTTTTAAAAAAGATGAAATTCCATTTTGAAGCTTGAGAATAGCAAAGAATGTCACAGCTCATTGTTGTCCCACTAACAGTCCACATCAGTCAGTGAGTGAGAGAAAAAGAGAGAAATTATTCTGAATTCCTCCATGTCAACCCAGATTCCATTTTCATTCCTCCATGCAGATATTAGCTTCATATTAATCTTAAAGAGAAGTTCAATCTTGATTTCAAAGTACCAGATAATAACAAATGTTCCTCATCTCCAGCAATTTGTTTCAGTCACAAAGTTTACTCTAAATATTTTTTTTAAAAAAATCACTGTTCCTAGTTCAGGAATCCCCAGATTCAGATTTACAGCTATAGCTCTTATTAATGCCATTGTTAATCTAATATTTTCTTCCTAGAAAAATTTGTCCCCATATACATAAACATGTCTCCCCTTCCCCTTTCTCTACTTCTCCCTTCTTCCTCTTGCTCCCCAAATCACACATGATTTTGCACTCAATAGTGTCACCAGAAATGTAATGCTTTCACATTTGGGCTCTAGGATTCTTCTCAGCCAGGAGTGCAGTTTATTTACTGAGCCATGTGCTCATTATATTTTTTCCTCATCTTTATCTTTGGTGTATGAAGGTATAGTAAAGTGAATTAAATCCCAAATTAGTTAGGCTTTACTCAGCTAAAAAATCATGAACAAAACTGAGCCTAAGAAAGTGTTCCTGCAATATGTGCTCACAGTGCCTGAATGCTGGCAATGTTCATTTCTATGGCATAATTTAAATATATAATCTGCATCATATTTTCTTTCTCTATAACCAGGCAAATTCTACCTGGGAGTGATAGAAAAAATAAATACTGAATGAAACAACGACACATTTTTAAAATATGTTCCATTTAAAATAGTTCAATTTTCCTCCAATCACGTTGGAGGAAAATCTTGTATTTTGACACACAAAGTTCTTCAGACCAGAAATGTTCATCAGACCAAAAAAAAGCAGAATTTCCAAATTTACCTACTTAAACTCATACTCATTATGCACAATTTCTAATTTTATTAAGCAAACAGCAAAAACCCACTTCAATACATTCCCAGTTACTAACAGGAAAAGATCATTAAATCCTGAACTAAAAGCAATAGCTCTTAGGCAGACTCTTAGAGAGATCACTCATCTGAATGCAGTACAATCTTACACTGGGGCATCAGAAGGAGAATATTCAACTTTTATTGTACAATATGAACATTTTCTCAAGAGAGATCACTGAGAGATGCTGAGGTTTTCATGTTTTGATTAGAAGCAGTAGAAGTCGGCAGGTTACAAGGAGCAGCACAAGTAAAATACATTAGCAAATGAATAGCAGACTGTGCACACTTGTGCAGCCTTAGAAACCCAGATATGGTATGAGTGATAAAGTGAAATACATCCGTATCCATGAATTATGCACTCCACTTCCTACTGTAGCCTCATTTTACAACAAAGCCTCCATTGTCTGCTATGTTGATATCTAACTTCACTCAAGACAACTTACTAAAACATAATTTACCCAATTACCTGCTCAGAGAAGGTGCTTGACCCTCTGCTGAAGATCTGCAAAGCAATTATGGTGCCTTTTGGAATCACTGTACTTGATAGTCTCACTTATCACTTCAAACCACAGAGGACAACATTCCCTGAACAAAAGAAGGAGCACAGGTGAGCGCCTTTGGACACACAGGAGGTGGGAGACCTGTACGTGCTCCCCTCTGGAGCAGCCAGTGGGGGAAAGCACAGCACTGGGTATGAGGTACCTGGGCTGTGCACTGGAGAGGAGGAAAACAGGGAGGGAAGGACCTCACCCTACCTAAAAACAATAGAAGCCAGAGGAGCTGAAGCCCGACAGACCTGAGGCCTTGCATGTCAAAACTCAAGCTATTTTACACAGGTATGTGGAAGTCTAGTACTGTGTCAGAGCAAAGCAACTGTGCTCAAGATTTTCCTTTTTCCTGAAGCTGCATCTGAAAACATCTGTATTGGTGACTGGCCTCTCTCCAGATCTCTGCACCTGCACTCACTGAGGGAATACAGTAAATTTGCTTTATCCTCAAAAGACTAACCCCTACACCAGGCAGTCTGAAGAGACAGAGATTGCTCTTTATTTTCTGGAGAAGGCACTAGGATGGCACATCACAGTGGCCTGTTCCTTCATTCCTGTATGTTTAGGGAGCATTCCTGTTTATTTCTCATGTACATGGCATGCTCTTTACTTCCCTCTTGGCTGCTGAAGGTTGTACTGGTTTGGGCTGGGGTGGAGTTAATCTCCACAGGAGTTCCTATGGGGCAGTTTGGGATTTGTGCTGGAAGCAGCATTGATAACTCAGGGATGTTTGCACTGTTGCACATCTACCCCAGCTTGTGGGGGAGGCACAAGGAGCTGGGAGGGGACACAGCCAGAACAGCTGATCCCAACTGACCCAAGGGATATCCCAGACCATGTGGTCAGCATATAGAGCTAAGGGAAGGAGAAGGAATCCAAAGAAGGTATGGGAGGAAAAAGGAAGCAAAGGGGTGTTCAAACTGTTCCATGGGATGGGGCCCTGCTCTCCTGGGGATGGCCACAGGAAGCAGAGGTTTCCTGGTTTGTTTTGCTCATGTGAGCAGCTTGTGCTTTACCTGTTAAACTGTCTTTATACCTAACACTGTTTTCTTGTTTTAACCCTTCCAATTCCCTCTCTCTTCCTGCTGCAGGGGAACAAGAAGGTGGCCACGTGGTGATTAGTTGTTGACCAGGGTTAAACCACGACAGAGCTCCTCAAAATATAAGGAGTACAAAAGAGTTACTTTTGAAATTATGAAATATCTCCTTTAGATTGTAATTATGGTACATTAAGGAATATTAATGTATGTTTCAACAGAACAATCCCCTATATTAGGCTCTTCACAGCAAGGACAAGAGATAACAGATTAATGTTGGATCACTGGATCTCCTCTTAGGAGTTGCAATAGGAAGTTCATGCCAGATGCCTCTCAAAAATGTGTTCCTGAAGAAAACACATAGTTGTATTACACTGAATAGCACAAAATAGCCCAATATGCTGGAAACAATAAGCAATAAATGAAATTTCCAACTGACTTTCCAGCAAATCTATTCTCATTACAAATGGAGATTTTGCATGTATTGCATTACTTATGGTAATTGTGTGACATCTATTATGAATAACCATGTATTCCAATCATCTCTTTTAATTATATTCTGCTGTAAGAGCAAGTCATGCAATAGCTTGCCCAGACTTGGTTAACTGTGTGTGTGCTGCTTATCACTTTCTAATGGCTATATTGAGGACAAAGGTGCACAAAGTGTGACAGGAATGGCTTGTAACTGTCATCTCCTTCATTAGCCAGAAACTACTTAAATGACTAAGAAAACCTGAACTTAAATCTAGTTATATACTGAGGGAAAAACCGTGTCTGTACTCCTTTTATTTCTAAAGTTTGTAGTAATTGGAATTTAAATGCAAAGATTGTGGTTATCTGCCACTGATGCAGGAACATAAATTTTCTATAGTGTCAAAAGTGCAACAGCAGGAAACACCTCCTTCATACTTGTTATCTACCGTCCATTTGTTTGTGTGGGTATTACTGATATGATAAAAAGGATAAAATTACAGGTTTGTTCAATAACCACATCAATTACAAATTTGCTCTCTGCTAGACTAAAAAGTAACTGCTGGACTAAAAGTATTCATTATTTACAGAATCATAGAATGGGTTACTTTGGGAAAGACCTTGAAGTCCAACCCTTTACTCAACACTGCCAAGGCCACCACTAACCTGTGTACCCAAGTGCCACATCTACACATCACTTAAATCCTCCCAGGGATGGCGAGCACTCCACTGCACTGGGCAGCTAAAAAACAACTCTTTTGACAAATACATTTTTCCTAATATTCAATCTAAGCCCCCCTCAGAACAACTTCTTGCCACTACTCTGTCCTATTTCTTGCTCCTTGGGAGAAGACACTCCTTTCAGGTAGTTCTAGAGAGTGATAAAATACACAGGACTTCACAGTCTTTTAAACAAGAATGCCCATTATTGTGTTAAACATCAAAGAAAACACTCATTTAACATTTTCTGAGTCCTGCCTTATTTTCCCTGCCAATTTTCATACAAAAGTTTGCTACCACTTAATTTCACAACCTTCCACATTGCTTTGCTCTTCTGCTTTTTAAGCTTGACTTCCAGCTCCTTAGATTGAGGCTTTTCTCACTAAACGTTTGGTCAGGCTTCTTGCTATGCTAAAATAAATTCTTTTACCAGGTATTTCTGTCACCCCAATGACAGAAACATCAAAGTAGATTCACTTCAGTTACTTTGAAACTAAAGTTGTAACATGCTTTGAAAATTGATAATGAGAGTAAATATGACAAAATGGGAGCCCTTCTGCATGTCCCTGGAGCTCATAAGGACAAGCAGTTCCACTTTTAGAAGACACACATTATTAACACACTTCAGAACTGGACAGTAAGTGCCCCTGAAACGCACAAGGCAGTAGAGAGGTTCATGCATAATGTGGTTTAAGCCATTTATAAGTTCCAATCAACAATGATGACAAACAGGTGAATAAAAGCCATTAGACAAAAATGGAATTGGTATTTTTTAACTAAATATTTGTTAGCAATGTAGTCAAGAAATTTAGTTGTATAAATCCAACCTATTATGACACGGCTTACAAGCCCAGAGATCTCATTAGTCTCCACACAGTCAGGGTTGAAGGTTGGTTCAACACATGACTAATAAGAGACTGCACACCCTCCACAGCCCTGGTAAGATGCAACAGGCTCCAACCTAGGAGCTGCTGCCTCTCCCTTGTATGTACAGCCTAGCACCTCTTCCAATGGAGGCTGTGCTACAGCCTGAGAAATTCTTACCATTCATCTGCTGAGCACGTGTAAATAACTGATTTAACTGGTAACTTACTCCATTTGTAAATAGGCAAGAAATACTTCTGATCACGTTACTTTCCTTTTTTCCTTTCTATTTACAATACTAGCACAAAGGACTTAGAATGGGATTTTCATCAAAACCAGTATATTAACACAACTATAACAATGCAAACAGAATTGTATATACTTATGGTGAAGGACATCCTCTTTCAACAGTCAGCACCTTCCAAGCAAGACAAGATTTGAAGGGAGAGAAAGCATTTTTATCAGACCAAATGAGACAGCTGAACTCCATCCCCACAAATAAGTCATACAGACAAGCCTTTGTGCACAGAGCCCTGAATCTCTTATCTTCAGAAGCAGCATTTCTTAATGCGAGTCAAACGCCATCCTTTTGTTTGTAGACTGCAAACAAAATGACTCCAGCCCTGAGATAATTAACTGGCCTCTCTATCACCAGCAAGTTCAAGTGGTTTGCATACACAGAGCAGATCAGTCGTTCTTTGGGCTGTTGGAGGAGAGCCCTTTTCCCAGAAGGGAACTGGAGAACACAGTAAATACTCTGTTGGCTTTGGGCTGCCAAGGGCAAAGTCCCACTCCTTGCCCTCTGTACAACACAGCTTAATTTTGCTGAAAGTTATCAAACATAGGAACTGTTTTTCTTACACTCATTTGTGCAAGTAAATATTATAAGGCATTAATAAATCCTACTTGAGGGATCAGTAAGGAAGAGCCATGGAACAGCTTTATTTGGGATCTGAGGTAAAAAAATTCAGGAGTTTTCACTAATTCTCAAGAGCTTCACATACTTATAATACATAAAGTCTGAATTTCCTCTGCACTCCTGATGAAGAGATATATTCTATACTTCCCCCCATTTTCAAATAAGATGCATGGTTTATATCAGTTCTTCTCATTCAAGAGGTCTTTGCTGCACCAGCAAAGGAACTGCATCCTCTTCCTAATGCCCTCCTCTTCTAGAATTATTACACATTTTGAGAAATTAACCTAAATAGTCCAGGCCTTATTGTACCAAAGAACACTTTGTGTCTCCATTGTGATTCCCTTGCATCTCCAGCCTCCTATTTAAATTACAAAGCCTTACCAAACCCCTTTATTTTTAGCCCTTTGCTAAAGAGCTAAATGGAACATGACTGCTCCTTAACATTGTGCTAAACAAACTAATAATAGTAGTAATGTATGGGAAGCTTCTGTAATGAGCACTAAATAGTACTTTCCTACAAGATTAGATATCTCAAACAAGTTGTTGCAAGCATGCAGTGTACATCATTGGAATATGTAGATATAAACATATATTCTCAATATAACTGAATTTTATTTTCTTAATCGTAGTTTTATGGTAAATATTAACACTTATTTAGGCTGAAACCCATAAAATTCGTACTTATAGAGAATAAACAGAGATATGATAAATGTGTAATGTACAAATAAAATCATAACAGTAATTCTGTACGTTTATGAAGAATTAAAATTTCATGTACAAGATAAATACCATGGTTTTCAACCAAACTTGTGAGAGAATGCTACTGTTCTTTCTAGAGTGCTATCTTCAGTGGAAACTCTGTCAGGTCTGTAACTAAATGAAAATTACTTTGAAAATATATTAAGCATCAACAATAACTCTAAAAGATTGTTTCTTTTTAACTGCAAAACTTTTAAGGAAAGCATTAGGAAAATATTTGTGGCACTAGAGAACACATCAGTCTGAAGCAGTACAGCCGCTGTGACAGCAGGTGACAGGGAGCTCCCAGCCAGACAAACTGTGCAGCAGAGCAGATGCTGCTCTCACATTGCCTGACCCTGGATCCCGTCCCACCCCTGCAGCAGACCAATTACACTGCAGCTCGGGGTGTGAGCAGGCCTTTGAAGGGAGCATCTGGTTCAGCTAATGTTTTCTCTGCTCGTTAATAACAGGAACAAGCGGCAGTAACTCACGGAACAGCACACGGCCTCGGCAACAAATAATGACCATTATCTCCATGGAGTGATGAAGGTGCCAGAAAATGTCACATGCTTTGGGGTTTATACATGGTCTATACCTCACAAACAGAATACTTTCTGGTGGGAAAGCTTAGATATCTATGAAAAGAACAAAATAGTCCAGCGAAATTCAGGATATAACAGTTAAACAGTCTTCCTTTTTTCTTTCTGTTTTGTTTCCAGAAAATGTCACATGCTTTGGGGTTTATACATGGTCTATACCCCACAAACAGAACACTTTCTGCTGGGAAAGCTTAGATATCTATGAAAAGAGCAGTACAAAATAGTCTAGCGAAATTCAGTATATAACAGTTAAACAGTATTCCTTTTTTCTTTCTGTTTTGTTCGGGTTTTTTAGATGGAAAAAAACCTTTTCATAATCAATCCCATATGAAAAGTTGTGGTAAAGTGTTTATTCTAATTTATTACACACATACATATGCCCTTAGTAAGGGAGCCAAAGTGTCCACAAATTTCTATAAAATTACTTGGTCCCAATAACCCTCAGCTTGCTGTTCCCAGCTGGAAAGACTGTTCTTTTTAATAACCAATTCAATAAACTGCTGAAAAATGCTTTGTATAATATAGTATTGCCATAGATCTGCTGTTTGTCTCTGTCATTACATACTGCATTCAATCAATTTACAAATGTTGCTGTGTTCCTTTTGTGCTAGTTCTTATGGCATCCTGAACACAAATCTAAAGATCAATACCTTGTCTACCGAAAAAAAATGGACATAACTAATGAATAATTTTATTTATAATAAAAAGTTCTAGTCCCCAAATGGATTCTGCTAATGTTGAAATTCATTTTTCATATTTAACACAAGATGAAAACAAGTACCCTGCACAACACCATGAGAAAGGCAGTGATAAAAACCACTACATATTTATTGAAGATCTGAGCAAAATCATGTAAAGCTCTGGTGAAGGGCTGAGAAAATATCAATAAACTGGTAGGTCATTCACAAGGTATTTGTTACCATATTAAAGCACAAAAGGTCCATGCCGAAGAGTAGATGGAATTTGTTTCAAACAGCACCACAGTTCTGCTCTATGGAAGCAGCAAGCTTCTGAATGAAGTAATTCAAGCAAGAAGCCAAGGAGAAGCTGAGCTCATGCTGCTTGCATGAGCTGATTCAGTTCATCTTGTGCCTTTTGTGTGACAGAAACAATGCTTTTGCTGACTATAGACACATCCCTGCACTGCTCCAGCTATTGAATAGCTGCCTCCTCCAAAACAACCACAGAGCTGTTCAAGGGAGCCACAAGTGACTGCTTTTCACAATCACCCTCTACAAAGCAGTGAGCTGACAGAACAGAGAGGAAATAAGGACCCTTGTAAAAAAGGGAATGGGTACCTGTATAAGTTTATCCCAGCAAGCTTCCAGAATACCCATCTACCTCCTCCCCACTCCCAAGCTTACAGCCCAGATGTGCACTGAATACAGTATTTGTGTTCCTACCCAGATTCTTGGCTCCATGACAACGCTAGAAAGTCATCATAAAAGTACAGCCCAAAACCCAGGATCTCATTAATCAACACTGTCCCCAATGCCACGTGCCTTCTGCTCTGATATCAGACAAGGAGAAGGCAAGAGCAGAGCAGATACAGACCCCTGATTATTACAGGTGTTAAGTGACAATGTCTCCAGACAGCCTGTGGTCCAACACCTCTGAGTCTTTGCCTGCTAGGTGACAGCAAAGGGACTGGATCTCCTGAGGGGAACAGGCACTAATCCTGCACCCTGACCACCTGCAGCTCTCCTCTGTCACCTTGTGCCAGAAGAGATCAATGTTTCCTACTGTCCCACACATGTGCACATTGTAGCTTGCACACTGAAGATTCCAGTTTAATGTTGGATATCCCGCACTCAATAATAAGAACCCAGCACCTTCCTAACCAAGAATCTGCAGTAATCACTTGAAGGGATCCCAATCCAAAAGGTTTCTGCGTCTGTGAACTTGGAACCATTGGGCAGAAGTCTAATGGGAAAAATGAGGCACCTCTACCCAGCAACAGGAGAACCCTTTCTTTACTATAAATACTGTACTCTTACTCTACCTAATCTTGGACTGTTAGCACAATTTGCCTTTCAAATCTCAAGCTAAATTCACAGGATTGGCAGCTCAAAATAAACAAAACAAAACTTTGCAATGTGTTAAGTGAACGAGACTGCTTTGGCATTTCTCAAGTCACACTGAACTCCATAAGGCCATTGTGACAGACTTTCTCCCAGAGAATAGTTTTATTTTAAAACTATTACTGCAAATTCATAATTCCAACCCTATGTTCTGTTTCAAGATAAAACTTCAATCTTACTAGTTAATTAAAGCCACCACCTGGAGTGATCTGGCTTTCATACTGATTTCCTTTGTCTCTCTAATTCACATACATTAATATTTTATTTTCTACTGGAAAAAAAAATGTCACATATGTGCCAAAGACAAGGCAGATAAAATTATTGCAATAAAACAAAGAAAATACACTTCTTACTGCCAGGTCTCAAGATGAATGCTGCATTATACAGACACTTTAAAAGGCTTACAACTGCAAATTGCTCTATTTTACATACTGTATTCTAGCCTTTACATCAAGATCTCTCCTAATTTCTCCTTACTGTAATGAGAAAGGAAAAGGGTTGGGTTTTTATTACCTGAACATTTATTCAATGGAGAAACAAAGACTACATTATATATTACAACACAAGCTATTAAAACAATGTGACACTATAAAATACACTGCAATACTCATTATGGGATAACAAAGCTAAACCCTTCGCAAATAAATGTATCTGCCAAAAGTCAGCAATAATTATACAACAAGAGTTTATAATCTTTAATTATTTAAGAAGAAAAGAAGCTTGTAATAATTAAGTTTTATAGACTCCTTAACTTGTCATTACTAGGTGTTCACAAAACTCTAAAACAAGAATGCTTCATCTGAAATACTCTATTTTTAACAACAGATGCAATTGTTCACTTGAGTGATTAATTTTAAAAAAAGTCAAATATTGTTTTTAAAACCTGCACTCACAGAACAGATAAGAGTTTATTTACTCTCTGATCCACACAATGCATACAGCAACTGCTCAGGTACTCGCAGGCCCTGCATCACACAGTGACCAATGTGACACTGTCTTTATATACCTTTGAAATGGTTTTTGTTATGACAGGTCTGTAAATCACCTTGGATTTACATCAGGAATTTCAGAAACTCAAAGATCAGAAAAACTGTTAATTTAATTCATTAAAGTATATTGGTAAGACAGTAATACCTTTAAGGTTTTTATGAAGAATGACTTTGGTACACACAAACACCATTCAAAACATGTGGAGAGAAAAATTCAATATTGAACAATTATAATCTACAGAACTGATGGGAGGAAAGAAATGTTCCATATTTCAGAGGAAATAAATTTTTGGGTTAAAAATATATGTATATTAAAATTCACTTGATTTTAAATTAGGAAAGAAACAACATAAAACTACAAAATTAACAAGAAAACTTTCAATAAACTCCAGACAACTTCCTTTTTTACCCCAACACAGTCATTCTTTGCCAGAGCTCCTACTAAATTTTCATCATGAACATCTATGGAAGAAGAGATCAGTCTTGATTACTTCTGTAAAATTGCACTTTCAGCCACTAAAATCAGCACAAGTTACAGAGCAGCAGAATTTTGACGGGAAAATAACCCACTACACTACAAAATACGTTAAATAGGTACATTGAGCATCTTGTATAATCAAGTTACAATACAATTTCAAACTCAAGAATTTTACTTACACCATGATGCTTCATATTTTCATCACGAAATGTGTGCACTATACAGATGGTTTATTTAATCCATTCCCACCTAAATTAATCAAAGCAATCTGTCCCCACCCAAAAAAAAAAAGTCTTCAAAGTCTTCCTACAGGGTTCTACTGTCATTTGACAAATAGTGTACATTTAGCCAGGAAAAGTTGAAAATCCTCCATAAACAAGTTACCACATCTAAAAATAAGTGACATTATTAAAAGGGAAGCAGGATGTGTTATTTAGCATAATATGGAATTTAAACAGCACCACCTCCAATAGACTTTAAAATGCTTTTAGTAGCACCTGGTTGTTTATATATCTTCTGTGGTGAAAAGGTCAATAGAAACTCACCTCGAAGGTCACAGTTGCTAAGCAACTGTTTTTGGCAGTTCTGCAACACTGCTCAAGCATCTTCTGATCAAGCATCACTGCCTGGATTTGGAATAAACCCATGTCACATCCTACCTGGCCTCCCAAGTTCCCTGAGGGCGTCCTGCTTTTCCCAGGAGAGCAGCAGCAAGGAAAGGATACGTCCTGGCACCACCGGCCTGCGGTTCACCAGAGCAAAGCACAGCTCTGTCCTCAGGAACACCACCGAGGGCTTGATGAGGTGCTGGCCGAATCTCAGCATGGTCAGGGATGATCTTCGGGGCCTGAAAGAGACAATTGTTAAGGTAATTAAAGGACTGACTCTGCCTTTCCAAGCAGTAGGAATAAAACAATCAACCTGTCTATGCAGCTTCTAGCAGAAAGTGCCTCCTGGGCTCATCAAAGCATTGGGTGTCTTGGAATGGTTGATACATCTTCCTTAAAATGATCACGTCTTTGAAGGAATGGTGAAAAAGACTTCTTTCCAAAGCAAAAACTTTACATATAATTTCTTAAAGTCTTCTCTCATCATCTTGGCTGGGCTACAAAATTCGAGGGAAGGCAATTTCTCCCTCCCATTTCCATTTGTCCTGCATTGTAAACATTTGGATCATATGTTCTTGAAAAAGCACAAATAGGATTTCACATTTTTTCTGCCATAATGCAAATCAGTGCACACAGGACTTATGAAATAAACCACAATTTCTTAATCTCTCCATTAAATACCTCAACTGGAGACTACTGGCAAATTGAAGAAAGTTTATTTAGCCATTTTCCATCCACATTCTCTAGCTTGAGCAACTGGAATGTAAAGATGATCACTACCACATTTTCTCTTATAGAAAGTCAAAGAATTCCACTTTCATTCACTAAAATTTTCTCTCTTCGTGACAAGAATGAAAATGCCTCTTAAATAGATACAGCACAGTCTCAGCTGTGTCTATTTTAGGTCTTTAAGCCCTAGAGTATTTAAAGTATTTAATTCAATCAGAAATATCCAAGGTACTGCAGGGTGAAAAATGAAGAAAAGACAAATTTCATGTGACAATACTTCAGACACATCGGAAGCATTATGCTCACATTACGCAGCTTGAACCAAGTGACTAATCAGGAAATTCAGTTTCATATGTTGCCTGAGACAGGGAAATCTCTGCTACAGCCATGGAGGGTCTTCTGTTGCAGTTCTTTTCTTGCAAGATTACTGCATACAGTAAGACCTAAACTTGGTTCTTCATCGAAGAGACGTATTCTGATTTATCATCCCACTTGTGCCACAGCATATATCACAGTTGAGATGGCCACAATACACAGAGTATCACCACACAATTTCAGAAGGCTTTAAACATTCATCCACACAGAGCAACACCATACCTCATGAGAAGGCTGCAAGCATCTTCCCTTCTTGTTCTTCAGGAGAACCTTTCACACCCCTCACATTCATGCACTGCCCCTGTGTGCCCTCTGTTCCCTTTGGTGGTTGGGCACTCCATGGCTCATTGCTGTCAGTGCTGCTCACCTAATTCTCACAGCTGCACCCACTAGGGATGAGGCTGGGCCAGCCCCAATCACCACAAATTCTGTACCTGCACACTTGCACCTGCTCCCATGAGAAAACTACACATAACAACCCCCTCTAAGTGCACACACTTTGAAAATGTCTTTGAGAAATATTTGTTCTAAAGGAACTTCTGGCTTTGTAAGGGTCTGATTCCACAGAAGAACTTGAGGGCAGCAGATACATCTAATCAAGGTTTACACCAGAAAAACATGTATAAATCTTAGTATAAGATACAGTAACAAATAAGATTACTACATTTTCATGTAATAAACATTTTCCAAGTAGGCACCATGTCTTGTGGTTTTTTTTGAAAATCACAGATGAAAGGAAATGCTTGAACAGACCATGGAAGAGTAGAGATTTTAACTATGCCTGTTTCAAAGATTTAAAAAGGCTCTACATCCTTTTCCACATAAAGACAACAGAAGATTAAGTGTCTGAGATGTGTCCCTTAGCATATATTAAACTTGAAAGTTGACAACATACAAAAAACAAGTCTCTTTAGCTACTAGAAGAATTGCTTAGCAGAGAACACACCTGCTATCTTGTGCTGATGCTTGAAAAAATAACTATTAGGAACTTCAATCAATCTGCCTCATTTCTCTTAAGCAGGCCATCAACAACCCCCCATGGGGGTTTTTCATTCCGATTAAAACATGCAATAATGTTTTCACACAATTCAGTAAAGAGACATGGTTCTCTTTGCAATGAAGGAAGTGCTTCTGAAAAAGGAGAGAAACACATTCCATAGCCAGGACTACCCTCCAGTGATGAAATGGTAAGCTGGTGTCTCCAGAAGCTGGAAAATCAAATGTAGCACCTGCCCTTGCACTTGGCAATGCTATGGATAAAAAATCAAAGTACTACTGATGTTCTGCCTTCCAGGACACTGATAAATAAAGGTACTGTCCAGAGGCACGGGACAGACTTAAGCACAGAAACAAGGCTTCAAAATCACAAATGTTAAATGTAAAATATGATGATTTTAAATTTGACTTAAAGAGGGAAAGAAGCTGAGATTTGGTAATCAACTAGAGAAGTCCTCTGGCTGATTGCTGCCATAAGCCAAAACCAGCAAAAAGTAGTGAAATAAGATTGGTGACATTAGGTTGCCTGTACTGTGTTTTCATCATGCACCTACCACATGATATTTACTTATTTAACTACCTGTCTTGTTTTTAGAATACCTAGAAAAATCAGCAAAGTAAAAGCACTAATGTCGTACCTCTCCTTGCAATAGTTTGAAGAATCACATTACAGTCCAAGTAGGTTGATCCAGAATTATTAGAACATTAAAAAATCTCATGCATAGAATTAAAGCATGTATTAAAACTTTTTCTGTTTGTTTACTATGCAAAAATGTATCTGAATAATGTATTTCTATCTCTTGATTCAGACCAAATACATGTGTTTCAAACTAATGTGTCAGTTGTACTGGTTGTGCTGTGTAATATTGCCGACTTCCCAGTGCTACTCTCTCCAATTCTGCAAAGGGATTATGGGAGACTTTTTCTTAAACAATTATTCATTATCTATTATATATTACTTCAGCTGCCTTCTGCCCTAGTGATCCTCTGTGTTTTTCTGCACAGTACAATCATCTGTGCTCAGAACCAACACAAATGCTAAAAAATGCATTAGGGAAATAAGTAATGGGTACAACTGAAATATCCACGACTGTGCAGCCACACAATACAGCAAGGCTGGAATATTCCAGAGTGCTGCCAGGCAGGAAACTGCTACTGGCAGAGCAAGATTTTAGTCACCTGAACTCTACCACTTATTGCTTGCATGGTCTGTAAAGCAGCAGGAACCAATGAGCACAGGTGTGCAAGCACTGGTCATGAGATGCAAACAGTGTGTGCACAAGGCTTCCCAAATCCCAGACTGGAATGACCACACTAAGGCTGTTCCTCCAGGGATTTCTATTTTTCACATAAAGAGGAGGTCAGTGCCATACAAACTAGAAACAACACATAATTGGTGAAAGATGTTTCCCCTTTAATGATGGTAGCCTTTCTAATCCCCAGTAATAAGGAGGACAATTACACAGTAATGTTAGAAAATGAAACAAATCCATTTCTGATTAAATTTCAGCCCAGTTTAACACAGTTTCTATTCTGACTATTCAGATGAAAAGTGTATTTACTCTTCTTCATATTGCAGATATACATTACATTGCCTATTTCATCTGCCTCATTTTCCTAATTAAATTCCCTTCAAGCTGTGTTACTGCAGTTGTAGGTGGGAATACAGTATTAAAGGCTAACACAGCAAGTAGACTAATTTTACAGCCACAACAGACCTCAAATCTGTATAAACCATACTAGGAAAAGGAAAAAAAATTTAAAAATACACTGGAAATCTACATTACAGCCTGAAAAAACAGATTGCTAAAAAAAAAAAATATTGAGATACACTGAAATGTTTTCAAACATTTTTATAGTTTTGTAAAACTTCAGTAGGTGATGCCATGATGATTTTTTGCCTTTTCTTTTATATACCTTTTATGTATTCTCCTTCAGGCTGATAACTTAGCATAGTCCTAAAATTCTGTTAGGCCAGGAGATCAAACACCCTAAAGGCCTTGCAGCTGGAGGCCAGAAAGCCTTATGCTATCTTGAGAAACCAAGGTCCCCTATGGAATACATCCTGTAAACTAAAATTAAGCACATCTAGAAGGGAATACATTGGGACAGGAAGATATCACACTATTCATTCAAGCTTCTCATTGGGGCATCTTTGTTGAATATAGTAATTTGCAATGACTATAAAACTGCAAGCAGGGTCTACTGTGAATGTGCATTTTGGTGCATTCCATCTTGGCCAAATGTTGCACCACAAGGATCCTTAAGAAATACCAAAATAAAAACCCTTTATCCCTTAACCATGCCTGGCTCTTAATTTTAGATCCAAGAAAAAGGTATCACAGGCACATGGCATTTCCCCAGTCTGTATAAGCACTACTCATATATTAAATGTATTTGGTGAGAAGAAATCTGTACATGTCTCACTTTTCCAGATTTATTCAGTTTCAGGGTTAGGGGCTTTGTTTTGCACTTCAGTTTTTAAACAGCATAAGCTGTAGAATAATTTGTGACAAATACACAGTGAGAACTCTGAAGAGAAAATAAGTTCTCTTCTGGACAGAAGGTAAGTTCACCTAAAAACAGGTCCACAGGACATCAAGATGGGTGTCTGCTTGTTACAGGTCATAGCTAAAATCAGAGACCTGGAAAAGTGCTGGAAGTTTGCTGACTACAAGGAGTGATGGCAGCAGCTCTTTAATGTTCTCTTCCTGCTGCCACACACCTCCCCATTGGATGCTTAATTGAGATGGTGTTGGTACTCCAAAATCCTTTTTTTTTTTTAATACAATTACTCCTCCTTAGAACAAGGTGTTGAGATCAGCACCTGCTGGGAACCAACCTCAAGGCTTTTGCTGAGAATCCCCTGAGCACTGTTTTAGGAAAGCTGCACATCTGGCTGTAAAGGGAGAAGATGAGAATGCAAAATGGGCTGCTAACTTAAATGTGTGCATTAAAGGAAACCAATTACAATACCATTATCTCTCTGTGCTAATAGAAAGGACTGTTTTAGAAACACTCCCAGGAGTATTCTTAAATTTTAAAGTTTATTTTACCATATTAACATCACCTCTTCAAAATTTTGACAGGCCCGATTCCAATACTCAATTTCACTGTAAAAACACTGCAAATTTATGTGGCAAAACAAAACTTCCTCCTCCTTTCTAATTTTCTATAAGGTCTTACAAAAATACTAATTTGGTTTTTTTTAATTCATCAAGATACGAAAACTTGTGTTATACACGCTGTAGTTAAGAGAACAAAGTACCTATATCCTTAAATTAATATTTGGCATTGTTCCCTTTCAAAGATTTGGTTATGGGGAAAGTGATAGTCCTACTCAGACATCTGAATTTTGCACCATATCAAGAAGTATTGTGCAATGAAGACCTGCACTGCAGGCCACCTTCCCTCTTTCCATGTTTTGGTATTTTTTACTTATTCTCTCCTCTCACTGCCACTTTGTAAGGATGAAATCCACACAAGTCAGAATATTACTTATTTAACTCAAGCACCTAGCAATAAATGTGCTTGTTGCTAGCAGCCAGGATTTGACATTTTCATCAAGAAATACCTAAAAACAGTAATAGAAATAAATTATTTTATTCTCAAATCACTTAGTTTTTCTACTGGTTCTATGTCCCTAGAACAGCTTTATCTCTCAGCACCCTTCACTCCCACTCTTGCACAAAATTTAACTATGTATTTTGTGTTCTTCCAGTTCCAGAAAATGGCCTCTAATTAAAAACTGTTCTCCTTCTCAGTGAGCTGAAACATCACATACTATGCCATTTCTGTTCTGAAAAAGCCAAGAAGAATTACAAAACTAGAAAAGGTTCTCCTGTATCTTTGACAGCCATAGCCTAGATTCTCTCCATGGGGATGGTATTTAATGCTCTACACGACATTGAAGGGAAAAGCTTGTGTGGATTATTTTTCATTTCACCACCCACGGAAGCTGCTGAACAGCAAGTCCATTAAATGTGATGCATGTAACCAATCCTGTGGCGTTGACAAGGACCGATTCCTCCCATCAGAGACAGATTATGATGGACTCGAATCCACTACATGTGGCTTCCCCTGCTTAATCTAGCAGGGAAGAAAACATCAAAATTATTACTCTTTAAATATATAGCCATTTTCTTAGCACGGTCAATCAAGCTAAATTATCTACACTTACAATGAAAATAGACTGTGGCCTGTTACATAGCACCTCAGCACCTTCCCATGTGTGATGCCACAGACATCCATCTGCAATCCCACAGCCTTTGCCTTGCAGCTCTGCTCCCTTTCCCCTGAGCTGCAGCAGTGTTTCCCAACCCCTCTGGGATAGGATTTTCCATTCTGGTCTCACAGTCTCACTCCTTAAAATCCCAATGTTGCTGTTATAGTGGGTTTTCCTAGGGTGTGACTGTGGCCCTCATGAGAACTGTCCCTTCCCCTGCCTGGCTGTGGCTTTTGGGTGGCGGCAGTGGGCCCAAGGAGGAGACTGCACAAAGCTCCCTGGGCTGCAGCACCACCCCTGAGCACAGCACAGGATGTGGACAGTGTGATGAGCAGTGATCTGAGGGAGCTCTGAGGTCCTGATAAAAACCAGATAGTTCCCAGTTGTACTGGGTCTGACTGGGATGGGCTTTTGTTCACAAAAGCCAGTATGGTCCTACAGTTTGGTTCTGTGACCAAATCAGTGCTGATAAGACACCAATGTTCTGGCCAATGCTGTACAAGGCTTTCTCTTTTTCTCCATTCTGCCCATCACCAGTGAGCTGATGTACATCTTCACGTTTGGCTCCTGACAGGAAAGCTGCATTGCCCCCAAACCTGTCTCAAAATACTTTGTGCAACCAGTTCATCTGTCCCATCAACTTATCTAAAGCAGAAAACACACAAAATTCAAACAAAGACTATAACCTATTTACAGGTCAAATAAAATACTAGCATTCTCTTTTTTTTCTGTCCTAGCATACACACTTACTTCTCAAAATTATCCCTCTTCTGGCCTATTGAAAAGCTACAGGTCAAATAAAATACTAGCATTCTCATTTTTTTGTGTCCTAGCATACACACTTCTCAAAATTATCCCTCTTCTGGAATTACACATCCTGTCTACTGCACCTGTCAGGCAACGTGTGGGTACACACAGGAAACATGTACATAAGTCTGTCCTCAGTTTTCTTTCCCAATTTTCTGGTCCATCATCAAAACAAATTTTTAAAGACCTCTCCCCTGCTCCCAAAATCCTCACAACCACTCCAAAAAATGACTCAAACTTCAGATACCCAGAACCCTGTTGACCAAGAACAATGCAGACACCTAAAAGCAACTGAGCAACCCTGCAGCAACACTGTAAAGCAATTGCAACTTTGACAAGTTAATCAGCAAATGCAGAACCAAGCTAGACATCAAAGGCGATATAACATCCATAATACATGGAGAGGGCATAAATATTTTTAAATGATGTAGACGTAGTTGTCAAATTCATTTCTACAGCAAGCGTTTTGGAATACAAATTAGGCCAACTTGGTTTTTTCTTATAATTCAGGTAAAGAGTGCAAAGTTATAAACAATAAATGAAAAGGTTTGTAGAGGCAAAAGAGTTGTATAATACATTAAACTTGTAGAAAAATGAGAGTTTAGAAGAGTCGTGAAAGCACTAAACAGGCTCGACATTCTTCAAGAGTCCATGTGTACACTGTGTGCCTCAGAAGATGATTCATACACCATTTAACCATGCTGAGAAAATCAGTCTGGCACTGGAAGCCCTTGTTTGCCTCTGTGCTGAGGTAACAGCCAAGTTCAAATATGAGGATTTGTTTCCAAATATCACTTTGTCGTTGTTGTTTTGACATCCTAGCTAGACCTACAACTTTACTTTTTTAAAAAACCTTTTACAATTACGAGCATGAAATAAGATTGTTGTCTTCCATTAACTAGCAGTAGGTTTATGTCCATTTTATGCCTGAATGCAGGAACTCAATGCACCACGATGTTACAGAGGTTGTCTTTCAAAAGAATTCCAGTCCCAAGACTTGATCTAGAACTTCTCACAATCTTCTCTGCTCAAAAACTGTGCCCATTTTTCCTCATATTAGCAGAGGTTATCTAAGATTACACCTCCTTCTATCATTATCCAACAAAAATTCAGCAGGAATTCAAAGACAAATCTGGTAATTATGAACAACTCAAAACCCATGGACTCTCTCTGTGATTTTAAGGAAGATGTTTTGTGAAACAGGATAAAATCAATCAAAATCAACCATTCACTCTCAATGACTTCTACCAAAAGAACAAAATATATACAAAACCACACATATACAATAAAATAAATTATGTTCACAAATCCTTCTTTAGTGTTAATCTTCTAGAGAGGGGGAGGAGAAAACAAAAAGAAAGGCAAAACAAAACAAAGAAGCACATTATATTTCCATTTTTTAACAACTTCCATGTACCACAGCTATTATCCTGATGCATAGAGAACTCAGGGGTTTGATTTTGCCTCTGCAAGTCATTCTGATGAACGAGACCTTTAGTGTTGTAATAACTGCTGTGAGTAATGGAACAACCAATGGCTTTTATTAAGAAGGAACACTGAATAATGTATTACCAACACTAAGATCAAGGGAAAATACATTTTTATTAGGGAAAAATATTAATATCAATCATGCCCTTTTTTTTGAGCAGAGAGGTGAAAGGCAGAAAAGGAAAAAATTAAGAAAATGCTTTACAGTATGTATTAAATGGTAGAAATTACACCATGAAAATCCTTTTTCCCTAGTGTGGCTACCTAGGGCTACATTACATGGTAGAGGAGCAATAAAAAATTGTGACATCTCTTGAGATGTATAAATGTAAGGAAAACTCTACCCCAGCAAAAGGAGGGATGGGGGAGGAAGCTCATTCCTTTTGAAGCTACAGATTAAGAGAGCAGACATGATGGAACAACAAGGAATGTTCTTTCCTGAACCCTTCAGTGGAAAAAAAAAGGTGGCTTTAAAAATGTGGAGTGAGGAAAAAGCTATTCTATCTTTCATCATTATTATTATTACTTATATTGCAAAACATAAAGTCACTTTACAGGCTTTAGAAATACACACCAAGACTAAGCCTTCCCCTGAAGTGGCTTCCTATTTCCTCTGTGTGAATGTAGTTTGGACATCTATAGTGTTGGACAGCAGAGATGGGGCCAAGAGAGCTGCAGAAGACAAGCTGCAGGGAGTTAAGTGAAAAGATTCAAGGAGCAAAGAAGTCCATTGGGAGAAGAGAGTAATGGCTCTTCCCAAACCTTTATGGTGTTATAAACCAAAGCACAATCAGAGAGAGAGCACAGGATGTGCTACGGCAAAAGGCTGGTCCACACAACTCAGAGCCAGCACAAGCCCAGGCAAAAAGAAGTGTAGTATGAGCCAGAAATGCTGGATGATGAGTTTCCAGATACAGTCCAGAATTTTATCATTTCTTCCCTGAAAAATCAGCTACATCACTTCCAAAAGCTCTCCTGAACCAGTAAACACCTTTAAAGATTTATTTCCTGTATTTTATTCTTTTGTCCTTTTGCCCAGAATTTCATTCTGAATGCAAACTTATTATTATTAGACCATGGCTATTTGGTAATACTATGAATTTGAATTTATTATATTTAGAGCAATTCCTGGGAGACTTAAGTATTTCTGCAAGCATTTCAGCTTGCTGAATTAATAAATGTGACACAAATATTCAGAGGAAAATGCAGGCACCATACTTAGTCTAACAATTCCTCGGGCATATAAATTAAAATAGACATTTAATGAAAATTTATTGCCATATTAACATTTATATATAGCTAATAAGACTAGATAGTGGGTCCTTCACATTTATGTACAGTGCATTTATGTTTATTTCTATGCGTTGGAATCTTTAAGACAAATCCCATTAGTTCTCATTTCATCACTTTACACATGTGCTTGCTCTCCAAAATGAAACCACTTAAATGAGATTGTTCCACAAACACTGGAATTAATGAAGCATCATTTCAAAGGATTTATATCCACATCTTTCTACGCCTCCTTTGGTCCCCCACAGAAGGAGAGCCCTCTGCCACAGCCCTGAGTGCATCCCAGGCAGGTGATTCCAGCAGGATTCCCAGGGTTACCCATGTGGAGAGCTGCCAGGCCTGGGCTGCACCCTGGGGAGCAGCAGGGAGGAAAGAGAGGCTCCCACCATGCAAAGCAGGTCAGGGCCACTGGTCAAAAAGTGAACTGTTAGGACTGTACAGTGTAATTACAGAGCTACCATGGTACACATACATATCTAATTATGTATTTACACAAAGTAGAAGTGCTGCTTTAATGCTGAAATATGACAGATGTTTTTGAGAAAGTTTGTACTATACTCACTGGAAAAATGCAACCTGGTGTGACATGTTCTTACTATTTCTGGTTCGTTTAAACCAGTCAAATTGTGGGCTGCATGCAAAGAACACTTTCCTAGGCTTAACTTTCCCCCTCTGCACAGGTTTTCCCTCTGACTTTCCCCAAATTTCCCCAATTCTCTTTACTTGACCATATGTTTGAAAAATGGCAAATACCATGCCTGCTTTCTGGTCACTTCTCTATCTTAAAGAAACCTGTGGCAGAAACCAGAGCTTTCTGTATTTTTGTACAGAGCACTTGCTGAACAAGGTTATGTTGAATGATTGTTGGGTTGCAAATCAACTGAAAGAATACGGAAATTTTGGAAAAGGAAACACTCTGTCAAACCAGCATTAAAGCTTGACAGGAACCTACTTACAGATTTTTGGTCAGATTAATTCTGAATACTATGACTTAAAAAAATGTAGGTAAATACAGGCAGTCTTACATGATATTTTTGTGAGAAGTTTCATATCTGGTAGCAGAAAACACAGTTATATTAAAATACAACTATTTACTGAATATGACTTCTTTTCAGAAGGTATTTTCTGCTGAGAGAAAGTGGCTTGCAGCTCCTGTTATGTAATACGTACAAGCATTAGATTTATTCCAGTATCAAACTAAGCCAGAGAAATTTGGGGTTACATTTGGGGTTACTTCAAGTTGCTCTTCTTAACTTTGGGGTTACCTCAAGTTGCTCTTCAGGAATCTTTTCCCACTAGACAGGTGCTCTTAGCAAATTAACCACTAAAATCTATTAAACACTTTTTTTGGCTTCACTAGGTTGCTTTCAGAATCAGGCCTTAAGACAAGTCCACCAACGCCTTTGATTGATTTACAGAAGTAAGAGAAGTCAAAGATGATCTTGTCAATATCCTTAAGGTCAAATTTCAAAATCACTGATGTAATAAAGCATTTTCTCCACTGTAATACTAGATGCAGAAATACAGAGAAACCAAAACCAAATGTGATATAGAGCCTAAACCTATTTTCAATATGCTAGCCTGCATTGTCCTTGGTAAAAGATTAAGAAACGCTTAAAAAATTACATAAACATAGGAAATTTTTAAGTGCTCATTATTTTTACAAATGTATTATTTTCATTGTCTTATTCATCTAATAATTACACATTTCACTGTATGTGTAATTCATTCTCCTCATTGCTTTTTACTTCATAATTGCCAAATGTCCTGAAAATATGCATTTTCATCTATCTGTAACTACCATATGATTCTTCATGTTTTTTCCTTTTTAGAAAACAATCTATATGATTATTTTTTAACCTAGACTCACCATAGAGAACTGCATGAGTCACATAATCAAGCTATAAACCAAGCAAATAGTTTTGTATGTTTCTGCTGTATTTCTGGCTCGCTTTCCTATACTGTATCACTTCAGGCATCAACAAAAAATGTTTTAATGTTCCTGCTTTAACTTTTCAAGATTAAAAACATTTATAGTCACATGGTGGATTGGAATAGCTGAGAGTATTATGTTCTCATTTTTCTGTAAACTTGCTAACATTTTAAACAAGCATTGGGTGCCACTAATTCTGCAACTAATTGGGGAACAAATTTTTTGTACGATTTACTGAAAGGTCTTTGGAGCTCCTTGCCAGCCAAGGTTTCTAATTAGATACTCATGAGTAATTAGAAATCTATAGACATGATTAAATCTTAATCTGCAATCTGCAGGATAAATGTTTAGGCTGAAGTATGGCAAACTGGCAGAGACCTCAATCAGGGTCCCCTCTGTAGCTCCAAGAATTTGTCAAAGCTGAAACTGATTTATTTCTGAATTCCTCTGACTCCCCTGGAGAGGTAACTCATAAATTGGGCTGCCAGCTCAGTGCCACTGCCCTGCACCCACAGCCCTGACTGCCCCAGTACTAGCATATTTTATAGAAGGTAGGCATAAATGGTTTATTCCAATGAAAACTTTGGACTACCATTGCACTTCTTAAATAATGGATGCAATTTATTATTTAAAAGGTGATTTGCACAATACACATGTACTACCCAAGCTGCCCAGTAGGAAATCGTACTTAGTCAAGTGAAGTTCTCACTAACTTTCATTTTTTTCCTCAATAGCAAGCAGTTGTTCTGTAAGTAATGCCACAGCAATACCATAAAGCTCTGGGAATAGCTAGCTCTCAGCAGTCTGGAAATGAATACAACTGTAAACAAAAGAGACTTTGAAACTACTGAAAAATTAATTTTCTTGTGCTGTTATAAGAGACATTTTGGCTTCCCTGAGTGCACTTCATAGCCAGGAAAAAACTCTCCAACTCCATACACACTCTAACTCTCTACATAATTCTATCATACCAGCCACTATCCTAGTACCTTTCTTGATGAATGTAAGAAACATTTCACTTCTCTAATCATTGCCAGTTAAAGATTTCAAAGAGCTTTGGGGAAATTTAAAGAAACAGGAATCTAACAGATAAGAAAACAAAGCACAGATAGACTTTAAGGAGCACAAAATGATACAGTGAAATCTTTTTCCCTGGTCAAATTAGTGCTACCAAAATGCTCAAAAATTAACAAAAATACTCACAAATCACTATGTTTAGCCACAGTACAAATCTATGGTGCTGCTTTTAAAGAATTGTGGAGAACTAAGGGCTTACCTTGAATTCTCTATGCTACTCTATAAGCAATCAGCATGCCTAAAGCAAAAACTAGCATAAACTTCCAGTGGAGAAAATGCAAGGAAAATAATGTAAATGTACTCAGTATACAAAATGTGGACACTACACATAAAAATCATCAACTAAAGTTTTCCCAAATAGAGAAACAGTACTTTACTAGACTTGCTCACAAATCTTCTGGTATGTAGAATATCTTCACAGAGGTAAGAAATCTGAATATACAATGAAAATAAATGAAAGTTCATTTGGAAAGATCCTCTTCATGTTTATCACAGAGAAGATAGTACCATCTTTGAGGCAATATGGTTTCTCAATTAATAGTCATTCCCCAAATTAACTGGATCACAAATTTCAATATTCCAAATTAATCTTTCTTCATTGCAAAAATCAAATGACCAAATTGACAAGGATGAGAATTCAGATGGCTTTTGTAAAGCCAATTTACATGCAAGCCTTAAGGAACAGTCTTTAATAATAAAGCCATATTAGAGTTTTCAGCAAGCCCTAGTGCCTCATTTCTGCAGGTGATTCGCTGAAGTTCTGCCTATTTCAGAGAAAGCTCCGAGTTCCTGTGTGATACTGCCCAAGATATCAAATACAAAGTTTTCTTTAGTGATAAGTAGAGCCATGAAAATGTTCCGTTTGCAGCCTTGAGGTCCGGGGGAAGTTATCCAGGCACAAGAACACCACGCCTGATGCTGAAGTAGCAAGTGGTGTTTTCTGAACACAAAACATCCTGGATGATCTGAAGGGCGCTAAAATCCAATCTTATGTTCTAAAACGTACATCCAAATTTGGTGAATTTTTCTGACCTTAATCTCTGTCAGCTCCCCATCTGTAAAACAGATATAATACCACATCCCTCACTGGGGCTTTGTGGAGATAAATTTAATTTAAAACCTGTGTAGCACTTGGATACAGTAGTGATGAGCAGCACAGAAAAGCCTATGAGGAAATTAATAATTCTGACGTCTGAGCAGGACTGAACAATGTGCTGGAAATAAGGCTTAGGGCCACATATCAAACACTCAGGATAAAACAACACCTCAAATAGCTTATCATTAATTGAGCACTGTCCATCTTGTGCACTAAGCAAGGAAGAAGTTTTCTGGAAAATATCATGTGTCTTAGATAATTCTGATTACTTCATCAGAATATATATGCATAAGAGAAGTTGAATTTCTGTTGCAATGCTGGTCTTAACACTCTCTTCTTGTGCCCACTTGCTTTTGCATTCTTAATAATGTTCTCTTCATGAAGTTTATACATGTAACATTTATATAAAAAAAGAATGAATTATAATCTCATTGTGAATCTCTGATTTCCATGCACAAGTGCTGATGAAAGAAATCTTGGTTTAAAAAAAATAATTAGAAAAATAAAATACCACTCTTGCTTAGGCTTAGTAAATTTAGCAGGGCTTCCACTGAATTTCCTCTTCAGTTACTTAGAATGATCCAAGTGTTACTTCTGTTCACACTTACTGTGCACTGCCATAAGAAATTTGGGAAGGGAAAACTCATCAGGGCACTGTCCTTTTAATTTTAATCCTAGGAATTAAATTTTAATTTTCAACAACAGCAGCTGACATGTTCCCCTTGCTAGTTCCCGTGGAAGTAAATCAGGCAGAAATTAAGATAGAACTGCACTTGGGAATCCCAGAGTAATAGCATCTCCCCAGCATGCTCTCCAGTGCCTTCTTCCTTATCCAAAGAGTCCCTCCTGCACTTGCAGAAGCAGGTGATGGTGCTTTTCTGGTGACAACTCCTGCTCCAGACTGCACAACCACACTGAAGGCAATGGATACCACTGTGAGTGCCCGGGAGAGCACAGCCCTCCCAGCAAGAGCCCAGCACAAACAGCTCTGCCACCTGACCACGCCAGCAGACTCCAGGAGCATGGGGAGCTCCCAGGCCTGACTTCATTCTGCTGACATCTAAGTTGCTCCTTAAAATCCAGAAGAGTTACACCCAGAAATAGAAGACTAGACCCAGACCCTGCAGCTCAAAAAGTTTTCTAGCACTCAAGTACTAAAATAGTATAATGTATTCAAACTCAAAATAATTTTGTTAATACAAAATATTAAAAAATAGATTTCCCGGAGACTACTTGCAGAAACCCTTAAGAAAAGAATACTCCCATTTCATTAATATCATTTATGTCTGATCAGTGCTCTTAAACATCCCCAAGAGAAGTAAAACCTGTTATATTCCATCTAAAATAGCTGTCTTCAGAGAGTAATTAGCAGACATTTTTTGCTCATATCAACACCAAATTCATTTTACTTTGTGAACAAATATTTCATAATATAACAAATATATAGGAATAAGAAGCCAGAAGGTTTTCTGCCTAGAATATGCCATCTTCTCAAAAAGGTAACAGAAAGCCAACATCTTTTAAATATTTAATTAGGACTCAAATCAAATTTACATAGTGATATGCCACATTCTCAGCTAGTGATGAAGACAAACATCTCTGTGTGTTATCAGTACTTGCAAGGGTAGTGATTTCTGTTTCACTTTGCTTACAGAAGGTCTCCAGAGATTTTCACACTGTTGTGCATCATTTCAGACTTTTTTTTTAGCTTTTTATTTAACTAGTTCATTGTTGATATAAGTTGTGACATTACAGTTTCAACAGCAAAATATTTGGTACTTGATCAAAGTTTGAGATACGCCCTAAAATAATTGTATTTGTCTTTAGCAAATACTACAATTGAGTTTTGAACAAAACTGCTGATTGAGGCTGATGAAAATTACTCCAGCCTGACATGAATTGACAGATGTGATACCTAGCAAGGGATTTCCCTAGAAATTTTCTCATTTTCTTTCACTAATTTAGAAAATGTTTATTTAAAATAATAAAAAAAACCCTTGCCTTCAAACTTGACTTAGCTATTTTCTCTTTCTGACAGCAATGTAACCAGCTAAAGAGTGCATTTTCCTCTTCCCCCAGCATCAGAAGATCAGAAAACTAAAGGTGTAGAGAGAAGGAGTAGCTCATTCTATTAGAACTCCTATGCTGTTTAGAAGATGTTGGCTGGAAGGGAGATCTCCAAGAGTCAACTCTGACCTCGAGACAACAGTGGGACTGTGGTAAACACCTGATCATTTCAGCCATGGCTTTGGCCTATTGAATCTCCAAGGATGGACATTCCACAACCAACCCTAGAAACAATATTCTTCAATATGGAGGGGAAAAAATTTAGATTATGAATGAACACTAAAGAAAACAATCCTTAGGTTTCCACCAAAAACATCACAAGCCTCATGGGGCAGCAGGCTCTTATGTTAGATATGTATTACCCCCTTCAACTTCGTAGGTGGAAAGAAAAAATCAACAGTTACACAGTAACTGTTCCAGTTCCATACAGATATTCCAAGCTGTGACTCATTTGTGTTAACCTTAGAGAATGAAATGTTGGGCCTTGCTCTTTTAAGGTGTAGGACTAATACTCTGTAATTCATTGCTTAACTGAAGAATGTGTACAGGTTGCCATGGCAATGGCTAATCCATATTCCTACAGGTGAATATTTTACTCAAAATTATTAGTTTTACAAAGGACTTTGATTTCCATCTCTTCAGAATGTACAGCACAGGATACTGCAGCTCTAAATTTGCTCAGGTGCAGCCTCTCAGGTTGTGCCTGTGCCCTGGACATTTGCACTTTTAAAGCAGGCAAGGGGGCTTTGGGGGCTCACTGCATTCCTGATAACAGCTGCTCTGTGGAATTAACAATTTGGGATGAAGAAATCACACAATCTCACAAGAAGTTCCGGAAGCAATTGCATCCCTTGAAATGTGATTTCAAATCCAAAGTAGTGTGGGGAGCAGCCTCATTCCCCCTGGTGAACCCCTGTAGTTCTGTGCATGGGTAAACAGTGTAGTGAGCCCATTTCATAGGAGATTCACCTTCTGGAAGGAGGGATCCTGCTTGTGCCTATCTTGCACCTACTCCAGTAGATAAGTGACTTTGTTTACTGGGCTGGGTAATTTTTTTTTTTATCCTGCAATTTCTACATATCCATAGAGACACATAGCTTTCTAAATTGGAAGCAAAGGAATTTATAGAAAGAAGAGATATGTGTGATGTATTCTTCAAAGCATCATGAGCATGATTCTGTCCATGGGAGAATTCTGAAGACAAATCAGAGCATACCAGTAGTGTGTCATTTATTTTATGCACATTTGCTGCACACACACACATATATGCCTACACCCACTGAACAACAAAGGAAAACAAGGCAGTTCCATTGCATGGCTTGTCATTATTTCTGAGCTGGAGAGAAACCTTGCTAATACCCCCAGGTATTTGAAAAGCCCTTTGTCCTTCCCACACACTTATATTCCCCATCCCTACAGAACACACACACAGTCAAACATTACTGGCTGCAGAGGAAACAAGCCATGGCAGCAGGAGGCAGAGCCTTTACATTCTCAAGTTCAGAATGCAGAATTTACCCACCCCAGTGCAGGGAAGAGACAGAAGAGAGCAGGATGACAGAGGCATCTGGACTGAGCAATCCTTGATTCCACAAATAGATCTTGCTCATGTATATGAACAATCAGCTCTTCCCCAGAGGCCACTCTGTCCCCCAACAAACCAAGGTATGGAATCTGACAAGACAAATACTTATTTCCCCAGAGGAATTAATTTTTCCAAACACAAATGAAGTGTTACCTCAAATCCACAACTAAACTGCAGCAGCAGTTTCCATTTAAAGATATTTAAACTATTATACTGCAGCGAATATAATATGTAAACATTCAGGACAGCCTAAGTGCAATATGTATTCACTGACAGTCCTTGAGTGTACTAGATGTGTTGCCATATTTAATTATTTCTGAATCAACACAGTTTTAAATTAATTTCTCATTTCATTGTGGTTTAATTTACTGAAGGCACAATCCAAAGCCTTTTCACAGGAAGAAAAAGTTACCATAACACTTGAACTGACTTAAAATATCTTCTCAGAAATTGTACTTATCACGCCAATAGTGTAGGTCCAGTCTTCCCTGCAGTTGTTTAGTGCCCCTTCACTTACAGAAAGTTAATGTAGGTAAATTTTCTGTAATTTATTTTACTCTTTGAAAGAATTGATAGCCTATATGTCCATTTCATCAGTGGTATGGATCTCCCAGATATGAGACTCATATTTGACCCATATTTAACTGACTTTAATAACTTCAAGTTACCCAAACTTGAAGAGCAATAAAAAGTGGATTATAAATAAGTATGCCTAATCCACTCATGAACACTCCTATTATTTCATTCATCCCATTATTTCATGTCAAAACAATAATATGAAATAATATGGAAACTGCAAAATGTATTTCTTAAGTGGTGTACATACAGTACTCTGACATTTCTCTGATGAATAAAGTACATCTACTATTAATCCCCTTCTAATTTATTCCATTAACTCATTGTCTATTTGAACAGTTTATTTGAACCTCCTACTCAGGGCAAAGAATGATTTCTGCAATCAGAGGTAACCCTAAGATGATACAAGTTAATTTTCTCTGTCATCTGATTAACTTCCAGCAGTTCATATACTTTTTCACTGTTACAGTGAAACATTTTATGTTGCTTTATAGAAAATAAGTGTTCATATACAAGAGTAAAACCAAAGCACAATTTTTGCTTTTATAAGTATCAGTTGGAGAAAAAAATTAAAAACATGTTCTAAATCTAAAAACTCGCTATCCTCAAATGTCCTTTTGTAGCAAGATAATTCAGGAACTGTTTTTTCTCAGGCAAATATTCAAGTGAGGAGGGAGAATAATACAAGGATTGTGTTTACCAAGCTTAAACTCACAATCTGTGGATGGTATTGTTTCAGTATTTAATCTATCGACTTCTACCTCAAAATCTCTATTCCAGATGAGAGCACTTGAACACTTCATCTAACAGATGTGTCTTCTCACAAATAAATTTGTAGACTTCCAGATTGATCTACAAATCTTAGACTAAAAAAAAGAAATCAATGTGATGGCTCAGTTCTTGGAAGAATATTTAGAACACATCACCCACTTCCCTTTGCCTTCCCCTTCTTCAAAACTGTAAGATCAAGGTATACAAAATAAAACTCCCCATGATGCAAAAGAACAAACAAAGTGACTGACAGCAAACTAAGCCAACCTTCAATGAACTTTGCAATTATGGAAATCTGAACTTAAAAAAAATTGTGAATTGTTCACTACAGAAGTCAACAGTGAAAAAGTTATTTGTATAAAGTTAGGCACTGTTTAAGAACAAATTTCAAACTCATGGATAGTCCTAATTCAAACAAAAATTAGGTTATATTGGTCAAAAAAAAATCAAAATAATCAACATGATTTAGATCAGTAGTGAAAGGCACATAATGAATGAAAGAAAGTAAAGCCATTTCCAGCAATGCATATGAGTCAGGACTAACAATTGCATAACTAATTAAGGAAAAAAATATATTTAAAAATGGGCAGCAGAGGACACTAAGAGATTTCATTAAGAACACAGAATTATAACTGTGCTGTATATATGCATGAAGTGGCAGAAGTATTAATAGCAGCAATAATACAGCAAAAAGACAAAAGCATTCACTACGTATTGGTCTCAAGGAAAAAGCAAGATGATGCCATTACTGGGTGAGTGCTTTCTACAATTATTAGAAAGTTAATTAACAGTTGCTAAAATGAAATAGATCTGGATAATTTGCATCCCAAAATTTTGAGACAGCTAGCCAAGCAGCAAGAAGAGTGTCAAAAAGAGATTACATTGCTAAGCTTTAAAAAACAAACAAGCAAAACCAATATCCATAAATTGGGCAAGTCAGGGAAAATACTGGAATAGTTGATATATCACTTTACTAATAGGCAAGTAAAATAAGGCAAAATTAATGCCATATGAGATGGATTTATGGGAAATCAAGTTAGCTACCTGGGATTCCCCCCTTTTTTTTTTTTCTTTACATGCATTAGAAAGCTTGACTGATAAAAAAGGGTACATCCTCAAAATTAGGGAACCCATCAAAAGGGTACATTTTCAAAAAACAACTGCACAGGACATTTTCATTAAGAACTAGAACAATTGAAGATGACACACACAAGATAACATTTTTTTTTTAAATCACTAATAGACACTAATAACTGTAAATTAGAATAATCTGGGTTTAGATGAATACTGCAGAATTTTGCATTTAATTCCATACTAACATTGTTACTGGTATTTAAAAGGAAATTCAAATCATTGCAGATAAAGCTTTCGCATAATAGACTGAAGAATGTTCTGATATAGAGTAGAACACAAATGTTCAGCAAGAAAATCATTTGACTGAGAAAGCTTAGCAAAGAGAAGCAGAGGCTGTGCTAAACACCAAATTATCAAGTGTCTGTTGCCATATTTGCATATCAAGAACATACACTGAGAATCAGGAGTTTAGAAGAGTTCTGGAGTCACTGAGATCAATTTCAGAGACTTTGCAGCCTCATCACTGGACATGCACAGGGAAGTCCCAAGCTCACAAATGGATGTTAAATTACTTTCTGCACTTGGCACCAGCGCAGCCAGAGCTGGAATAAGGCCTCATGCAAGGAATTATAATTTTTTTAATCAGGCAGATATATTGGAGAATATTCAAGCAACACAAACACAACAAATCAATTAGAAAACGTACTTTGCCAAAGGGCACAGAACTCCATCTATCTCTCTTGCTGAAGCTTGAGGAGTGTCTTGAGTGCAAAAGTAGCCACAAGCCATGCAGAGCTTAGCAATTTAGAAACAAAAAGGTATAAAAGCTTCCATTGTTTGAAAATGACAACTATTAAAAGAGATGAGCTCAGAAATAAAGTGCATGTTTTGTTTGGTGCGTTTCACTTAAGGATAACTTATTATTTGAACAAATTACCCAGGTCAGGATCTTTCATCAAGAGTAATTTTTAACAAATAAATTAGGATGATCTGAAATATCTAATTCCAACAATAATTTATTTGGGAAAGTCATATGGCTTTGTCCAGTGACAGCGGAAGGCACTCTAAGGTGACTACACTAGTGCCAGCCCCTTGAAACTAGGAATTAGTTCCTTTAAGAAATTTTATTGCTGCATATTGCAGGCTCACAAACATTGTGGTGCTTTTTTTTTTTTGTCATGATAATGATCACTGAGCAGTGTGGTAGGGGACTGAGTAAATGAGGTAATCTGTAATTAAAATTAAATGTAAGTTTAATTTCTATTACACCTTTGATTCTGTTATGAATTCTGGTCCAGTACTTACATAATAACCCACATTAATCAACATTATCTTGGTACCTTTTTAAAAACTTGGTATGCAGCCTCTTTCCTAAGTGCCAAAAAAGTCTGCCATCACAAGCAGAAAAAGAGTGTTTTACATTTACTTTCAAAGTATAACTTAAGGAGTTTAGGATGACAGTTGGAAGGCTGGTTGTCACTAATCACACATATGTTTCTATTTGCAATCAGGTAGAAAATTAAAATCTAAATTTACAGTAAACTAAGCACAATATTTTCATTTGCAAAAAGTAAACAAATATTTGGCTTTTTCTCTCTGCAGTCCCTTATTCCAAAATTGTTTAGCTTGAACTGGGCAAAGTTAAATCAAGAGAAAACAAACAAGGCAGATGGTTAAATGTCTGTATGGTCTGGAATTCCATCAACTCCCAGCTACCAGCTTACCACAAGGTACAACAGCTCATAGCCAGTACCAGAAAAAGTAACCCTTGGGGAGTTCTATGAACCAACACATGGAAAAGCAGCCTTTTGTGTCCAGTGGTTTTTTTCAAGATGAGATTCCGTCTGAAATTCATACAACATAGCTCTAAATTTTCAGAGCAATTCAGCTGCCACTGCTACCATGATATGTCTGTATCTCTGATTTTTTCAGAAATACACATATGCACAGGTTTTCTCTCTTTTTTAAAGAAGGCGAGGAGGCTATTCCTATTCCACACAACACTAAAAAGGTTGTTGAAATTTCGGATGTATTTCAATGGCATCTGAAATATAAGCACTACTCTAAATAAAAAACCTTTGAAAATTTTAGGAAAGGACAACTCAGAAAATGAAATGCAGCATTTGTTTTGATCCTTAATGTAGATCAAAGAGGTTTGATTTTTTTTTTTTTTTTTTTTTTCTGGGGGGGGTCGTGGAGGGAGGAAAACCAATAAAAATGTACTTCTTCCAGTTTCTGAAATGCATATCCACATCCTACAGGGCTGGTGCAAGGCCTGTCAAAAGTCTACTAAAGGTCTCCCACAACCCCAAGAGAAAGTTCCTCTGGAACTGGAACTTACTGCAATGTCCTGCTAGCACATTCTAACCACATCCTTCCTCTAGTTTGGATGAAAGGTGGATGCAATTCTTACAGACTTGTATAAGCCAATGCATTCCAAGGTAAGTCTAACAACGATAAAAGGAAAATCAAGTTTCAAAAGAAAATTAGCCTGCATATCAAGTCCAGCTTATGTCACCTGAGAGGAACTCTTCCAAAAAGAAAGGCAATTCTAAACAGAGGCTATTTCCCCCAAATAACCAAACCCTTTTTGACAAACTGTAAAATTCAATTTAGAGGTTACTTTTACAGGAGCAATTTCTCTGATTCCAGAAATGTAGCCATCTTTGGATTAGGTATGGCATTTACATCACCAGTCCAGAACTATCAGTATCTTCAGCTAGCAGGGATGAGCAGTAACAGAGAGGCTTGTGGGCTCCAAGCCCCTTCCAGGGCTAGCAGAATTACCACTACTAAATCTCTGGCAAGAAACCATCACTTACCAGACGGCAGATGTTCTTATTACCTACATGTTTCTATTTTCACCTACCCACTGCTTTCAGCCTTAGGTTTTTGAGGGAAAAGTAAACATTTCTCTAGTTCAGAGAGCCATCTTCATCAGAGTACTGTGTGGATCATTCTTTCTTTATGCTCCTTTCCTTGGGATGTGGAAACAAGGAAGACATTTCTCAGCACTTACAGCAAAACAAAAAAAGCCCTAAAATCAGTAATGCTAGGCAGCAGGTCCAGCATGGAGAAAGAAAAAGAATTTGCTATGTAATTCCAAAAGATGAAGAGATGGATTCATAAACAGAGACCGAAGAATGCCAAATGGCACTTCAGTGATAAGAGGGGGCCAGATCTCCCAGAGCCAGGAAAAAGCTTTGCCTGCATTCAGCAGGTGAAACAGCAAAGAGTCCTAACACAAACACACATACCCCCACAAAGCCCACACTCCTTCAGAATTTACAATTGTACTTTATGAGCCTCCCACTTTAATGATTCCAGAGTCAGGATAAGAAAGGACCTTTTTTACTGTGTCTCCCTTTGCCTAAAGAGAACCATTTTAATGGTTGTGGTGTTGTACAAACACCTCTGCTCAGGGCACCACTTCATTTGTTTAAAAACAGAAGTCTTGTTAAAATGCAGCACACTTTTTACTACAGGAAAGAACATAAAAATAACTGTCTTAGCAGGAGGCCCTGTAGTCTTTAGGGATTGAAAAGCAAAGGAAAGAACAACTCAGAAACCTTAGAGTCAGTATTGTGGCCTCTTGGAAAGAGGTTTAAAAGATCAAGAGCAAATAGATTAGCAGCCCTTTAGGCAAGACTGGAACCTTGATCATATCTATGAAAAGGCAAGAACAAAAACCAGTAAGAAAGACTAAAGAGTGAGCTCTGTTTAATTTACATTTCTCCATTACGGAAATTTAGAAAGTTAAAACATTCTTTAAGGGAGAGGATAAAATTCTAACTATACAAATTTTAAAATTCAAGTATATTGGACCTAAGCCTTGGATCCAGAACTGGAGTTTACGATTTTTCAGTGAGAGAGAGAGGAAATAATTGATCTTAATATTCATCCCAGTATGAGGGGAACACAGAGCAACTACAGCAGCACTGCAAAGAAATGGCTCTTTAATTTTTAATGCAGTTGTGTGGGTAGGGGGGTCATGTGCACCGAGATGCACCCGCTTCTGGATTTTCTTACATCTGATATACTCACAGGTCACAGCAAATTCTCTGGAGACTGGCAACAGCTGGTGCTTAAAGACTTGGACCTAATGTTTTTCACACAATTACCAGCTCAGTAATACTAAAACACAACCACTGTGCAAAGCATTTCTTTGCATCTAAAGGGTAAAGGAGGTTTGCTTCCACTGTGTAGAGGGCATTGACACAAGATTGTTACTGGTTTACTTTTCCCCCTGAAATTATGAAATAATGTGGTAATGGATGCTGAGCAAGAATGTACTAAGACACCCATGACACAAACAGAAAACCCATGGGGAATTCATAAGGGATAAGCCCAGGGAAGGAGGAAATTCACCCTGACACAAACTGATTAAGAGTAAAGAGACAAGCTGTGCTGGGGGGGGTATGCACATGATTTATTCTTTAATACCTTCTGCTGCAGTATTTTTGGGGCACATCAAAGAACAATATAGGATGATGTTGACAATCTCTCTCACATATAATAATTTCATTATAGAGTGTTCAAGACATGTCTCTGTATGAGAAACAGGAATTCACAGGAGTTGACTTTTCTGTCCTGAGGAAACACCTCATCCTCATGGCAACTGTATTTGGTCTGTGTGGCCAGGTTTTGATAGCAGGGGGCCACAGAAGTGGCTTTTGTGAGAAGCTGCCAGAAGCTTCCCCCATCTCCAGTGGAGCCAATGCCAGTGGCTTCAGGATGGATTCACCACTGGCCAAGGCTGAGCCCAGGGGTGGGGCCTCTGGGAAAACAGATTTGAGGAGGGGTGGGAAAGCCTGACACTGAATAATCTTGCTAGAATTTGTTCTGAAGGCTGCACAATGAAAATCTGCTAAATGGGAAATGGGAAGAAAAAAAATAAAAAGGTCATCACGCCATTGTCAGACCTGCAACTATTTTACATTCTACTAAGTTTTTAAATGGTTCTTGTAAACACTTTTCTATTTTCTTCTGCAAAGCTTTCAGCACTAACTTTTACAAAGATGCCTTTACTCAATGTCTTCTCTTACAGAATCACAGTGAAACAAGTTTTATCTTTCATCAGCAAGAAGTGCAGAGTTCCTTTCTCTCCTGTAGTTATAGCAGCTGGATAGCCTGAGCTGACTGAGATGCTCATAATTTCCATCTCAATTCAGTGTAAAACTCTTGCTTGTTTCCAGAGCTAAACTGGTGCACTATCTTAATTATGTGGCTGCCAAAGTCTGCCTCAGGAATTATTGCTTGGAAACCCAGCAGAACTACTGATGCACTTAGCACACAACATAGACTTTGGAGTCTTCAGAAAGGATGGCACTGCATGTCTGGGCCTCATGAAAAAACAAGCACTCTCAGGTATTTTTAATACACATGAATGAAATTGCAAAATCACAATATGTAATAAAACCAAGAGATGAAATTATCCTCTCAGTCCTTCCACCAGCAAAACGAATTAGAGCTGTATTTGATTTACAGAAGTAAATTTACTTAGAATTTGACCCAAAATTCATATGGAAGACAACCAGTGCATGAGAGCTAGCCAGGAAAAGCTGCCAACAGTGCATCAAGAGTTTTAAACAGAGGCCACTACCTACTGCTGCTTTCTTTTCCAGCCTTGGAAAAAAAACTGCTTACCAGATGCTGAAACCTTCAGCAGCAAAGAATCTAACATTCTCTTCTCATTACTGCACTGCACATGAAAAGTACCTTCTTTGACTTCAGTGTAGTCAGATGACTACAGACTAGAAAGAGGAGAAACGGTCCCTATGTTTTATTAAACACTTTAAAAATTGATACAAAGAGTGCTCCAGTAACAAGAGCTGACAGCTTTGATTAACACAGCTACATTTCCTTCCTATTCCAGCATCACAGCCATTGTAATTTAAAAAATAAATAAAACCTTCTTCATAAAGTGCAGGAAGCTTCTAAAAACAGCTATTTGTAAAGTCAAAGCAAAGAGGAAATAAACCTAAAATCTTACTCCCCACAAGTCATGCTACATAAAGTGGAAGGGTCTACACCCAGGAAGAAGCCCCTGTTGGTGTTGTGCAATTAAATATCATTACATTAAGTTCTCAAGCAAGTATCCAGAGTCACTACATGACATCCTAGACTGGGGGATACACAGAGAGAAGTGGAAAGGAACACAAAACTTTAGACAACACCACAGCTTGTTTTCCTTCAAAGGCTACAGAGCATCCCCAATACACCCATGTGACACCAAACAAGGTTTCTCTTGTGGTAACACAATCATCTTGCCCTAACACCATTCAGGCCTATTTAAGTCACATTTTCTGTTGTTATTTTTCTTTTTTTTTATTAAAGTAGGCAAGAGCAAACAGCTTTATAATCATATTACCTAGTCTCAGTCAACTGTTTGCCAATGTATCAATATAGTATAGTGGTGTATATTAAAGTTCAAAAGTTGGACTCCAAAGCAAAACCTATTGAGGAGAATTATTTATAACCTTTAAATCAAGCTGCAGGAAAATAAGTGATAAGGAATTCTGGTTGACTGGTGGGGCAGTAGGGCACAAAAGGCGACAGCATAATTTAAATCCTTCAAATTTATATTTTAACTTTTAAAATGTCTGTGTCTGACACAAATAAAATAACCACCCTCATGTATATACAAGTATTGGCTGTGACAGCACTACTTCTGGAGTCTGAGTGCCAGGGCATGTGCATGCCTCCCTGTCCCCAGTACTGGAAATGTTCTGCTTTTGAGGACAGAAATTTCCTCTTTTACTTAGTGACAACTGTTAGTAGTCAAATTCATTTTAGTAGGATTACTTCCAGGCTCACCAGCATACTGACTGTGTGCACCTAGAGAATTGTCTGCTGTCTACAGCATCCTGGCAGTACCAGAGCACAACCAAGATTTGATTTTCAGGGCTCACCTGGAAGAAATTTGGTAAAGAATTATTACCAATAAAAAAATAGCACAGAAAATACAACAAAAGTACTTAGTGACAACTGTTAGTAGTCAAATTCATTTTAGTAGGATTAGTTCCAGGTTCACCAACATACCTAATGCAAAACCTGAAAAGGCTAAGGGAGACCTCACAAACTGCAGGGTATTCTAGATTTTATGCTCAAACTGACTTGGAGTCATGGAAATCTTTTAATTTATGCTTCTGCCTTTGATGTAGCTGTTAACTGAATGTGTCACTGACCTTGGGTGGATGACAGAGGTAATAATTTCCCAAGGATGAATTGCTCTTGAACAGTTCTTCGTTATCAGGCAGGCCTATGATTTCTTTTAAACACTAGACATGCCTCTGTTCTTCTGCTTTGTTTATTTTGATAAAGCAAGTATATCTCATTACCAAGGAACATGCTAAAAATCTATTTTATTTCCAGCTTGTTGCATTCCAGAGTACAGATCATCTTCATGTGTTTTTTTCAGAGACCTGTATAAACGTTAATGAGAATTACTGGAAATTGAGCATTTCAGAAAACTCACAGGAACAGCAGGAGGTTTAATCATAGAATTTTTAATTCACTTTTTTTTAATTTCACTTTCACTGGCCAAAAAGTGAAAGTATTAAGTAATCAAACCCAGCTTATTCCAGGCCTAGAAAACTGTGGTAGACCTTATCAACTCTGTGATCTTTCATCATGAGGTAAAACTTATTCTTTGATTCCAATTAGCCTCTGGATGCTTCAAAATCGGAAGAATGTCCTTGTGGAAATTGTGTCCTTTGCTCACAAGAGACAAGAGGACTTTCCAGTAATACCACTGCACATTTGTCACTTTATGATCCTCCTGGCACCACTGATCTTTGACTAAAAAAACACAGACCAAAAAAACCCACTTTTTCTCATCTCTCCTTCTTACAATTGAATCTGCTTTTACCCATTTCTATGATTTTACTCTTTCTTGCCCTTTCTTTAGCAATATTGTACAAGGAAAGAATACTTTACATTAGTTTTCTAAATTTTAGTGTGCAGGTTGCTCAATATTATATGCAAATACTTCATAATATATTTATATACACCCCTTAAAGTTTGCCAGTCTCAAAGGGGCTGATACAAAAGGTTCTTAGGAAACAATAACTGATGCCAAGTGTTTCCAGCCCTTAGTATTCAAACTAGAACACTGTAAGGGAGAAAGATTTTTCCTGATGATCATTTTACTTAATGATCTTTACCCAAAGAGCTCTCCACGGACTCATCTCCTATTTGAAAGCAGAGCTCCCTGCATTCAAACCACTCCCCATTCCCAGTCTCTTAATCCTGGAGCCACACATTTCAGAACTCCAGCCAGGAGACTGCCCCACTACCAACCTCCACCAACCAGAACAAGCTCCTGCAATTCTGCACAAACTTCCAATTCTTCCAATTTGCACCCCTTACTGTGCGTTTTCATGTATCAGTAATTAGAAATAGCATGTAAAATCTGAATTCTTTAGTCATTGTCAAGTGCTTTAAAGTCTGTCCCTGCACAGACATTCAAATCAAACTTCCTGAGCTGAAAAAGTTACTGCTTTTCAAAGTGAAATATTCTTATTTTATAAGCTTGTGGTGTCATGGTCAATTGATGACTATCATAGAATACTACCTGAAAGCACATACTTTATAAGACAGCACCTGAAACACAAATTGCTTGATGCTGCAAGCAACAATAATCAAAAACACAAATAGCCAATTTATTTTAAAATTGCCATTACTTACATAGTAAACACAGCTCACTCTTGTATATAATGTCAAATCCATTATCTGGAATTGAAGTTAAATCTCACATATCTACTGAGCAGCCCAAGGAGAAATATCAGACTATTTCAATATTGGAATACTTCAGTTAATAAATGTTTAATATTGATAATTTCTGGTATGTCCATTTCATATTTCTAATTGAAAGATTCATTTTTTCAGCATGGCCTTATGCAAGACAGCTTTGATGAAATTAAAAAAGCTCTTACTTTGTAAGTGGTCATCTCTATTTCCAGGACAAATCCTCAAAAAAAAAAAAATTAGCAAAATTGCCTTTGATATCTGCTGAAGGAATAGCAAGTTTTGTATGAGTAATTAGCACAGGACCAACAACAGAGGCCCTGAAAGGGGCAGGTCCTCTGAAAAAGCCCTTTCTAAGCCCTCCAGAGGGCAGAACTGCCAGACTAGATGTCTTTCAACATTAAGCTTCATATTCCCTGGGAAACCAAGTGCAAAACAACCTTACAATGTTAATGAAATGCTGAGATAGAATAACAAGTAGTCAGATGCAGCTAATATTAATCTTTCTCCTGTGGTTCCACTGCTCTGATGCAGCACTTCTCAATCCCTTTTTCTTAAATACAAACACTGATCTCTTTTTTTGCAAAGTTAAAAATCAATATTGTACAAGGACCCTGGGCCAAAGCAGTTAATACTTTAGCTAAAAATGAACAAAACTCCTGTCACACAGGCCCCCTTCACACAGTGGGGCTGTGTAGATATTTTATCATTCATTCATCAAAGTGCAGATGAAAATTTTGCCCTCCACTACAATCTGCTTGGAAATTAGGAAAATGATGTAACACAAAGAAACCTGCTCTCCTAGAAGCAAAAATACCAACAACAAAACAATAAGAGAATAATCTGACTTGCTTTGATAAAGATCTGATTTTACCAATTTGACTACAGAACCTCAGCATGTGGAAAAACCAGTTTAAACTGAGAATGCTACCAGGCAGCAGGGGATTGACCTGTCACATGAGAATGCTACCATGGAGGATGAAGACATGTTGTGCTTGTGCACATAGACTGCTTAGCTTGGGAAAGCCAGGCAGCTTGATGTTCCCAAAGAGAATCAGTAGTCTCAGAAGAAGTGATCTAGGGGGAAAAAAAAACAAAACAAAATCTAAACAAACAACAACAACAAAAAACCACCAACAAAAAAAAAAACAAACCAAACAAACAAAAAAAAAGGCAAAATCCTGGCAACAAAAAACCACCAACAACAAAAAAAAACCCAAACAAACAAAAAAAAAAGGCAAAATCCTGTCTGAAGAAATCATTCTGGAAGCAAGGGAAGAGCCTACCCATCAAACAGAGGCATGGATATGAATGCCAGGGAATTCCCAGGACTTGGGCCAGGCATGCCCATGAGCACTAACTGCAGGCAGTGGTGTAACACAAACTGGATCAACTTTCATCCAACCTTCCCAGGGCAGCAGCAGCGTCCCAGCTGGGAAGGGAAGCCAAGAGCAGTGAACACAGCAGGAAATAAGACTGAGAAACCAGGAAGAAGGGTAAATCTCCAACTTTGTTTTAGATTAAATTCCTAAACTAACTACGGATCATTTGCCCCGGTTAATGCATGTACTCTGTGAGTCTGCAGCTACCACAGATAAAAAGAAATTGCAGTTCTGGTTCCAGAGAAGCAGACATGAAACCTAATAAGTCTAACTGTGACACTGAATTGAATAAACTTGCTGTTGACCAGTCAGTACCCTTTCCATGATTCTCCTTAATATCTGACTTTTCAAATCTTAGCAAAAAGATTTGCAGGTTCACGTGGCTTAACAGAGGGTGTACATGTTTCAACAGCAACAATCCTCATTCTGCTTATTAGAGTAGAAAAAGCAGGGTGGAAAACCAAAGAAATTTCAGTTAAGAACAAAATCCTGAATCAAGTGAAGTACAACTTCAGCACAATTACATGGCAGAGTCTGTAAGAATCAAGAGAAAAGCAGGAGTAGAGGTTTCAGCATCTTATCCACCTTCCCTTCAAACACATATTTCTCATGTGAAGAAACTGAAATCCCCAGGCTACTGCAACTCCTCTTTAAGATGAAAAACAAAGAGTGATCAAGAAGCAAGTAATATATGCAAAGAATTAAAATGTCTGACACCATGCCTTGCTGACTCCATTGAGAGAGGGCCAGTGTCAGAAGCAAACCAATGAGTGATGCTGAGGAAAGAACCATGAAGACCATGGGCTCATACCAGTGCTGCTGCATATTCCTCTTGATGGAAGATGTGAGGCATCATGGGCACAGGCAGGACACATATTATTACTCTAAGCAAAACATTTATAGAGCAGCTAGCTAATAGCCTGCAGCAGTTTAAAGTATAACATTGCAGACAACTGTTGGATTCTTTTTGAAATCACCAACTAAAAACATCACTCGGTAGAAAGCAAAGGAAAGGAACAGCCTTAGACCACAAAAGAAGTGATGGCATTTTCAAATAGTTGAAGAACAGGAAAACAGTACCCAAGGCAAGTTGGGCTTGTCCCTTGAGTTGAAGCTGATACACACTGAATTGTTCTCTTAGTTCCACTAACAGGTTATGTTGTTTTTTCTCTACCCTTTTTTTCTAGCTATCAAAAGAGACCTGCAGAGGTAAATACCTCAAACAACTGTGGTAAATACTAAAATTCCTCTATCCCTGGAAGCAGCCACAGCACAGAAACAATCTACACCTATTGAAGGCCAGGAGAGGTGGAAACTGAAATTTTAATAGGATGCCACTGTTCAATCCAGAGACAACAGGAGAGAGAGAAATGCAGGTATCCCAGATATGCACCATCTACCTTCAGGCAGCTCATGTTCAGATATCAATGAAGAGACAGATGTGCAAGCAGCTGGATAATTTAGGTGCTCAGCTCCTTTGAGCAAACAGTTATTTAGATTAGAAGCTTATTGTCAACACAATGTAGTTTTAAAAAATTAAGATACTGAACCACTTAGATGAAAAGGAAATGTGCTTGTTGCTCTTTCAGCCTTACTGGAGTTTACTGAAGATGATGATCAACACAAAATGCCAGCTAATTTAACAAAAACAGGACAACAACAGGAATTTTGAGATTACAGTGAAAGGAATGTCTGCTCAAAGGCAGACAAAACCACAAACACCTATATTTTCAAATGACAGTCAACATAACTGAACTTCAGCCTTAAAAACTTAATAATTTTTCCCCACAGTTAGCAATAAGTATTACCTTGTCCACAAAGGAGATGTAATCAGTGCTACTTTCCCCTAACAAGATAACATCTGGCAATAACAATTATATTGATTATCTGATTCCAGCAACCTTTGCAGAACAAAGCCTTGGCCATGAATGCATAATTCTCAGCTCTCTATCATGGTTTATTATGTAATAAGATATTGATTGAGCTGGAGGAGGGAGCTTTCTGGGGCCAGTCTTTCAGGTGTATTTAACTACCCCCTAGCTTCTTTTCCTAAAAACCACACAGTGGTTGGGTAATTACACCTCATGCTATGTTTGCTGACTGACTGGGTTTTCAGGGCCCACTTACATTTTGCTCCTCCTGCAAAAGCAGCCATAAAACACAGCCCACATGAGTACACTGCTGAACTGCTGCAGTCAGAAATACTGTGACCTTCTGACAGCAAAATTCTTTGCAAAAAAGGCTAAGGATGAATGATCTTTGATAAATCACATTTTCAGACCTAATCTGTTTTATAGCTAGAAGGTAGATGAAACCATGCCTGTGGTGCATGAGAAAAAGCAACCTCCCATCATGTCTCTTACACCTTCTTCTATTTGCCCATTACCAGAACTACTCAAACCCCAGAATACCTTCACTATCAGCTTAGTGCAGGAGCCTAAAGGGAGATGTCTGGGCCAAAATTTAGACAGCTTGGCACAAATCTCCTGGCATGTCCCACTGTGAGACATTCTCCACAAAATAATTATAACCAATGTCAAAAAATACATCCAACAGCAACAGAGGGTAATATGCAAACGATGTTTGTAATTAACCACTTGTTCTGAAAATACTAATATAATTTCATTTTGAAGATTCATTAATAGCAAATTAAACCAATTATTTATATTGCTGTACCATAGTTTGTGCACTGTGCATTATGCAACTAAATAGCATTGATAAAACTACTACAACTGCTATGCAGAATGTAATTAGAATTCCATTTTGCATATGCAATTGCTGCTGTACTATAATAAAGAATTAACTGATAAACAAGATTCAGGATACAACCATTTGTCCTCCTTCCAATCATTATATTTTGTAATGAAATGGCATTGCTCAATTTAGCTCCTAAATATCTTAACAGAGAATAATGAACTTGAGATGTTCTGGAAAGCAGGCTAGGGAATGCTGTGTCGATAACAGCATTGTGTTCCCATGACAAGAATGAACTGGGAAAGTATATGACATAAAAAAGTTCATTTTGTGATAAGGAAAACATTGTGCTTATGCTGTACTGAGTTTGTTCATGTTCCTTTTTGTGCATGTGTCTTATTTCTAATGCATTACAGCTAAGTATTTGTGCTTTATTTCATCATTCTACAAAGACAGAAATTGGGGAAAAACAAGACCAAAGTGTACTGCAAAATGGCTCATTCCTGAATTCCTGTTTTCTATTCTTTTACTTCAGTCCAGTACGGTTTTTCATTTTTTCTAAGTGGGCATTAAATACAAGTACAAAATAAAACCCAAAAAAAACCCCAAAACCCAAAAAAAAAAATTCCCAAAAACCTAACAAAACAAAAAAAACCAAAAAACTCCAAAAGAACCAAAAAACTACAAAAAAATTCCCAAAAACCTAACAAAACAAAGAAACAAAAAACTCCAAAAGAACCAAAAAATTATAGAAAAAACCCAAAACAACCACAAAAAAAATAAAATCCAGAACAGTCACTAATTCACTGCAATATAGTGAGACATCACCCTCTGTTCTTGTGGTAGCAGCACTTTTTAAATAGCATGCTCATTAAAACACCCAAAGCACCATGATTCCATTCCCCAAACCTTACATGCAGGGGACAGACTTGAGAATGTTCTCTCCCAAAGGATCAAAGTGGTTTTTAGAACTGAAGTTCACCAGTAACACTAAGAAAAGCAATGCTGCCACACTGCAAGTCCTTCTCATCCTGAAAACACTTTACAATATTAAGCCAGCATCATTATCCCTTTTTTATTGAACAAGGCACAAAAGGATAAGTAACATGGCAAATGTCTTAACAGTGAAAAAGCTGGAGACAGAATTTAGATATGACATCCTGTTCCTTATCCTCCTTGCAAGGCTACAGAGCTTCACATTTATCCTATAATTTACATGAAAATACAAAGCCTACTAGCATTAGAGTATCTTTGTGCCAAAGGAAAGTTAAAATGTATTAAAAATACCATGACAGCAGCCTACAAAACCTTCTCTAAACCAGCTTCTAGTACACACCAGTGAGAATATCTCAAGTTGACCTGTAAAATTAATTCCTTGTTCTCTTCAGATGAATTTAGCTAGAACCAGAATTAGTGTTAATACATTTTAACACAATTACAATGCCATGTTTTATACTTCATTTGATATCAAATATGAACAGCACATAAATCTCAAATATTGACTAGCTCCCATCAATGGAGTGTGTAACATCAAAAATCTAAGTGTTTATAAAATATTTTGGAAGGTAAACGTATCATACAAGGAAGTGGAATAGCAGCTCCTTTCCTAGCCCTTGTCAGATTAATCCCTAGAGTAATTTCACTCATTAGAACAGGTTTGGCTGATTATGTTTGACCTAAGCTCTACTGCTACCACATTAGTGCTTGTTGATTTGTTAATTAAAAGTGCAAGTCCATCAAGGTAGTCACAAAACAGAAAACCTCTTCAGAAAGAGTAGTCTCTATAGCTGCTAATTTCTCCATGCCTAAAGCCAGTTTAGTACACAGGAGAGCAGACTATAAAGGACATTTTTTGTTCTTTATGCAAGAGCAATGAGCAATGAGTAATAAAAGGTATCAATTATTCACATTGCTTCCCAGCAGTTTAGAATCTCAAGAAGCACAAAAAAAGCTATACTGCTTTTTAGCAAAGAGCAAAAATTATTTGGTGAAATGCAGATATCACTGTACAGAGAATTTGGCTAAATACATTTGTAAACAAAAAAAACCAAATCCATCTTCATTCCTTTCTCTCAATTTCTTAATAACATGGGTCCTTTGCTGAAGTATAAATTCCAGAATTGAAAACTAAGATGAGAGAAGCCATTGAATAGCTCATACTTGGGATTACCAAGGCAAAAAATATTGCCTTGCAAGAGTTTATGCTTCTGGAAATGTTGAGAAACCACACTTTGCCCTTTGCCTCCTTGACTTGAATCAGCTGTGCTTAGGCAGCAAGAGCTGAACACTTGAAGGAGAATTGCTTCCACAGTTGCAGGGCTTGTTGATGTTGGAAACATGGTGTACATATATTGTATATATTGGACAAAGTCAGCTCCCTGTGGGTCTTGGGTTTTTTATTGGTTTGGGGGTTTTGGGGAGTGTGCTATTTTGCAGGGGGAGGTTGTTGGGTTTTTTTAGTTGTTGTTTGTTTTTACTGTGTTTCCCTTAAGGGAAGAGGCAAGAAACAGTAATGAAAGGAACATGGAAATATGAAGGGTCAAAAATGCTTCAAAATTTTTCTACATATTCACGATTAAACCTTTGCATGGGAATGCAGATTACACATTTTAGAATTAGGCTTTGTGTTAAAAAAGTTAATTAAATAAGCGGAGAATAAAACCAGTGCTTTGCATTCAAGCTGCTGCCTTATGCATGGTCACCATATCCCAGTTTGCAAAAGTTGGGCAGAAAAGGCATGTTGGCTTCCTAAGCTTTATAAAAGTAACCACTCTACCCATCAGGCATTTGATGAATTTGCTCATTACAGCTCTTCTTAACAGAGAAGACTCAACAAGAAAACGACTTTTGTTTTTTACTTTTCCCAAAGTCCTTAAATTATTACATTACAGTGGTTTAGAATATTGATATCACCATGCATTTTCTAAATAATTAAATACAAAGAATAGAAAGGGCTAGCTTTCCTTTATGGTATTTTCTTAATGAACTCAAGAGGGAAAAAAGGACATCAAGAGTTTATGAAGTGTTTAAACATAAAACCAAGGAATTATAGATAAAGTTCCAAGCCATTAATCCATTATATACTGAGAATTGGACAAGCCCAGTGAGATATCCTTTCCAAAAATGAATTGAGCAAAGCCATCAGCAAATAGTTAACACTCTGAACCTCTGAAACACTCCTTGATTCAATTCAAGCTGAAAACCTCTATGTTTAGAAGCTAATTTACACTGGAATCTGGAATTTAATCATCTCTTCTCATGCATTTGAAAAAGGATGACTCTACTTCACATAGCCTAAATTAACTTTGAAATTTTGCTACACATAGTAATATAATATCCAGTCAGATATGCTGATCTTACCTTGAAATAAATTAATTGCTTGATTCATCCACTTTAATATTATCCTGATGTTGATAAAATTTCCCTAGGCAGCATTATGAGTGGCTCTGGTCTTTGTTTAAATAGTGTGGAATATATATATATATATATATAGGTAGGCATATAAAATCACATAAAAATCATCAGGAAGGGGGAAAGAAACAGGTTTGTTAAACAAGAGGTAAGAAGAAATGAAGGGAAAATAATTTTCTGTTTGATCCAAAGTTCACTGTTTCCAAATAAATAAATCAAAGGCCTTTGAAATAATTTTGTTTAAAAATTGTATTTGCAAAGTGAGGATATTGTTGAATTTTCCTTTTGCTGTTGTTATTTTGAAGTCAATAAAACCTGTGCCATAATTTACATCACACTTACTGCAAGAAGACTACCAAAGTGATTAGCTATTTATTTCCAAAAGTGCTCTGAAGAACCCTCTGGAAGGGAGAATTCTGAGAAGTCTAGATGTTCAGGCAGTAAATAATGTGGGAAGTTTATGATTTTCTTTTCCTCAAGAAACAAATTCTGCAATCAGTAACAAGAGAGAGAAAACCCATAATCAATATGAAGAGAGCCTTCCTATGCTTCAGATTGTATGAAGGCAGATGTGTATTTTGATAAGAGTCCTCTAGCTCAGGAAGAAAAATGTCAAGTATTTGCATGATCTAGTGGGTTTATTCTTGTTCACCCTTTGAAGAGAACAGCAAGTTCTGTGATCCTTCCAAACCAAGGTCCTGACCTTCACAGAATCACAACGCAATCAGGCTGGCTCTTCAGTAAGTCAATCAGTGGGATGTTAGAATATGGGATTGCTAGTTAACACACTAAAGATTTAAACTGGTATGTTTTCACCATGCTGGGCTCTACCAGCTCACAGAAGTTCATACCAACAGATTTTCCACAGATTGGAGAACAGCCGTTTTTATGGAGACTAAGAAATTTTCCAAAGGGAAACCCTATAGAAGGATATTTCACAACGTGTGCCCTTTTTTATTTACAGTCTATACTACTTCTAATTTTTCATAACCCATTATTTATAACAGAATACAACATGTTATCTATATCAAGTCCTCTGTGATATATTAACATATCCAATAAGCAAAACATTAACAATATCTGTAGACAGATAAAAATACCTAGTCTTGTAGTGTTGTAATCTTTCCCAACTTTTTGCCCTGACCATAGGCAAAGGTATGACCTTCTCTGCTTGGGGAAGCCTCAGTGCCTCTGCAGCCATCCACTCCGAGTTCCAGCAGAGATACAAACAGCCAGAGACAATCCCTGACAGGAGTAACACCCCAAGTTGATCACCAAACCTGCTGAAACTTTTTTCCTTGCTCAACACATCCAGATTGTCAGCACAAATCAGCTCCTGTGGACATTGCAGTGCCTTCTCTGAGCCTCCAGCACGGACTGAGGCAGAGGAAGGAACTGAACAGTCCTGCAGGTGAAGCTGGAGCAGCAGCAGGCAGGAAAAATGTGCAGCACTTGGCACCAGCCAACCATGAAGGCATGTGAGAGCAACTGCACCTTCCATTAGAACAGAAAAGCTGCGTTTAATTACCTTTAACTTTACTAAAAACATCAGAATCTATAACTTCTATGCCATTGGCAAACTGACCTCTGTGGCTTTGTTGCAACTATTAATAATAAAGCAATGATAGTAAATTATGGGTGTTCATGCATAAAAGTAATTTTTCTGATTAAGCAATTCTAACTTAATTTGGAAACAAATATATTTCTGTCTCCAGGAAAAGAAAACAGAAATAACTCAAATAAGGAGATATCTGCTTTACTATTTAAGGTGGGGGGGGAAAGGGTTTTAAGCTAATTTTTCAGGAATTATGTGTAACCAGAAAAGAGGGTTTCTTTTTTTTCATCATATCAAGAGGGAGCAGAAAATATTAAAGTAATAGAGAAATTAGACATTTATTATTAAAGCAAACTGATACTGAAACGTGAATAACCAAAAAAATTAACAACAGCAAAACACAAAAATCAGAATAGAAATCCACTCCCTGACCTTGAGAGCCAGACTTCTGTTGACCCTAAAAGAAAAAGGGGCTGGAACACACGTGTTTGTCTCAATTCCAAACAGGTTTATTAACAGCTGCCTTTAATCCAAATCCAAGACTAAACCATTCCTCAGCCAGAGCACATCTTTAACACTTGTACCATACCCCAGATCTCCTAACAGGATGTAATGCTGAGTGCAGAGCCTGGTAACATTAAACACCTTTGGACTGAGATTGGAACAGGATCAAGTTATTTGTATTAGGTAACGTTTTCTTCTCCAGCAAAACCAGCACACCACTTACAAGTATGACAGAGAGATGCTGCAGCACAAAGTAAGGTATTGAAATAATCAACTGGAGGTATAAGCAAGTAAATATTCCATTTTGTTTCATTTCCAGTAGAAAAAAGAAATTTAAATATCAGACACAGTATACCTCATGGATAAGGCTCTACACATATAGAGAATTAACCCAAAACTAGCTACAATATCAAAACTATAAAATAGTTTGCAGATAGGAAGAACAAGTGACCCTTAACCTTTTGTTTAACTGCATATTACACAAGACAAATTGGACAAGCAAAACAATTTGCTTTTCAGAATTCACACAAGAAAATGCTATTTGCAGAAGGCTAAAAATGTTCTCCCAATATTGCATGGTATTTGGATTATCTATTATATCAAGAGGCAAAAAAATTAAACGTCTTGAAAATAAGATCCACTTGTCATGGAAAGAAAGTTTGTGAGGAACAATAAAAGAGGCTACAAATTGAAGTTCATAAAAAAAACAACAATGCAATTGGTCTAGTATCAAAATTCAAATGGGAAAAGAAATGCAAGAAATAAAGGTTCTCAGACTGTTTCTTGTAAATTAGAAACATAACCTTTCATGGGTTCTTTGCTGAATATCTGTGTGCAGCAAGGACCAGAAATACCAGAACACCAATCAGCATCAAAAAAAAGGTCTGCAAAGGATTGCTAGAATCCTACCTGTCATCTGTGGTTCCTTTTGAACAGTAAGATAACATGTTAAATTAAGTACTGGATTAAGCAAAGTCAGTATGGAAGACTCTGGAAGCTGTTACACCACAGGAAGGAAAAATTCCTAGCAGTGATATTTTCAACTTAAATACTCTACAAGGAAACAAAAGTGGGACAGGTACAGTCAAAGCATGAAACAATTCTCTCAACAACATTTCATAGTCAAAGCTTGTTGTCATGTTTTTTGATTATCTCACCTCAGAAATATAATTTTTTTGCATAGGACTCAAGAAGCCGTGTGTCAGCTCCATTCCACATTTCCATCTGCCTGATATGCAAACAAAACTGATACTGAAGATGCAAATGTCACAGAATCATAGTGTGGTTTGGGTTAGAAAGGATTTGAAAGAGCATCACTATCTCAGGAGACTTCCCCTCTGCAAGAAGAGATCTCTTCAGGCAATACTGATAGGGTTTCCTTCATTTACTTCTATTGAAACTGGTTTAGAAATAGTGGAGTTCAGTCCTTAGAAGGCATAACAGCCATTCTCAGAAAATTTCATGGAAAAATCTAAGCTGCTTTCCATATCAATCAGAGTATCCTAAAAACATAATTAAAAATGAGAGAAATTCTCGTGCAATAGAAGCTTGGAGGCAAATCTCAATTCACATGGATTTTCTGATGTATACATCCGGAACACCACTTCAGAGTATCCTCTGTGAAAGGTAAGACTATCCAAACACACTTGTCCTTCTACCCCTCACCCCCACATCGATGTGCTCCTCCTCCCTGTCACAGTTGAGGCTCAGTTTTCCCATGGCACTGTTCAGCTCCCCTCCCTGGATTCAGCTAAACCTCATCTTTGACACAGTTATGCTACCCCTCACCCCCACATCGATGTGCTCCTCCTCCCTGTCACAGTTCAGGCTCAGTTATCCCATGGCACTGTTCAGTTCCCCTCCCTAAAAGCTAAACCTCATCTTTGACAGAGTTATGTACTGCAATGCTGCTGCTCCTCTGAGGCACAGCAGAAGTCAGACAATATTTCACAGAGGACTGAGCCCTGTGTTTCACAGGTTCACGGGAGCACAGAGCCCTACCCCGGTTACTAGAGGGCCAAAGAGAGCATTGAGCCCATCCCTGAGCAGCTGACATTTATGCTGAGACACCAGGCCACTGAACACCCATGGGATGTGACAGGACAGGATAGCACCTTTCCTCCAATAGGAAAATTAATTTCCCATTTTATTTAAATCTCTGTAACATTGTGCATAGGCATGGAAATCACAGCAGGGAATAATGGGCATCTTCTGTCTTTACAGAAAGGACCCCCATTCTCCTTGTAACACGTGTAACTCTCATAAAACACAAGCACACTAACACAGCACATTAAACCTGGTGAACTGGAACATCCTTTATGAAGGCCAGTCCTGTTATGCCTTTGTTGGGCAGTAAATCAGCCCATCCTGCATGCACCCACTCACTCACAGACAGGGCTTTCTCTGTGGCATTCAGAGGTTAATGCAGCCCTTCCTCAACTCCTGACATTGGGGGTACCATTGCACATGCCCCTTCATCCTTTTTTATGTTTGCATCCAGCTGAAGAATACTTCAGAACTAAGAGAGCCATCAAAGCCTCTCCTCACATGTGAATTCACAGGTTTTGCAAGGTGCGATCACTAAATCCTGTCAAAACTTACACATGGAATGTCAGCTGCATCACTTTTTGTTAATCACTTTGGTCCTTTAGCCCAAGGCCAGTATTTCTTTTGATCAATATAAATCTTTTCTGTCATCTTATTTTCGCTGTCACTCTGTGAAGTATTATGTTGCTGAGTCAAGATCTTCATTTATCCCTGGTGCTGCAGTCCTGTTCTTCCTGACAGCTACCCTGTGAATATATCATTATCAATCTCCCTGATCCTCCCAGGTTTGTACATAAATTCACCTCTCAGGAATTGACTTCCATAAAGTCATAAGTCCCACCCCATTAAATGCTACTTGCTGCAACAGAGGCTTTACTTGCAAGCAGCACTACTGAGAGACATGTTTGTTGTGTTCTGTGGTGAAGAAAACACTCAGCAACAACAGGAGTAAAAACATGGACCCTGGAAGCACCAGTTAATTTTTCACACCCACACAAAGTGCTATTCAACCTAATACTTTGTGCAGTATCACCTCCCCCGTCACACTGGAACGCCCCTTTATACTTTCACAAAAATACTGATTAAAGACTTACAGAAAAAATAGTTCTTAATTTTATACCCATAGCACACAGTTAGTATAAGACAAGTATTTGTATGCACAACAGTGAGACCTTCACATGCATACATCATGAAGCAGAATCCCTGCCATTTAAAACAGCTGAAAACTGAAGCATTTTTCCTCTGCACTGCTACTCAGTATCAAAATCCAGCATTTTTCGTATCTGTTAACCAGAACCCAAGTCCTGAGTCAGGAGGAGGATAATGCACAGCTTTCAGAAACACTGACATTACTGGCACAGACTCACTGCTGTAATAAACTGTAGTAAGAGCCTAGGAGTATTATCACTCTTCATAGTGCAACACATTTTTAACCAATTCAGAAAATATTTGAAAGTTGGGGTCTTTCTGTGCTTTTTTCCCTCCATCCTGCTTGTGTATACTTCAAAACACATCAACTACAGTTATCAGCCAGAGAAAACAGATAATGAGAATATTTAAATACTAGTGCCAATTAAAACTTTTTTCCCTCTCATTCCTATTCATTTCTTAACACTACGACCTCTACATTTTGTTCTCTGAGTAATAAGCCCATGTCCACAAACAAATACACACAGGTATTTCTGTCTGTATTTACACCAGTGTAAGACAAACTGAAATTATTTTTTCTTTCAATCATCCAGAAGCTGACAAAGTCTGGAATAGGAAAAAATGTCATATTTTTTATCATATCACCCCATGAAAAAAGGAAAACCAATTGGCCCTTATAAGGAAACTGCCTGCCAGGTTTGGTAAGTAAATCCAATATTTCCATTTCAAGGTATTCATGTGCATCTTCAAACCCAGAAAAACTTTCAAAATTACCAATCTGACATTAGACATCTCAGTTCTTGGTTTTAGCTCCTCCAAAAACACCATCACAGTTGTTGGCACGAGCAGCTAATTTTCAGTACCCTTTCCTACATCCATCCCTTCAATTTCCTAATTATATCTAATTTTTGAGCAGACAACTGTATTACCATAGCAAATAACAAGGATAATCAATCACATGCATAAGCAGACCAGAGAAGGATACTGACATCTATCCCTGTCCCTTGCGTATGTGATTTTCACAGCTGCAGCCATTCAGGCCAGCAGTAAAAAAGATCACAAGGATGCCCTCCCACAATCAACAGGGTCTTGGGGAAGGTGTTTTGGTGGAGTTATTTTCAGAAAGAAACACTTTCAATAGGTACTTGTTCAATTCACAAAATTTTCCCAGTCTCGCCAAAATGACAATTTCTTTGTCACCAAATGTATTCTGCCAGTGTTCCTGCATAAAATTCCTTTTGATCCTTATATGCCAAGAGAACACTATTTAACATGGTAACTACACTTGATCAGTATTTCAGAAGAGAAAAGAAATACCATAACCAATATTTATGGACAGCTTATTAACGGTAGGAAACCTCAACAAGCCACATTAGGATATAATTAACAACTTATGGCTAAAACAACAGGTAAGCAGATAGCTTCATTACTAAAAATATCTGTTAGGAAATGTTCTTGTTTACAGCAGCTACTTCTTTTTTAGGGGTTTAGCATTCTTCTTCTTAAAGCAATTTATCTTATTCTGCAAACAATGCCATATGAGTTTTGGGATATTTTTATTGTGTATATGTTAACAGAAAATGATAAAACACCACCTCTGTCACCTAGTTCTCATTCTTCTGAAAAAATCTCCTTAGTCAGAGAGCAGACAGGCCTGTCCCCCCACAAAGACCATTTGTATTTATTTATCCTGATAAAACAGAGAAGTGTGTGATAATTCTAGACAGAGACCAATTTGGATCTCATTATTGCCACACTTTTTTTAGTTACTGCACTTTTCCAAGACAGCATGTACCTTGGCAAGGGATTATTTTATATCTTGTCATATGAAGCATGCAACACAAATAATCTTCACTTATTGTATAATAATAATAATATAAAGTGTGCACTGTCTGGTACACTTCATTGCCTAAATGGATTTTAAAAGGTAGATTTGGGTTTCCTTAGTCCAAAAAATGCTTCCTTTCTGAACTAAGGTGCATTTTCAGAACATCAAATCATTTCTTGTTTTATTGATGACTATGAAAGTAGGCAATGATCTTTAATGTTAGTTCTTTGTACCATTTATCTTCTGTAGTGTTAACTGAATGAAAAAAATGAATTGTATTTTCAAAAAGAAATCAGATGCAAATACAGCATTTATTTTCTTCAACATTATGTATTATTACTAAAAACCTGCAGTAATTCAACAGAATTATTATGGAGCTCACCAGTAAAAACCTGTCACAGGGACAAAATAATAAATAATAGACTGTCCATCAAACCAGGTGAGCCTTCACTGTGCAGTGAAATGTACTCTGCAGCAGGTGTGGATCAAAAGTCACTTTCTGGAGCACAAATGGATGAAAACATATATTTCTAAATCCTAATACTTAATCATCCCAATTTTGTATACTCTCCTCTGCAAAGGGAAGGGCTTAGAAGTCAGCTTCAGCATATTTCTTCTAGCAGCTCTGGTGGTGAATAAAATTTTGACAAATAATAAATATTGAATGTTTGTGGAAATTTACAATCTTTGGAGATCATCATTAAAAGCTAGATTATACTACTATTTATTATTTAAGAGGCATAATCAGTGAATGCCTTAACTGTGTTTAACATCTAAAATATGCAAGGATGCCAACAGAAAATAATTATTGGTTTAAATAGGACCTATTTTAACTATGACTAACCAAGACAGTTACAGTGTTAATAATTCATTGTTGCATGAAAACCACTCTCTTATGATTGATTTATACAGACTGAAGTAGGCACATGTTTTATGCTACAGGTGGATGTGAGGTCGTAAGAAACCACTTTACAGTCTTCCCAGAAGTACAGTGTCAAAAAGGTCACCTGTGGTAAAGGATCTTTTGGATTAGTCTTTCAAATCAATGCATGAATTAAAGGCAATTTACATATAAATGGGCTAATACTCTGGCTTTGAAATTAGATGAATTTTTAAGAGATTTAAGAAACAGCAGAAAAGGTCAGTTAGGCATTAAGTATACATAATGCAATTTTTAAAAACTCTTTGTCTTGGAACTGCATGTTTCTGGTTTATTAATATTTTGTATTCATAGCCTGTTTTTCTCAGAAAGGTGCTGCCAGCTATTTGTGAGCAACTGCAAAAGCAATCCATGCCAGAAGGAACAGATTTCAGGTAAGAATGGCTTCAGACATAGAGAGTGAAGTTTTGTTAATATTAAAATATTCTGAAATAATCTTTCTTTCGATAGGGAAAAACTAAGACGCAGCAATCAAAATTAGTTAAGTTTATCATATACGGTAAACAAAATTTTAGTGATACTTTTCATAAGAAAGACAGGAGTAAGGTTGAGCCCTGGAAGGGGGCAGGGGTGGGAGAGGGAGAAAGGTGGGTTTAACATTTGATTTTATTTCTCTTTACCTTGTTCTGACTTGATTGGTAATAAATTAAACTAATTTTCCCAAGTCAGGTCTCCTTTGCTGGCGATGTTAATTTGTGAGTGATCTCTTGACACATGAGCCTTTCATTCTATTGCCTCTCCCCTGTCCAGCTGAGCAGGGGGGATGATGGAGAGGCTTTGGTACCTGACATCCAGCCAGGGTCAACCTGCCACAATCCTACAGTATTTAATAATCCTGGGTCATTAATACTGACAAACCAGCATGTGTTACAGACCAGTGCTGTTCTATGAAAAGATACAAAATCATTTATAACAAAGTTCATAATCCTTCCATGCACGCAGCTAATTTTAAATATTACAGAATTCTAAAGAAAATATTATCTAATCAACCTTGCTGACAGTTTCCTTAGAAAGCCTGTTTTCTATCATACTGCACAGTGCAAAACTGAATTTTATGTGATAATTACTAAATTGGTCCCTTCCCTTACAGGAAGGCAAAAGAAATCAACAGATGCTTGCAATGAGCCATGTAGCAAAATAGAATCAAAATTGAGAAAATTTTAAATTTTGAGTCAATTTCAGACTATAAACAATGAATCTACAAATAGCATTCTGGGGCACATTAAAGGAATAATGTGAAGACTCTTTTTTAGCCTCTTTTTATTCTTTCTTCAATTCCCTTTTGAATTGTGAATTTATTCCTACAGAACCCAAAACAGCTTAAACCAATTACAGATTTACCTTGATAAATTTCCATTTTGTGCAGATACTTTTAAAGCAGGTATATGATTTTGTACAGCAATTCAGTTGATAAAATGCCAGGTTGCTTTTGGGCGGTAGCTGACTTTTGCTAGTGCAGATTATGCCCATAAATGGGGTTTCTTCTTTAGTTGTCTATTACACAGAACCATTTTTTGAGTAAAAGCTACCCTGAAAAAAACCAAAAAATATTTAATCCCATTCTATTGTGGGTTAAAATGCAATGATTACCTATTTGTACAATTTTGAATGGTTTCACACATGAAGATGCTCTTAGGCAGAGGAACATTATCTGTTGCACAGATACGAGACTGAAAGCATATGTTGAACACCTACATTTTCAATCACTGTTTTAGGAGAAGAATACAAAAAAATAAAGATATAAACACATCACTGAATCATGTAGGTGCTGGAAGCTCTGTGATCATTAAAAAACTCCTCAGAGGATTGAGATCTAACCCTTAGAAAAATAAATTAACAGCGGATTTTGTGAAGTTACACAAGAATATTGTAAAAGAACAAAAGATATACTTTATAAGGCTATAGAAAATTGTGTGAAATATAACAACAAAGGGCACGAACTTAAGCTAAGGAAGGGTCATCTTCAAAGGGAATGCTGGAAGAAAGGTTTTACACAGCGAGTGGTTGTGATGGAAAATAAACTGCTATGACAACCTTTGCAACAAGTGATATAAACTTTAAAGGGTGACAAGCATGGGAGAGACAGTTATTGTGCAAATATAGAAAGAGGGAGAGAGAGCTGTCTGGCCTTTTCAAAACTAGACTTTGCATCCATCCATCTTTAAATCACCAGCATTTCAGTCCTATCTGCTGCCTCCGAAATTCACTAAAAAGAGAAAATTGACACCAAACTGAACTGAAGGATCTAACAAGAAGATCCTGACAGTTGAAATGGGTCTTAGAGATTCCATCTACAAATGTTATTGCCTGAACTTACTCATTTCAGTGAAGGAATAAATCTTGCCCTATCTATTTCAGAGCCTTCGTTTCTCTTGTAATGAGTCTTCATTTTAACAAGTTTTGATTCAATCATTTGCGTTTTATAAACCAAACGCATAATCTTAAGTGACTACCCATTAAAAATACACTCAAGTTACATATTAAAAAACCTTGAAAATTTATCTTCTGTCATCTGGATAGCACTTTAAATCCCACATCTTCAAATGACAGAAAAAAACCTTTTTTTAGACCATGCTACGAAATATCAAGTTGGATACTACTTTTGAATATTACCATTGAATACTATATTGAATATTACTTCTTAAGTTCAGCTGCAGAATAGACAAGTGAGACTCATAAACCAGACAAGCCTCTGGGGAAATCCAGACTGCATTTGGAACTTTATTCTCAGGAAGGTTCAAAAAGGAACTTGACATCATCTTCATTACGTATTCAAGGGCACACACAGTTTCAAAAGTAAAAAATAACTGATCATAAAAAATCTCACCAAAACAAATATATATCATCAAATCAAGATGGCTCCAGATGCTCAGTTCTTCAGTGAAGGGATCAATAAAACAGCTAAAAATTACAAGATTCCTTTAAAAATTAACTCCACTGTATTCTACCATATGCAAAACAGAAAAGAGGCTCCACTAACCACAGCCACCTGCTTGCTGAAGAGGGAAACTACCTCTGGAATTAACACTTTTTATTTTTATCTGTGGTAACAGATTCTACTATATTGATCTTTGCTACCATCATTGAGAAATGTTGCTAAAAAGAACAATTTTTACCATAATTACTGTATTATTTAGAAAGCATAAAGAAGTTTAATACTTCTTTAATTATTTTTGCTGACTTTCACCATAAAGAAAATGTATCACTTTACCAGATGCCAGATCATGCAATGAATTATTAACAAGAAGGTGTTTTCTGAATACTTCCCAAATAAATACCAGCTAATTTGTTGTCAGGGAGCAGACAGTCACAAGCATCTCTTATCTGTGATACTAAACCAAAGTCAAACACATCATGTACTAAAATCTCTAATGTTCATTTACAACTTTTTGTCTCAAAAGCAGTACACTCTATACATGATCCTGCAAAGATCCAAAATGATACAATCATTATTTTCAGAGTTAAAAAATATTAGAAGTTTAGTATCAATTTAAAAATTTATTTAAATAGAAGAAAAATATATAATACTCCAGGTGTACTCTGGTGATCTGGTTATGAGGAACAGCACATTTCTTATCTGTCAAGAGATCTTTGAAGATCAAGATGGTTGAAGAAAATCATTCGAATGGACTACAAACTTTAGGCTATTGCATTTGAGCAATCATCTCCACACGCCCAAAACAGAGACTAAAACCAACATACTTGGTTATTTGGAATTTTATGTATATTTTAGGCAAGCCAATTCTGATGCTCCCTGACTACCTGCTGCTGCTCTTTTCACAGAGAAGCCCTGACCTTGCTCACCTCCAGTGTAAGTACAGAGCTCACAGCTATCAGTGTCACTTTGCTGAACCCCGGGAAAACACGTTTGAGTTGTGCTTGCATCAGCTTCCAGCCCCTTTCCACGAGAGAAGTGGAATGGGGGCAAAAAAACACCCACAACAAAACTAACTGCAGAGGAGAAACCCCCCTACTATTCTCAGCACTCCACTGTCTCTTTTTTTCTCCTTTGAGGAACAAGCTTTCTCTAACAGACTCAGTCTGGTTTTTTCTGCCTCCTTCTGCCTTCAATTGTAAAGCTGGGATAGAGGAAGACACATCTATTTGCTCCTCTCTGTCACTAGAATGAAAATGTCTCCTGCTATTTGGTCAGCTTTGAGTAACCCCCTGCTGGACAAGACCTCATGTCATTGGAGAAAAGAAGAGGTCATGGCAGGAAAGCAAGAAAAAGATTTATGTTAAAAGTGTAAAACTAAATTTTATTTCCCGATTGCAAGTGACATGTTTACAAAAGAAAAAAATTCTCTGACATAGATAAAGAAGCAGAAATTTCTCAAATAAAACACAAAATTAAAGAGCAAATCCTTTTCCCTATCATCAAAAAGTAACAGTTGCTTCCATAAAGAATTAATAATGCCCATCCACAGCTTTATACAAGAGAAGAGGGATGGATATCACATAAGTGACAGCTGCTGGTTAGCAGTAAATAATATAAAACTAATTTACTAGGTATGTGTCCGCCAATACATCAGGTGCTAGAGTTGTTTGTTCCACAGCTAAACTATTGCTTAAGTAGCAATCTCAAAACATTTTTTTATAGAATGCAAATTAACAATTAATGTAGCCAGTGCTTTTCAAGTAACAGTTTTTCTTTTCACATTACATATTTAATAATGGGGTTTTTTTCGTAAACTGACTGATGGTAATTCTTTGTCTTTATAAAAATACAAATGCACTTTCCTGCAGCATGTACATTTTCTGCCACTCAGTGAGTCAAAGTGCAAGCAAACAACCCTGCATGTGATCTAATTAATATTTTAATTCCGGCAGGATAAAGCCAGGTCAGGTCTGTATTTGCCACTTTACTCTGCAAAGGTGATCAAAGAACCCAGGAGCTGCAAGGGTAGCCTGACACAAGTTTTTTCCTAACCTATTCATATTGAGAAAATTATTGGGTTTCTGATCCATTTGCATGCTCAACTAGCCTTGTATTTCTTATCTAACCTCAAAGTTTGTTCAAATTTCAATTCTGTTTCAGCTGTTCTGTTTATGCCTAGGGGGGGAAAAAAAGAAAAATAAGTTATTATATATTTCCCTTCTTTGCAATGATCACTTGTGTGCTAAACAACCTCAGTTCTTGAGAACTTGGAGGCTGAGAAGTACTCAAGAAATGATAAACCAAGTGAGACTCCTCTTCAACCACATCACCCCTATGTTAGCCAAGACGTTTATTTACAGAGTGGGAATAAATCACACTTCCCCCCAGCTCCAGAAGCTGAGACCACAGATGATTAATTTGGTTAAACCCAAGGCTTTGATACTTTGATACATTTTGTGCCACCCACATACTCCATCTCATGCTTTCTTGGATCATTTGTATTGCAATTTAACAAAACAAACCCACAGTCCTGTCAAATGGGGGCAAAAACAAGAAAATGAAGTCTAAATGTATGAACCTTCAGTGTACAAATGTACAAACCTCCACTTTCCAAATCAGAAGTATCATGGTAGCTCCTTATAAGAAGTAGAGATTTTTATAATATTTATCGTATGATTTTTCTTTTAGCTTCAAAATCAGTGAGGTTTCCTCCCTGCAAAACTAACAGTTCAGTATTGAAAGGTTTTAATTTCATTACATAATTTCTATGGGGAATTAATGTTACGGTTACCAGCTCACTTGGGGTTCCATTATTGCCACACACATTTGAGTAGGAAAGACTGAAGGCTTCAATGTCTGGAGATATCCTGGCTTGATGAAACTTTAATTTCAAAATTCTCATAGGCACACCAGCTGCACAATTCAGCTCCCCATTAAATAACATTATCTTAGTGAAGAATTAGAAGATGCAGAAGGCTACAAGCAGGAAAGCAGAAGAGAGCAGGAGAACAACATATTTCAGCAGAAAGTCAATCCCTCTCCAGGGGTTACGGTGTACAGCTGGGCACTCTGTTTGCCAATGCCAAGCCTCTTGGCTTCATAAAATTGGCTCTTGTGATCAGATTAAAAAAATTTTGCAAGAGCTATAGAGGAATAAGCTCAGAGACCATGCAATAACCATCACCCCTAGTGATCGGATTTAAAAAATTTTGCAAGAGCTATAGAGGAATAAGCTCAGTCAGAGACCATGAAATAACCATCACCCCTGCTCTGCCTGCTGGGGGTTGGACTGTCCAGCCTCCTTTCACATTCAAAAGAGCCTTAGATGCCGTTTGTCCTGAGTACCTAAAGCTGTTTCGCATTACTGGATCTATAATAATCCTTATTTTCTTTCCAAAATGTTCTGGTGAACCATATTGTGTTCCCAGTTCAAAGACAAGGCATGTAGATTAAGACACTCACAGAGCTCAGTGTTACATGATTTACCTGATTTGGGGTGGAGTTTTTTTCCCCAAAGGTGTTTGCAATCACTGTTTAAATAAGGACACAATGAATACATGTCATACGGATTTTGGTATTCATTTCTTTGTTCATTGCTGCACAACCTTATAAAGAAATCACTGATGGGTCTTATTCGTGTTTCAGCAACCAGAGCAGAATGCTCATATGAGAAATACATGCTTACATTAGGAGGTTGCAGGAGGCCTCTTCTATGTATTACTCAAGCACCTGAAAGAAAACGCAACTTGGAAGACTTTACTAGAAAGGGTCACAAAATTATTCAGTGGAGAAATTCAAGCATAAGTGTTTGTTGTGTGGAAAGAGATGCACTCTCAATGGGAGCCTTACTGAATTCCTCAGAACAGAACAGTTCAGTTTGGGAGAACTCAATTGGTATTTGACCTTTTTTTTGCCACAAAACCATCAAACCAAAATTAATTCAATAATCACTAATACTTAGAGCATCAATCATCTGCTATCTGTTGAAGAGCCAGTCACCAAACTGACAATTCAGTAAAAAGTATCATGATTGGAAATCATTATCACCAATATAACGTATTTTATAAGCACCAAATAGGAATTCTGTCATAAAGCAGAACCTTGAAAAAACTGTTTCTTTGGTGAAAAGTTTCAACATTACCTCTTTTCATTCAGGTTTTCTTTTAAGCCTCACTCCAAATATTACGAATTCCAGGTCTTCATTAGATCTGCTTTAGAACAAGTCCAAGTCTATCCTTAAAGATCACATAGCCACAGCTAATCAGAATTCTGACTGAGTTCCACAATTGACATGAACTTCCCAAACCTATACAGTAAACCAATGCATGGTCTGAAAAGAAGGAAAAGCAAAGATATTTCTCATTCTTGCACACTGCTAGGAGCTCCTTGTTAGGACCTATTTTAGCCATCCAAGAATTTTAGCTCCAAGCCTGAGAAAGAAGGAAAAGCAAAGATATTTCTCATTCTTGCACACTGCTAGGAGCTCCTTGTTAGGACCTATTTTAGCCAGGCACACAAGAATTTTAGCTCCAAGCCTGACGAAAGAAAGTCTATACCATAGAGCTCAGTGCAGAGCATGATTAGAGTGATTTCTGCAGTGTATAAGGAAGGGGCAATATGCCCTATGCATTCCACCATCAATTACACTGGTGTGCTATAGGAGAATGGAGATTAACATTCCTGTCATGCACAAGATCTATGCAGCTGCCTCTTATTATTTGGTGAAGGTCATGAGTAAGGCCAAACCTATGACTGCATTCTAGCTAAGTAATTCAGCAGTCCCTTCTCCAAATGTGATTTGATAATGAGTTATTAGGAAATATGATCCTGGGGTAAGAAATATGCCAGTGTTTAGGAGACAAGATTCTGCAACAATCCACAGTTATTGTAAATTAGTGACATGAAGATTTCTCTCAGTGTAAGTAAAAAAAGCCACATGAAGAGAACTATCCTAATGTGGAATTTTGTCAGTCTACAGAGAGTTTAAAAACACTGGAAAGTGCTCTAAGTAGTAGTGCCATTAAATTAAGGCTATTTAATGATTCTATTAAATCCCTTATCCAGGTGCCCACTCTGTGCTTGCCAGTAACTTATCTATTGTTTAGTTGCCAACCATACAATTATTGTCATCCAATAAAATCCTTCTGGTTTCATAGAAGTAGCATAAGCCTTTATAAAGAGGATATATTTTGTTCCAGAAATGTAATTCTGTAAATTGGGATCAATTATTGAATCAGAAGAATGGAGAAATTCATACTTTGTCACCTATTTTTCCAAAGCATCATTTTCAATGGTACAGAAAAAGTTAACAACAAAAAGCACAGCATTAGGTATTACAAGAAGTTATCATGGGAAAGAAAGGCTTGAAGGAAGGAAAAATTCTGATTGGTAGGAATTTAAAAATGGGATTTAAAAATATCTACCTTAAGGACTCGTAAAAGTTACACTTGACTGTTAGTGACCACACTAGATGGTCACTCTAGGACCGGTGTTACAACCTTCTACTCTTTAGCCTGCAAAAGGGCCCTACCCTTATTTTTGAGCCAAGCAATTTGACAGCACAAAGGTGACTCTAGAGGCCAATTTAGAGAAATTCATTTATACATATATGAGTATAAATATAAGCATGAGCATGGGTTTTCAAGCCAACACTTTGAAGAGACTGACAGACGCAATGTTAACAAAAAGCTCAGACCTCTACTAATTAAGAAGCTTTATTCTTGAACATATTTCAGGTATGTTTTAGAACTATACCAATATTTCAGTAATTTGACCTTCCTTGACATCACACACATTTGCTCCTCAGTGTCTCTCTTAGCATCATTATTTAAGACTAAAGCAAAGAGACACATGAAAGACACTTTACCATAACTGTCAAAGGTCACAGGCAGGATTTCAGCTCATTATGTTAAAACTCCATCAGTTCTCAGTTCCAGGAAGGTTTATCCTGTGGTTTGACTAGAAGCTGCACCATTTTGATTCCTTGGGATAGAGCACACAGGATCTAAATCTCAGAACTATAGGCTCAGGTTTTACAGAGAAGGACCTAGGACAGCCTTTTAAACAAGGAGCAGCAAGAAACTTATTTTGGTGGGCTGTTCAGTATAACCTAAAGCAGTAAATTAGTAATTATCATAAATTACAACATAGCTTTGAAGATTAAGAGAACTCAAAGACAAATACAGGAAAATCAGAGCGAAACTGCAACTTTTATATATCTATCAGGAAGTTTTTATAGGGATTTGGCATTTGCAATGTTGAAGAGAGAAGGAGGCATTCCTTTATCAGGATGTATGGGGGAGATTCCTGAATTTGTCCTCTCAGTAAGTTCCACACTCACATCTATTTGCCCACACTGGCTGTTTCCAGGCTTCCACTTATAGGCCTTGAGCTCCCTGGATCAGAGAACTTCCTCCCTGTAGGTCTGTAAGGCAGCTCTCAAAGGGGCTCCTGATTTGCAGCTTAATCACTCCTTACTAAAGTAATTCAATTTATAGGAATGTGGCTTGTCAAACCTATAAAATGTGAAAAATGAAAATTTCTCTACAGTGAGAAATTCAAATACTTGTAAAATTCTACCATTATGTGGGAGTACGAGGAGCTTGGACCAATTTGCGAACACAGAGCAGTCATTGGAAAACACAGAGAAGTTGTTTGAAAATTAAAATCTCTAATTTTCTAAAACCCATATGCACAAGCTTTTAAGTGGCAGTTGCTAAAAAAAAAAAAACAAAACAGTCATTTAAGAGCAGTTTCCACTAGAGCACACTTTGGAATGGATACTTTTTTTAACATCTACTGCTAGTGTTTGGTGACATTAGAACAAACCATAACACAAAATCAAATGTGAAAACCAAAGACCTAAAGTAGCGAGTAAATTTTGTAACATCAAGAGTTTCTAGTGACCTGCTTGAGATTTTTTAACTGGTATCTCATGCAGTTAAACTCCAGCCTCCTGGTAAACATGACTCACTGGAGTAACACTGTGCTGAGCCTACAGGAGCAAAATGCCAAGAGGATTTATAGGCACAATGACTGTAATTTACGTTCTGCAGAATTTAGTGTCTGCCATGTCTACTATACTGCTTGAAATCTTGTGTTTATCAGACATCCGGGAAAAATTTCAGATTGCTAGCAGATATAGAAAAATTTCAAAAACATTTGGAAGGACCTCATAATAATTTATTGCAATGCTTTGTGATAAAGCTTTTATAACACAATGACTGTATTTGGTCACTCGGAAACCATCCTAAAAATCTGAATCTTGAACATAATACAAAAACTTCAGGAACTGAATCTTTAGGGAATACCATAAAGAGAGGAATATCAAAACACTTAAGTATTGGGAAATAATTTGTATCCAGAACCCTTACATCCAAAACGTAGAGATCTGCAAAAAATGTTTTCAGCCTTAACCGTTTTTCCTATCATGGAATGTTTTGGATCGGAAGAGACCTTAAAGATCACCTAATTCCACCCCTTTCCATGGGCAGGGACACTTTCCCCTACACCAGGTTGCTCCAAGCCCTGTCCAAGCTGGTCTTGGACCCTCCCAGGGATGGGGCAGCCCCAACTTCTCTGAACACTCTGTGCCAGGACCTCCCCACCTTCACAGGGAAGGATTTCTTCCTTAGACCCAATCTAAAGCTACTCTCAGTTTGAAGCCATTCCCCCATCTCCAGTTACTACATGCCCTTGTAAGAAGTCTCTTTCCATCTTTCCTGTAGGCTCTCTTCTTCCCCAGGATTTTTTTTTAATCTTGTATGAGAAGATAAAGATCTCTTGAAATCATGACAGAAAAGCTTGGGATTTGTTGCAATACTGAACAGTGCGTTGTTTAAGGTACTCCATTTGGGCTGAACTCTGCACAAATACTGAAGAATGCAGAAAATTTACAAGAAGTATTGTAACAAATTAGAGGGACAGCGAACCAATCTGATCCTTGCCTTGACCATAGCAGTTATTTTACATTTTTATCTAAAATTCTTGCATTTCAGAAGTTTCTCTAAAGAAAAGTCAACAACACAAAACAGCCTACTGAATTTACCCCCCTATTCACAGCACTGATGTGTGAGGATGACATAAAGCTTGGCTTGTGAAAACAACCAGCTTTCCTCTTTTTTAGAGCAGGGCAGGACTTAGCTTGTACTTCCCAGGTCATTATTTTCCAAACAGGTAGGATATAAAATTGCAGCATTTTACAAGAAGACTGTACTTGGAGAAGACCATTTTCTCCAAAACGTAGACATATAACTAACGGAGACAGTCATACTCATATCCTGAGGTTTGCTGCAAGTCCAAATGCCAGGAAACAGAGTAAATCCAAGGAAAAGAAAAACAAGAAATATTTATCAACTTGAGACGTATTCATGCCCCATTTTCTCATGCTCCCTCAGTTTTGGGGGAATACCTTGCTTCTTATTTGAAAGGCCTGGAACTCCATTTCTCCTCTTTAAAATAGTTCCTCTATCTACTCTGTCACCATTTTTATACACATTTTTAGAAAAAGAAAGAAAGCACCATCACAAAAACAAACAAGCTCACAGAATACATCCCTGAGCACACACAGCGGATAAAGTTTCTCAACCACAACTTTGTAGGCTGAACTTTCAACCTGTAGCTCCCAGGAGTCCTTCTGAGTCTAACTCAGTACGATAAATACCTGCTGTATCTCAGCTAGCAGAGAGAAATGGGAATTTTCCAAAAACATGAATGCTCAGAATTCTGGCCAAATAAGGAAAAACTTCAATGAGTCCTGCACTTAGGGTGGCTTTCAGTAAGTCCAGAGTCGTGTTTTAACAACACCTGGAAGTCTAATCACTTGTAAATCACCAGAAGAGAAAGAAAAACTAGAATCAGCCAAAAGGAACCAGGCCACAGCCAAGAAAACCCTTAAGTTTCAATGAATATTTGCCCAAAGGCTACAAATGAAATATCAAGTCAATATTTGATTTGATAACCTCACAGACACATAGTTTATGTCAGCATGTCATGCCACACCCACTACTGTAACCCCATTCCTGAAACTGCCTAATGGATTTTGACTCTCATGTTTCTTTTTTTGTCTCTAAGAGCACATCCATGTCAACCAGGGTTTTCAGACCATGTTTTGTTACACATGATAAAGCAGCAAACAAACTTCTGTCCCAATGTGAAATCTAAGGCTATACAGAATTCCCAAGCTCTCAAATACTCTGATCAGCCAGGGCAGCCACACGGCAGCCTGCTGCTGACCTGATGGTTTCCAATTTCACTTGGGAAAAAGCCATAAAATTTTCAGGAAAGAAGCATCTAGAAAGATCCACTGCTTATCTGGGGAGGTTTCTTGCATGTTTAGAATAATTTCAAGCAAAGGTTCATGATGCACGAGCTTTCTAAGAACATGGAAAGGATTTACAACAGATTCTTGGCAATACCCTGATCATCTTCCTGCATGTCTACAAAAATCTTCAGATTGAGAGCTCCTTAAACATAGTAATTTTTAACCTTTTCCTTACTGCCTTATAATAAAAATAAATTTTAAAAAAAGACCGAAAAAGGGGCAGAAAATGTAGTGTTCTGCAATCCAAATTCATTAGTTAAATGGGAATACATAGCCAGGAACTGCATATCTAGAATCAGTGAACTTCCAAGTAACTTCAAAGCAGCCCAGATTTCTCCAAAAGGAATGCACCAGAAGAATGATGTCTGAGGCTCTCAAGGTTAGACAGAAAATATGAGCACAGTGGAAAGTTCTTTTACCCAGCAAGTTTCCTTCCAAAGCGTTGCTGCAACTTCAGTTCATCCCCCTGGCAGCCTGAGGCAGTGACCTGCTGTCAGCCAGGCACAGAATTCTCTTCAATCCTGGAAGCAACTTCACCCAACTCAATACCAGTTATTGTCAGGTGGACACACAGCCCAGATGCCATTTTCGAGTTGGTGAATTTTCAGTATTTTGGAACAATTATTAATAAAGGTTACCAGAGTCCTGACATTTGCTACTGGAAAGAGACTAAAATTTTTCAAGGGATAAATTAATCTGGTTTATAAACATTCACAGCAACAAAAGATCATTAAAATACTGACAAACTGAATACACCACAGCTATCTTCCAGGCATCACATTTACCACATATAGATTTTTAAATGCCTTACATCCATAATTATGCTACAAATTATAATGGTGCTACACAGACAGGTAGGTACAAATCCCAAATAAAGTCATGATTCAAAACTGCATCAAAACAATAATTGCTCCAGCAGAGACCGCAGTAACAAGTGCAAAAGAGAAGAATAGGCAGATTAAAATCTGTATGTGCATTAAAAGTCAGTAACATTAGATAAGCATTTACAAGTTTAGATTTGAGCATGGATTAACAGGAAAGTAAGCCCCATGCAAGAAAATGTTACAAAAGAAAGCAGTCACTGTAAAATTCACAGCTTTGTCTTTTTGCCAGATGATAAAAATGATTCCCTGCATGGAAATTAGATTCTTCAAAGTTACCATACTGAATCATTTAATTTGTCTGAGTACTTCTAATGCCTTTACACACTGCTCTAAGAATTTGAATTTTAGATTGAAATAATGAAGGGCAAGGTATTTCTTTACAAACACATTTCTTTACAGTTATAAAGTCAACTTAATAGCCAGATGTAGCACAGTTTATTTAAAAAAAAAAGCAACCCACTGCAATTTCATTTATCCAGGAGAAGGATAGATCTATCTTTCACAAATATTGCCTATACTTAAATATTTCAGTTACATCCTTTTACATGCCCTCTGTGTGCAACAGTGCCTCAAAAGCTAAAAGTCTGTCTAGTTAAATTTGGTTTTTTCATTATTCATGGGGGGGCTTCTAACTGTAAAGCCTGAAGTCTGAATGCAAAATGTTTATATGGAATTTGAGTGATCTTTAAAGCGCTTACTGGTCTTAACTGATCTTATTATTCTTAAATTATTTACTGCATATTTAGCAACACTAAGCAGCTCAGGCATGGCTCAAATCATTCTACCTGGGCTTTGTACTCCATTTTAAAAAATTACCAATAATAGATGTGCAGAGGAAAGTCTAGGGAAATACTTCTATGTCATATGACAAAGAATTTATTCATAGTTTAGTTCTTGTTACCTTTTGTTATCAACTATAATAGCCCATTAATGGTATTAATTATAGATCATGCAAGCACTCCTCAGAAAACATAATGCCACCTTCAGTATTTTTTCTAATTAAGAGTTAAAGCAAAGATTAATTTAGTGAGAACTACTCCATCTCTTTATAGAGAAAGATCACTTGTTAGATTTAAGTGGTCAGAAATATTTCGTCAGCAGAAGGAAATCTCTTGATAAAAAGGGGGTATTCAGAGGTTGCTTTGAGTAGAATATACTTATAATCATGTAGCATTTTCTTTCCCCTACCACATCCTCACTATCAATTGCTCTGTTTCATGTGGTCTTAGTGTTCTGATTGTCTAAAGGACTCTTTCTTGTCCTCCTGCACTATTTAAGAACTGCTTTGGTAAGTTAGCAGGTCACCTGATTTTCCCAGCAACTAAACACAGAACAGTTTATTGGCACTACCTGGTGGGAAAAGATGCTTAAGAATCTGCAATGCACCTGAAGAGCCCAAATCCTCTAATAGAGGGTTCCAAATCTACTACCATTAAGTAGATTCTCTTCAGTCAGAGAAAACTGAAGTTATATTTGTTTGCACTATAAAAGAAGTTGTCACTTTGTCAAACAAGTGCTCACTAAAGATGACAGCAAGCATAAATCATTAACATAATTTATTAGAATAATTAGAATGCATCCTTGTTGTCTTCTAGTTCGGTCATTCCTTGCACTGGTAATTACAAAAGACAAGAAAATAATAATTTCAGATCTCTAATTCGGTCATTCCTTGCACTGGTAATTACAAAAGACAAGAAAATAATAATAATTTCAGATCTCTATAATCATCTGGAGAATACATGAAAAGAGAATGATCAATAATGCTAATCTACTGGAACCTAAATTCCCAGAAAAAGATATTTTATCACAAGTGATCCTTTAAATCATCAGTTTTGTTTCTTAAAGTCTCTCATTCATAGTTTAAAAAGCACAAATACAAGAGAATAGACACTGAAATAATAATTAAAAATGCTGAATTATAACTGTACTCTGAGAGCTTCTAGGTGAAGTGCACATCACCATCTTCTCTCACTAACCACAAACCTAAAAGTGAGAGATGTCATTAGATGATCTCTATAGAAAAAGAGGGAACTTGAAGAACCCCTCTCTTCTCCCATTCTTTTAACACCAGAGACACCTGATTACTCATAAACACATGATTACTTCTAATAACTGAAAAGAGTTATCAGTGTATCTATTTTCTCAGTGCAAATGCCATCAACCATCATAGAAAAGTGTCCACCCAAAATATTTTTTTTATTATTGTCTGAGCTTTGTTAGCATTTTACATGGATATTGCCAATCAAAGTTACCCTAAACTTTAAGAATCTTTAAGTTACTCATAAACACATGATTACTTCTAATAACTGAAAAGAGTTATCAGTATATCTATTTTCTCAGTGAAAATGCCATCAACCATAATAGAAGAGTGTCCAACCAAAATATTTTTTTATTGCCTGAGCTTTGCTAGCATTTTACATTGATATTGCCAATCAAAGTTATCCTAAACTTTAAGAATCTTTACATATTTTACAGCTAGGAACAACCAGTATAAAATAAAACAGAGGAAGATAGATTTAAAAAAAAAAAAAAGAAAAAAGAAAACCAGGAAAAAAAAAATAGAGCAAATGAATAAAAGGTCTAATATGTGAAGGGACCAAGAGCAGAGCACAAAAATATACCAAAAATATACACATCATGGAGCAAAAAGGCAACTTTTTTAATATTCCTGGTCCTTTCTCATTCTACCAACATAAAACAAGTACCCAATAACTAAAACATCCCTGAGTGATTATCAACAGTGTTTCCAGCACAAATCCAAACCAGCTACTGTGAAGAAAATTAAGTGTACCCCAGCCCAAAGCAGCACAGTAAGACCTAGGCCTACCTGAGCACACACCTACACAAACATTGCATTCCCCACTGGGGGGCTAAACACAACATCCACCGACCTTGCACACCAGAAGTTTGAGATGCTCCCTTCCCTGCAGGGCCACAGGGAATACAGGACCCGATTATGAACCATAAAAGTAGAAAGGCAAGATCTAATCTACCTTCAGTCTCAAAAGCTGAAAATACTATTATTTTTGTAGCAGAGTAACTAAGGAAGTCTCAGATGTGAAATTGGTCTCTAAACCAGAGTGTTACTTTAAAAGTAAAATAAAAATTTTATATTATCAAAAATAAATGCTCTCAGCAGCCTTCATTACAATTTCAGCAAAGAAGAGCTGGATAAAAATATGCAGTGATTTTTTTCAGTGCTTACTCTGGAACAACTGCCACTGTTAAATTCAAGTAGAAAATTCAGGCTTTTAAGGATACCTCAGACAAGCAAAAACCTGACTTATCTATTGATAGCTCAGCCAGCTTCCTTAAATGGACTGCAAATAATTTACTGAAGGCTCTGTAAAACTCTAGATATTTTTCAGTGCAGTAAAAAGATAATCTTGAATTTCTTCTCCATGAGACTTTTCCACATCAATGGAACTGTGCAGTAGTAGGCAAAGAGGAGATGATACAGTACAGGTGATTGCACATAACTTCAGAAAAGATACTGAGAATAAGTTTTTCTAAAAGTTATCACAAAACCCATGGTCCTTCTACCTTCTTGGCAGTTTGGAGATTGTTTGGGATGTTTTTATGGGTTTTTTTGGAAGGGCCTAGGGGGCCAGGGCTGGAAAGGAGAGAGGGGAATTATATGCCTCTCATAGTGCAACAGCAACAACAATCACAGCTAATTGAATCCCTTGCATTTAATAGATATGAAATCAAAGATATAAATAAGGCACAAAGGGTTACTTACATTTTAGAAAACAGACTTAAATCTAGTCCTAAATAGACTCTTCCCAGCCTACTAACAGGAAGGTAGCCCACAGTGATCCAACATAGTTAACTGCTGATGAAGAGGTCAATGGATTTGTAACTGAAGGAAAAACTATTATTACACCCAAGAATTTGCATCTGAAAAAAAGGATTTCTGATGGTTCAATCCACTGCAGGAAAGACCTAAGCCTTACGCAAGGCAATTTGCTGTAAAAGAACAAATCCATAAAGAACAATAATGAACTGAAGGTGTAGAAATACACAAATAGGTGAGACAAGATAAACAAACATGTACAAAGAGTGGTAAGAAATATATTAAGTCAATGAAAAACCAAGCCAGTACATACAAAGACAGCACTGCAGCCAGAGTCAGGTAGCATCATGATTATTTTAAGGTCATACATTGTTCTTGTCTTCAGCATCTTACCAAAAAGTATACAAGAATTCCCACAGTCACAGTAAAATTATAAGTCACAGTAAAATTATATTCACTTGATAAATAATTGGTTTTTAAATTACACAATTAATTTGGAGCTTCTTGCCACATCACCTATTTGCCATTATTTTCATGCAAAGCTTCCCATTGAAAAGTCACTCATAGGAGCACAAGGCTGTCATTTGGGGACAAATGCATAAAAGAAATTTCTTGCACATATTAAGGACTGGCTTTAGGTATTGCAAGTTCAAAAAGTTGGTATATTCCTGTAAGTCTGTTTGCTAATGAAGCAGATATGGATATGCTTCCATTTGGCTTATTCATACATTATTTATTAACAGCTTCCAAACTCTTACAATAAAAGCCACAACCAATAATCTCAATGAAGCAGTTGCCATCAGCAATCAGCAGGAAGTCTGAGAAAACAGGCAGTAACATCAAATTTTTTAAAACTCTTTTATCACCTTCCACAATTATCTTAAATTAAAATGATAGTGTCCCCAGTGACTGCTCTAGGGCAGGCTTTATTTTTTTTTCCTTTTCACCTTCTCTCTTCTAATTCCCTTACTTAATGCCAAAAAAATTCCAATGGACTTTGGAAGCCTGTAGGTGCCAGTTCTCCCACATCATTCTAACACCTAGAACATTCTATCCCATACAAAATCCCTAAATACACAAATGGCTAAGCCACTCCAAAGTGCAACATGCTCAAATCACTTAAAGTGCATGCATGACAATTCTTTAAAGCTAACCCATTCGCGATGCACCCCTACAACAAGCACACAACCTTCAAAAAAAGAATGCCAGCATTCAAAATTCAAGTTTGTAAGACCTCTCAAAATGAAGCAAATTAGACCAATGTTGAGTATTTATAATATTTATTAACCTTTACGTCCAAAGTCTTTTCTCTCAACTATCCTCTTTTATCTTAAATGACACTTTCTAAGCATTACTAGGATTACAAGTCTAGCTTAAAAAAGAACACAGATAATTGATGTGTAATTGATGGTTTTGACCAGAATTCAAAATCCCATAATCTGTATATACATAAGTTCTGCACTAGCCCTGCCATATCAGTCATGAGAAATAAGGTGAAACCACTGATCAAACTTCTCAGCAGAGACAATTTTTATGTGGAAATTTCTCTTTTCACTAAAAACACACTCAACATGTGACAGATAAAGTGTAGCAGCAACAGTACGGTCCTTGGTTGCATTTATCATAAGGATGATACTACAGCAAACTTTGTTATCCAGACTCACCAATAGAACAATTTAGAGTTTTCTAAGATGAAATATCTTAACTAGTGCTGTAGTATTCACTTGATGCACCAATACAAGCCATAGAACAGATATATTTTACTGATATAAATCAGTGTTACAGAATAGTAATTCCTAAGGAAGAATAATTAAGCTAATGTGAGAACCTTCAGTGGGGCATCTGCATTCAGAAGAATCAAAGAAAGCTTTTTCCTAATATAAATAAGCTGTCATAAGAAAAGCAGAAGTAGTAAAAATGTGCATTTCAATCCAGTGGAAGTAATATCCCCATTTAACAAGATGCTTCAAGTTTCTCAAGGGAGTTGTTTATTTGTAACACAAAGCACTACACTTCATGTTTCTATTATGTCACGTGTCATTTGTCTTTCTCTAAGAAATCTGTGTTGTCAATATCTATTTCATTGTTCAGTAAATTTTCATTACACATGCCACGATATCTACATTCTGTTTTCTGCCTGGTATACATCAGTGCCCCATATCTCCTCTTTGGTCCAGGGAAATCTGGCTTTGAAAGGAAGAGCAGCAGTGGTCTGGAACCATTTCTCATACATGGGAGTGACATCTGAACTATCGGAAATCCATAAATGAGAGCTTCACATCTTAAAAAAACCAAATATTCTAATTCTGCTTATTTAACTTCTCTCTATGTGACAGAGCAATATGGGACATGTGACACTGCTCTATCTAAAACAAAACAGCATTAAAATCATCTTTAGACTAACATATTTTTCAACACAATTTACAAGGTACCTGTCTCACAAAAGCTGAAGAGAGCCATATGCTAAAACGGTTTGTTAGCATAAAATTCTAAGCTAATTACTACTGTTTAGTGTCTTTTGAATCACCCCTTCACCATTCTTTTTTCAAGCTCCACCATCCCAAGTGCTAAAATTTATCAAATCCTTACTTGATGGAAGTCTGTTTTTAAAACAAATATATATGGTGTGTGTGTGTATATATACATATCTTCAAAACTCTGTGGCTCCATATATATATATATATATATATATATGTATTTAAAACTCTGTGGGTCCATCACTTCTGCCAGTGACATTCCAGATTTCCATGTTATTATGATGTCAAAGTGAAGAGAATTCTATTCAGAGATACTCTGATGAAAACAGGCATTACAAAAGACAAGAATAAATAATTTCTACCGTTTTGAAGAATGTTTCAGATCAGTACACATTTACGAGTGATCAAATTTCAGGATATCATTTATATTCATATGAATATGGCTTTTGTCTTGCTTGATAAATACTTACTGTCTATAAACCAGATGCCTGTAAGAGCTGTATTTACTTACATTCTCTCATCCTGTCTGCAAGCCTGCTTCTATACAGTACTTAAAAAAACACACATTTTGCTCCTGTTGAAAAAAGTAATAGCATTAACCTCCCCCATCTTTGTACTTCTATACAAAACAAGCCATGCAAAGCCATGGAGAGGAAAGGAACTGTTCCTCCAGGAAGTGCTTTAATGAAGTAGAAAAAGGCATAAACATCTCTGTATGGCTTGTGTGGAACATGGAGAGTCACACAAGGAAAAAATACAAGGAACTTGTTATGTGTCCTGTCAGAAAATGGTTGCTACATAAAAGTAAAACTTACTGCCCTAAGGGAATCCTGCATTTTCTTTGCTGTTTTTTGTTTTCCATCTTGCTTTCCTGCTAGAGTTACACTTCCCAGCAAGACAGAATGTCAAGAAGCTTCAATGCACAGAGGAAGATCATCTGACAACAAGAAACACATCCAGACTGTCAGATGGAGTGTGTACATTGGAGAGAATTAACTGGGAGAAAGCATCTGTCCAGAGATTGTAAAATTCTACTCAGAGGCAAATAAATCCTTCTCTCCAATTTAAAACATTTATTCCATTCTAACTACTCCTTGGCCTTCAGGTGCCTGCTTCAGATGAAGAAAGACATTTAAGTATCACAGAAACACTTTCTCACTTAAATAGAAGACAGATGTGTGTTTGTTTCAAATGATTCACAAACATTTGCTGTGAAACAGTGCTGCCTCTCCTGCCAGTTATCACTGGAAATTTTTTTAGCAGATTTTTCAAGTTAGCCAATATAAGGAATGTAATGTTAGTAATGGGATAACAAGAACCACGGGTGAGGCAGCTTCACTGGTATCAGGGCAACAGCAAAGGACAGGAAAGCTTTTATCACGCAGTGCAAGATTAGGAAGGTCTAAAGTACTTTGGTGTGGTCACAAGAGAGACACAGCAGAGTTACTATCAGTTCATCTTCTCCTGAATAGCACTAGTGCAACAGGACTAACTCTGGCTGAAAGAAAAAGAAGTCAATGAAAGGAATATGCTTGAAACTATTTGACTATAATGATCAAAGTATGATAGAAACAAGAGAATGGCAGTTCTGTATAGGGGAAAAAAAAATCTGTATTTGCTATAGTTCAGGCTTCCATTTTTGTCAGCACTTTAAACAATATAGCAAAGGTTGAGACAAGTCCGTTAACATTTCTGCGAAAGCTACTAAAATTGTATGAGGTTTTAAATATAGCTTGTATTTAATAGCCTGAACTGCAAACCTACAACCAAGATACTCTGCACTGTATCCCAATTTTCAGTGCATTTGGCTAGAAATGAAGCAAACTAATAGAAAAGTCATTCTTCATGTGAGAGAAGAAAAAACACACCAGCAATTCTCAATCTTGCCAAGTTTCTAACTGCAAATTCACAATATTCCTCATTTATTATCAATGCAATTAAAATGCAGCTATTAAGACCTCAGGAACTTTATTCCTTTCATAAATACTAAAGTTGTTTGATATGTTACCAAAATTGTTACAAATGCAGATAGCTGCTGCAAATACTCTTCAAGACAAAATTACTGTTCAAGTGTTCACAGGACAGTCATCAAAACAATTATTTATTCTCATAAATAATAGAGACAAAATAGTAACAGTAACTAGAGCACCCAGCAGACAAAAATTACTGAATTGTGTTATCAGATATGTGCAATTAACTCTTGCAGACTTCTGGACAGACCATCTTTTCTACTTAACTTTACTTGTACTCACTGGAGTGGAAATTATGTCTCCTACTCCTGCTGAGTTATGGAAGTGGTCCAGGTGGCCTGAGTACAGTTTCCTAAGGCTGGATCCCAGCTCAAAGCAAGAGAAACACCTGGCACAAGAAGTGAAACACAGCGTGCTCAGCACACCATTTCTGTGTGAGCACCAACAGCCAGAGCACCTGCCACCAGAACCAGCCCCGGCAATGCCAGCCTTTCCCTTGGGACCTACCAGGGCCTTCCCCACACTTTGCATTCATTGTACATTTCCTCCAGCACAGTGAGAAGTGTAGGACTTCAGTCCATTCTTCTTTCTTTTGAACATTTCATCTGACATTTTATGCTTTTTGTTGATATAATAGAGAGCCTAAGTACAAGGAACACTTGTATTTCTATTCAGTATAATTAATCAAAATTTAGTGGGGGGATATAAAAACTAAATTAAAAAGCAGTGTTAGAAAATACAGTAACCTAAAAACCCTGACTAATAATTGGGTAAAACTGACAACAATCAAATGGAGATACTTTCCACAAACCAGAAGACAGATATGTTAACTTTCAAAATGCTAAGATATCATAGTATCTCAATAAAATTCAGGCAGCTAAAACATCATATAATAAACCCCAACTGGCTTTCAATACTAAAAAAGTAAGTCAGAGTAACAGTCAAACGCGCACGACAGATGACCCTTTAATTAATAAATAAAGCACATTTTTAGAGGCTTTTCCTCTTTGAGAAAATTCCTAAGCAATACCTGCTCAAAGTACAATCTGGAAGGCAAGAAAATCCCCACTAGCAGCCACATGAATGGGATAATACAGCCACCAAAACATTTTCTCTTAACCATAAACAGATTATAATTTACAGTGCAAGAGATTAAAGACCATTTTATTACTTCTCACTGCCATTCTGCCCTTACAGTGCTGTAATTATGACTGGTCATGTAGATCTTTAATTTGCACACCTCAAATACTGATTATCTGTATTCTGCAGACATCTACAAATACATACATCAAAGCTGCTGACTTCCACAGAATGTTAACCAGGGCCCATTGTTCTTGTATTCTTTTTAGAGTTGAATCCTGGTGCATTAGGTCTATAAACAGGTCCACTTAGTCATTTTCTTAGAAGCTATTCATGTAGAAACTATAATGTTCTGTTCTCCCCAGAAGCTTATAATACATCACATGGATAATTGCATTTGAAAAGATTAAGCATGAAACACAAGAAACACCAATAAAATTCAAAGTACACCTGAGTCATCACAGGAGAAATACCATTATTTCTTAAAGAGCAGGTAGCATGGAGGGGTTCGGGGAAACCAGAAAAAAAACCCCAAAAAATACCAAAAAACAAAATTCAAGTTTTGAAGAGCAGATTCCTGTGAGCACTGAGCAAGCAGATCAGCCTTGGAATGATACACACTGACCTGAGACACAGAGCATTCTATGAAGTATTAAACACAAACTACAGTAGAATTAGCCTCGCATACACCCAACAGGGCATAAATCTTCTCTAAAGTCTCCTAGAACACACAAAACACTCACACAAATAATGAATTGAAAGAAGACATTCTCCAGCCTCGGCTCTCTTGAAGCTACAAAGTCTTTCCTAAAAATTAATATCCAAGTCTGTATCCCTAAATACTGACAAATAGTAAATTTGTTCAGTCAAATGCAGCATAACAGGAGACAGTTTTCCAAAATTGTTAGAGTTTTGTGTATGCAATTGTTTCATATAAGCATCTGTATTTTGAAAAAAATACCTCCTTTCCAATTATGTTAACCATTATCTGTTTTGACACCCATTTAACTGCCAAGGATTCAACCACTTACTAAGTAATTCCATTTGCTATATATTAATAGTTCAAACAGTTTTTGCTGCCTCCTATCTGAGCACCTTCAGGATAACTTGCAGTGTTTTTCCCATTTACATTTGATTTAGAAAAAGCCATGACACAATGTCACTTTTGAAACTAATAACAAAGTGTCATTTGAAATTGCTCATTAAACTCACAAAACATGCATTGCATCCTCCCTATTGAGCCAGTATCTATATTAAAGGCAGTAAATCCAATTTAAAACAACTTTTAATCAAACTCAAGAGTTGAAGTTCTTAATAAGGCAACTGACAGTGTACAGAGGGCAAGGTGTACATGTCATTGTCAGACTTGTTCAAAATTTCAGCTTCCACTCTAATTTTGTAACCGAGCATGTTCCACAGTTACTTCAAAAGTAGTAGTCAAGCAACCAATGCAAAAATGCAAATTCTGTTTTTCCTGGGTTTTCCCCCCAGTACTTCTGCAACATTTACAGAATCTGCACCAGTCATTCTTATCTCTTTTATGGAGCTTTTAAACATTGCCTGCATTAACTAATTAATTTGCTATTAACTAATTTATCTACTGACCAAAGAGAGAGAAACTGACACTGGGAAATTATTACTTTGGAGGTTAAATTAATTAAAAACAGTACAGTAGTGACAGAATTTAATCTCATGCTTCTCATGAGAGCATGGAATCACTCACAACTGCGGCAATTTGTGATAAATCCATGGAGAGATTCGGTGATGGGAGTGGAATTAATTTGTGTCACCCCTAAGAGTACACGTGCTCACTCAACAGTACCTGTATTAAACAATATTAAAACCACACAAATTAAGCAAACCAAATGAACTTGTTTGAGCTAGCACGTGATACATGCCCTTCAATATCAAAATACAATAATTTGCATCAATAAAACTCAGGGGATCACAGGAGTGATCAGAATGATGAGAACATTCTTTGCAGTCTGTCCTCATCTGTGTGAGTGCACCTGAGTAAAGAACCCAGCAATGCACAAGGGATAGTGAAGAACAACTGAAAATACACCACCAAGCACAATCCCCCCACCAAACCCAATCACTAAATCACTCTGGAAACTACCACCAACTCACAAGTGCAGCAAAAGAGGCACCTGTGGGCCTTAATGAAAAGAGCAGCAATGAGATTCCCAAATCCTGTGGCAAAGAAACAGAGAGAAGCATGAGAAGATGGGAGGATGAGCTGCTCCAACCACAGGGACTCAGGCTTCTGCAGCAACTTGATTTCTCCACTCAAATTTTTTTCTGCACCTTAATACAAAACACCCTGAATACATGAGCCCCCCCACCAAAGCAAGGATTTAACTATCCAAGAAACTGGGCTATTTTGAATGGAGGTTCTGCACCTTAATACAAAACACCCTGAATACATGAGCCCCCCACCAAAGCAAGGATTTAACTGTCCAAGAAACTGGGCTGTTTTGAATGGAGAATTAAACAAACACAGCTTGGAAAACTCTTTTTTTATTAGCTCTTAATAACAGAGTACTCATGACAGAACTTGCCACCCCATTGAGGTGCAAGGTACGCAACCCTACAGCTCAAAGCAAGAGCTGCTTTTGCAGTTTATACACAGAGAATCCAAATGGCTTGAATTTGAATCCCAAAAGATCCAGTGACAATGTGGTTGTGACAGCAAAGTTTCCAGCAGGCATTATACAATTCTGCCACGAAACCAAGGTAAGTACTCATGTTAAACAGACTATCTGTAAAAGGGAGATAATATTTTGTCCTGCTTTTGGTATTATTGCTGAGGTATCTTCTATGTGTGAGCAGGAAGTTTCACTGCAGCTTATGAGAAGAACGACATTCGCTAGGTGGTAGTGTCAAACAAATAATAGTCATGCTAATAACTAGAAGGAACTATCAAGACAAATCAATAGAAAAAAATTACAATGCTTACGTAAAACATTATTGTCTATTCATTGAAAAATTACAAACCACAAAATACAACTGATCTAGCAATACGGCCAAATTGTTATTGATTTGCATTAAGAATTTTTCCCTACTTGACATTTCTAGAATTTTTATATAATTGTATATTAAGGCCTATAGTGAAGATGAGCTCTATTATAAATTCCACACATCTGCTGAGAAACACCATTCTGAAATTAACTGTCTTGAAACTTATATTTAGAGCACATGAAAGTAATTCAATTTCCCAATATTAACTCTTCTTACATCAATACCAGAATTTAAGACAGGTTGCATTTTTGTTCATGTTGTAGAATGAAACCAAGAGTCTCTTTTCTGTGGGGCCACAAGAAACAAGCATTTTTTGCAAATTTTTCTGAGGAATAGATTCAGCTGAGAAGGCTAACATTTGATAATGACTGGATAACTGTGACTTACATTCTAAATAAATGCACGATGTCATCACAACTTCTGAAGTTCAAATCACGAAAATGTGATGATTAAACGTAATTTTTTATTGCCATTAATGTCATTAACTTTTTTTTTTAAGATATAAGCAATTTAAGGCTGCTTTATTAAGATTTTGGAATACAATACAGACTTCTAACATTCAAAATAGACTACTGACCTCAGGGATAGCTACTCAGCCCCACAGGTACAGCAATGATCAATTCAAGATGCAGGCCAGCATCTCTGAAAATGATACAGACTCTGAGTATGCAAACATGTAAATTAGCCTGGAGAAAAAGTTACAGTAATTGGGGGATTCTGGAGAGTGTTACACACCATTATGATGGAGGTATCAAACACTAAGAGGCTTGTTTCAACCAAAATCCATTACCCTTATAAAAAAAGTTACAGTTATTTTCTTCTATGCTGCTAAATTTCCTTTTGAAATTAAAATTCCTGTGTGATACCAAATGATATCTGACTATTTGACAGAATTTGAGACATACATTGCACATGCTATTTGCCTCACTGAGCTTCACATGATCCATCCTCAAAACTCAACAGTGATCTAGTGATACTGAAATGAACAACACAACTATATTTTTTTTGTGAGGGAATTTAACATTTAAGCTTCAGAAACCAACAAGCTACTTCCTGATTACTCTAAGTCCTTATCACTAAATGAATTTATCATGTCTTTTGTTCTCTATTGTTAATCTCATACGTCCACACAAGGAATTAATCAGAGAGCAACAAGCCAGTACCTCTGATATCTGATATCATTAATGATATTTCTTTATTAACAAGAAAAGAAACTATTAAAGCTCCAGCTTCAGGTTTTACAAGCAGCTGTGGATCCAGCTTCAGAAACAGAAGCACACTGAAAGGGCTCAGAAATTATAACCTGATAATCTTCATGCTCATCTGGACAGTTTTAGACTCACACTACCATGTAGCCTGGCCATCTATTTGCCCTGTAATATTTCACCTGCTGTAGAACATTCAGATCTTGAAGCTGCAGCCCCCGAGCAGGAAAGCACTGCCATGAGAAGAGGACCCAACCCACCCCAGCCAGCAAGAGGACAAGGCCTGGTGCAGACAGGCCACAGCTCGGCAAGGGAGAAAAATGAAATTATCATCACAGAACAGAACAGACAACAAACTGGGTCAAAGTAAACAACGAGGCATTCTGGGGATGGCAAAGCATAAAATTCTCTAAAGGAAAAGTTGCAGTGGGCTTTGCTAATAATGTTGGGGTTTGTTTTATTAAAATCATCGTTATCTTTGGTTAGACAGGCTTTTTCTCCAAACTACTTTTAACGTAAAAAGTAAATCATAAAAGACCACAGAATGATTATTTCTTATAGTCCCCTCTGCAAACTACCTGAAGTCAAAACACAAAAATAATTAAATATCATATGCTGTAAAATTCTTCTTATTTTTATCTGATACTTCACTTGATACTCAAGGAGAAAATTGTGTGCTACCTTGAAGATGCTCCTAAACTAAATTTCCTTGTTCAAATTAGAAACTTTGACATTTAAAATGAATTTTAATAGGGTAATAAACTCAGGATATTTCATAACTCCATCCAAGATATGAGGCATCTCTGACCTACTGACAACTCAGACTGAATGAAAGTCATCATTAAACACTCATGAGGCAGCACACCAACAGACACTTTGGAGTGAGTTATTTGAGTGGTAATGACAAATATGAGAAGAAAAAAAAAAAGGGCAGTTCAGCCTCTATTAGAACTATATTGTGATACTGTAATTCATAAACTCAGTACAGTTATACGAGATATGTTATAAATTGGCCCAAAGCAATCGGTAATTCTGATTTCTGGGTGCAAACTGGCAATTAGGAACATTTACGAAATCTTCCTAGAAATCAGGCCAATGTATACCAGTACAGTTATACGAGATATGTTATAAATTGGCCCAAAGCAATCGGTAATTCCGATTGCAAACTGGCAATTAGGAACATTTACAAAATCTTCCTAGAAATCAGGTCAATGTATAAAAGAGAAACAGACTTCTTATAAATCACACAGAAAAAGAGAAAATACCAAAAGTTCTTATTGCAAGAATTTTAAAAGTTCCTTTTCTAAAAATTACAGAACTTCTATAAATCAAGGACGAGGGAGGTGTCCATGCATACTGTATACCAGTGCAGCCTGGTTTTATTAGCACTGCAATAAAGAAAAGTATTATAATCAGTTTTTCCATAGGCAACAGCCAGCCCTGTTCCTTAGCATAGGAAAGTCTATCCCTTCATCCCCATTCCAACATAAATATTTAGACGCTTCAGTTCCACTGATCTGTACCAGTAACAGAGGAAGAATCCTGAAACTACAAAATCTCACAAGTTCTCACTGATAAAATGAGACAGGTTGGTAGAGATTTACTTGGTTTAGAAACTGAATTCATTTTCTGCTTTATCAAAACTGGACTCAAGCAAGCAGCTACAATAGTTTTAATGGAACACTATAGCTTTATCACAAATTCAGTTTATTGTGCAATAAGATGGTGCAACAGTACCATAAAAAAAAAGAAATAAAAAGAAAAAATAAAAGAAAAAAAGGGAAAAAAAAACACAGAAAAAAAGAGGATTAAGGGAGTGAAATTATTCCAAGAGAAAAGACCTTCATTAGTACCACAAGTCTCCATTGCAAACAGGTTCAAAGCAACTGTACACCAAGTAAATCAATGTGATCTGCACCTTACCCAGAATATCTATGAGTTTGCCATTCCTATTGCCATGCTTGGAGGGGAGACATGCACTCAGGGCACAAAACACATCGCATTTGATGAGACCTTTTAAAGGTCAGGATTTTATTTAAGAAAGAGATTCAGTGCTGGTTACTGAGTTACTGGTCAAATGTAGAACTGATTCACTCCTGTATGCCATAATGCCCATGATGAAAGAAATATGGGAACTACCTGCACCTGACTTTCTGTGGAAGGAATATAACACACAGTGAATTAACTACAGTCAGAAAAAGCCTGGGATAACATAAGAAATAGAATACTTATTTCTGCAGTTATCACAAAAAATGTGCTACAAAATTAGTTCTTAAAAACTGAGATCCAAAACATAACTTGATAAAGGATTAAGGAAATCAATTGTCTGCAAAGCATTTCTAAATGTTTGCTCTGTGGGCGACCATGAAAGGGGATGTGTTCCCTAAATGCAGGCTTTTGACTGAAGTTCAAGCTGTGCATGTATTTCAACAAATCTCATTTCATAGAGATTTAAGATAAAAGTCAGTCTCTTAAATAACTAAATTCCAGACTAAGTATCAAGAGAGGAACTTAAAGCCCTTACTGAGGCTTGAGAATGAGTTAAACCCAGCGGGCCATGACATGACTTGTGCTTTGACTGCCTGTTAGCAGGAACTTTGCTCACTTCCACCTCAAACAGAGCATGGGACAAGATTGGAATAGGAAAACCTATAAACAAGCAAATAATAAAACCACCATTAGGAGATGAATGGCTGCAATCCCCTGGACAGCTGCAGATAAACAGTGACCTTACAGCTCCTCCCCTCAACACACAAACAGTGCATCCTCCAGGTGTCAAGGCAGGAATCATTTGGTCAAAAGTTGTACCTAAAATACCTGCATTAGCATGAATCATGCATCAGAATGCTTCTTTCTCTAAAGTAATACTCCTTCCAACTCCCCTAATTAAATCTGCTTATTCATTTTCCAACAGAACAACAGATTCTGACAAAGCAGCAGCAGTCACGATTCTTGAATTATTAAAAAATTTTGGTACATATTGATAATTGCATGTTCCCAAATTACTTTTCAAGATAAAAGACAGAGAGTCAGGTACAAAGGAAAATACTCACAAGTGTAAAAATACAAACATGTGCACACAACCTGTGTGTGAGCGAGGGAGAAGCCACACCAGTAACAGTGAGGAATTCAGACTGCATCACACAAAAAATTTGACAACCCTGAAAGTAAATGTAACATATCTAAACATTTCTAAGTTACTAAAATAGGCATATTACAATCTATATAAATAAAAAGATCACAAAGGATTAGATAAAAAAATCCAAATAACATTTTTCAGTTTGAATCAAATACTTGCATAAGCTTAGTTTGTAATTAAACACCTTCTGGCAAACCAGAAAATATCCAGCAGAGAACTATAAGGAGACATGATACTCATTTTGAAGGCAATATCAGAAAGAAATCTGGAACACAGCATAGATGCTGGTGCATTAACATGAATGCTAGTTCAGAGATTCAAAACCTTTATCAAACTTCACATCAGCTAAGTAAAATGAGTTTTTAATGAAAACTTGTTTCTCAATTTTGCATATTTTAATTTAGTATAAACACTCCTAAGGTATCAATAGTGATAACACTACAGTGTAGCTGTTTCCTCATCATTTGACAAAGAATATTAAAAGCAACACATATTGAAATGAAGAACATCTAAAAATAATGTCAAGAAGTTTTCCAACAGATGCCCTCATTGCTTGTGCACCATGAAAGTTAATTTTTAAGCAAACGACATGAATTTTAAGAGCCAAGAGCAGCAGAAATGCTGCCCCATTCCCATTGCCTCGAACATCAATAATGACACAAGGGCCAGAATATCGGAGCTACACTTGGGGAAAGTGTTTCAAAATAAACAGAATTATTTGATTTACAAATTAGGACTATAACATGCTTAGAAAACCAAAACAAATGGGGTTGCCTTCTTGAAATGAAGAAATAGGGAAATCTTTAAAACAAAAAAAAAAATCTGTATATTTTGTTAAGAAAACAATATTTGTATTCAAAGATGTTAAAGCAGGAAAACAACCATTAAAGACATAACCCCTGATAATTGTTCATGCCCAGTTTAATTACCTTTTTGAGTGGATATTTAATTGAAAACTGAACCATGAACAAGACAAAAAAATAGCATCACATACACAGCCAGCATAATTCTACAATATCTGTCTCTTGTTTTGACTTATTTAACCAGGTCAGTGATTTCAAGCTTACTATTCCAATTTTTTATTGTCAAAAAAAAAAATCTGAATTTTAAGAACTGAGAAATAAGCTAAACTAAATGCTATTTTACAAACCATGACTATGGAAAAAATAGAATTTTCATAATTCACAGCTTCTTTTTTTCTAGCACTGCCTTTTCTGTTTCTTGAAAAGACTCTATTAAAATTCTCTCAATTTAGGAAATTCTCACTTTGGCTAAAATATGCCTTTGTGGTGCCGCCTTATTATCATTAATTAGCAGCACCAGCCTAATCAAGTTAGGAGTTCTAAGGCTTTTATAAATGCTACAATTACTTGAATTTTTTTTTTCAGTAAGCACTAAATATCAAAAATTGCACCCTTGCTCAGCTAAGCTGAATTATCTCTTTACCCCTCATGAGGGCAAAATAATTTCATCCAGTATTAGGCAAACTTCACTGAAAAAGCTAACAAAAAAATAAAGATCTAGAGACTTTTTTGTCGTCTGAAATCATTCATTTGACATGCACAAGATTGAAAAAATTGGTTAGAAAAAGGTACAGATAGTTTTATAAATTAGGAAAGGAAGTTTGGGTTAAATTGTTATTGAATGAATTAGACTTTAAGGGCCAACCTATGCAATACTCTGTAAATCAGTAGCAGACCCCGGCAACAAGAACATGATGGCAGGGGAATTCACTGCCTCATCCTGCTGATTGAAAGGACCCGACCTCAGCAGGTCATGCACTGCAAGCTGGAACAGCCACACTGCAAATTGTCACTGCTTTGCAGCTGCCACTGTCTGCTACCTCTAAAGGCAATGTAACCGAGCATGCTACACTCTGGTGATTAAAAATCAATTTTTTCCCAATCTGCATGGATTTTAGAAGCTTTAGAAACAGAAAAAACTTAAGGTAAGTGGGTTTTTACCTATATTTCAAAGTGATTTAGAAAATTAATACACTGTTCCATATATTGTGGCTCTTGATATTCAGGCTAGACCTGGAGCTTTCTGGGAGGTGACAAATGAGAAGTTTGCAAGTAGAGATGTATTTACACAGTGTCGACTCAATGTTCCAAACTTTCTTGTGCAATTTGCCTTTACTTATAGAAAGAGTAAGAGGGCAGTCAATGAAACAACTTCAGCTAAAAACCTGACCCATACAACAAGGGGTAAGAAAAGAATTCTATTACTTAGATACTTCAACTTGTAATTTTGGGATACTCAACCCCCAAATTGCATCCCCATTCTTAAAATAAACAGCATTCCAAGTACATATAAGCAATATACGTGACTGCTGGGAGTAAACATTCAGTTCCCTGTAGGTACTTTTCCACTGATAAAGATGCATTCAGCATACGTATATACTGAAAATTCTACATTGCTGTTCTTGGCATGTAATTAGGGGCAAAGGAAAACGTGCAGGACTAGAATCTTAAGTGTTGGTTTAATAACCTTTATACAGCTCATTTCTGAATGATTTTCTTCCTCTCTGGAGAGGCTTCTAATGTCAAACACTGGTATTAAGGTGAGTCATGGTTACAGAAGAGGCACAGAGAGGGCACATGACAAAATTATTAATTATGGGGAGGGAAGGAGGCAGAGAATACTTTTTACTCCGTAAATGTCCTTGTAAAACAGAACATTTCATACTGAAACAAATGCAGTTTCAGTAGTCAATAGCCACTAAAGTCTTACTGCTGTTGATTACAGTTGGGGATTCAAGAATGCCATTTAAAAACTGTTGCAAATGTGATTTTTAGAAGGCATTGTAGATTTTTGAGAAGGCAAAAAGACTTACAGTTTTTCAACCAGTAACAGAAATTGGGCAATTATTCAATATCTAAGATATCTATGCAATCTATCACTATCAAAGCCAGTGAGCTAAACAGCTTTAATAGAGTAATTTAAAATATACTTTTTCATACTGCTGGCAGTTATTGTTCATTTTTCATATTCCTTCCTTTCATACCAAATGGTAAGCATTGTACCAAGGCCAATAGGAGAGGTGGTCAGCGCTATTTTCTGCTAAACTGAAAGCTAGATATTCTAACACCAAAAGGTTTATCTATAAATAATACCTTAAAGCAACAGGACAGGTAAAATTTGGGGTTACTTGTTTGGGTTTGGGGTTTTGAGGGAAAAAGAAAAAGAAAGATTTTTCGTTTTACTCTAATTAATTTTTTCTTTAGTAAATCACCAGAATTATGGAAACTTAATTTTTCCAACAATTCCAACATAATTTTCCAACAATTACGTAGACCAGGCTTCATTAGAAATTGCATCTCTGAACTAACATTCTAATCATAATTTAAGTAAGAATGTAAGAAAAAGCACAAAATTTTAATAGATCAAATATAATTTAAGCTTTCAAAGGAAAATATTGTCATTAAAACTTTAAAACAATCTGATGATTTTTTTTGTCTAGGAAACACTTTTTTGCATTATGAAAACACTATTGTAGCCTGCATTCAACAACATAAAGTTTTTTGCCTGATACAATTCTACTTCTTACAAACATCAGAATGGTTCACTCTGCCAAGGAATTGCATTTATGAAAAATGCATGTTGTGAATGCCAAAGGCCATGTTTTTAGAATGGGAAAAAAAAATCCAATACATCTTTTAAAAGATGACAAATAGTCTTTATGAAAGCCATTCCTGCTCTTTCCATTATGGAAAAAGAAATCACAGTGGGACTACTAAGCTCAGCATATATTTGGCAGCTCACTGACCAGGCAGGCTATTAACTATATAAAGGGCTATTTCTGAACATTTTTTTTCCTTAAATAAAGTTTTGATTTTTCAATGATTGAAATGCAGTGATGAATGTAAGTGCAAGCTGCTTATTAGAAATAGTACCTCATCATCCCTACACTCCATATTTCACCATATCTCCTATATCAAAAGCATTTCTTCTGTGGATTTCAATACATCCCTTTAGTCTAGAACTTTCTTCACATTCCTTAACATCTCTTGTTCCCAGGTATCCCTCTTTTTTTTTTTTCTACAGCTTCCCATCACCTGGCTGTCTACTGTGCAACCATGTCTACGTTTAAAAATCTTTTCTTAGATCCTGAAGCCTCAGCAAGTCTCGTTCACTGCTTCTTTAGAGGCTAATCTGTCCTTTCATTAAGCCAGCTCTAGTCGTGTCTCCCTGCAGCAGGAGTCAAGCTCCTCCTTTGTGTGACAGCAGTCATCTCTGACCTTACCACCAGGAGACATTTTCTTGTGCTTGTTGGTTTGTTGGGATTTCTTTCAATATAAATATATAATAAATATAAATATGACAGTGCAAAAAGGTTGGATTTTTTTTAAATAATGGAGGAAAAAAAGGGCTTGGTATTTATGATGAACCCTCTGCTACCAGCTGATAGCCAGCAGCATTCAGATGGACTGGGCTTAAGGTGTTTCATTAATTATGCATATTAGAGGGATGTGTACTATCAATAAATGAAACTTGAAAATTAAACAAAGCACCTCAAATTTAATACTCTGATAGCATTTCCCAATACTGAGTCATGTTTGATACCACTGGAAAGGGCTTATTGAACTAGAGATATGAACAGAAATTCAAAGTGACAGAACAAAGTACTGTGCGTGACCACTTATAAAAGTTTAACATCTAAAAAAAGTCAGCCCAGTTTGTCCAAGAGCACACAACATGGCCAATGCAAAAACTCAGTTAAGATATGAATTTTTAGGATTTTGTTGTTATTTAGCTTTCAGTAATTTGGTTTTGAAGGAGTGAAGAAGATGGGGAGTTTCTGTACTTCACCAGATAAAATTTCATATACAAATTCTTTTTCTTGCACTATCTCTTCCTGCTTTCTGCATCTGTATTCAGGCAGTCAAGGGACCCAATGAGCACTTTCACAGAAAACAGAAAGAACTGAAAAAATACTACATTCTTTATATTCTTTTCAGCCATCTGTCTCTGCACAGATGCAGAAGCTTAAATCGACTCTACTCTGATAAATACTGTTACAAGAAAACAATCTACAGGTACATTATTTTAACCCCTTAAAAGAAAATAAAACTCAATTCTTTCAAAGTTCATTTTTGTTTCCCTCTCATGACACCATAAACCAACACAGAATGAAGGTTTTAAAAGCAGCTGTTTTAAAATTAAAAAGAAAAATAGTGTCAAAGTTTGTATCCTAAAGCTGATCCTTTGCTGATCATGTAAATAATTAATTTTCTATAGCAGAACAAACAAATTAAGAATGCGATATTTTCATTTGCTTTAAAGACAACCTAACTCATTCAGAAAGGACAGGGTGTGTGGAGCTAAGGCAGAAAGACTTGGGATTCATGAAGATTTTACAAACAGCTAATAAGCATATTATTATAAACACTGAAAATTCAGGGCAGATTTTTTATACTCTGAGCAATCATTTGAACCTGGAGCTCTACTTTCTACTTTTGAGTGAGAATGATCCTGACTCCTCAAGGAGATACTGACACACAAGCAATAACAGGACAAGCACCTCTTGTCAAAGCAGCAGATAACAGGGGACTAAAATTTACCCAGAACAGCCAAATTCCTGAGCTCCTTCAGAGGACGTGGTCTTGTCTCCAAAGGCCTGATGCAGCAGACAGCTCTGCATAGCCCTGCGTTCCAGGCCTCAGGAGAGCCAGGGACTAGGTAGAGCACACACACGGCCCCCTCAAGGCTTCCTTCTGTTGTCAGAACCTAAAGCAGTGCAGCTGGACTGCCTGCACCCTCCTAACCTCTAATTGAGATTTCCTAGCAAAGGTATAATTTAGACAAATGAGATCAAAGATTCACAATTTATTTCCAATGTCAAGGGAACTCAAAGCGTTTTACTAACTCATGTACATAGTGACGCATTATTTTAAAAGGATAAAAACTTTTCCTTTCTAAAAAAGTAATTATATCACTATGTATTGCCATTATTAGATAAGCAGTACCTCAGCATAAATGCAATACATAAACAAACCTAAGGAAACAATCACCTTTCATAAACGTAACCTTTTGTATTGGATACCATTAAAGAGCAGCCTCCTTTGGTTGGCTTGATTTGCAGAGGCAAAAAGGCTGCAACCAGATGCTCCCTTAAACAAAGTATTTCCACTGAGTAAGATTACTCTCCAAATCAATTCTCTTCAGAAGTGGATGTTTTAATTACCAATGAAAGTCAATTGGAGCCTCAAACACCACCCACAAGAAAAGAGAGTTTCATTCAAAGTTTCTTCCATCTCACATTTCCATAATATTGGGTTTTAGACAAAAAACACATGACAACATCCATATTAAGTCTTCAAGATATTAGAAGAAAACCTTTTTCCCCATGACTTCCTTTCCAAGGATCAGCTGTCACACTCCATGTGACTCTTCATATGAAATGATACTACACAAGTGATAACGTATTTGAATTATAACAAAACCAATGGAAGGTTGTTATTCTATATTTTATTGCTTTCAATATTTCTTTAGCAATCATCAATGCAGTCTGTCTAAACAATTCTCTGTGCACTGACATTCACAAAAATGTGTTTTCATCAGGAAGTTAGACACTGTCATTAGGTTTCATGAAAAGCTATACTTTTCAGTTCCTAGCCAATTTTTTACACCTCATTGCATCATCAGGATGTGAATACAACAGTTTTTACATCTGTCGGGTTTAGTTTTATTTACTTGAATACAAGCATTAATAACAGATTACTGGCAAACTGTAAGGAGATGATGAATTAGTTTTGTTCTTACTATCCAACACTGGAACAGGACCCAGAGAGGAGGGTTCACCACGTTCTCTGCTAAGAGAAAACCAATTGATCAGCCACAACAATCATCTACAAAGCCTGGCAAAGGCAGCGATTCAACCTTGAATTAACTTTGGTAATGAAAATTACCATTTGGATTTTCTTCTGAAAATTACAATTTTACTCTATTTTTCCATATATCTTCATAAAGGTACCGTGTTTTTTCCAAAAGTAGACCAATTGTCCAAACATTCTCTTCTCTGCAGACAGCAGCTGCTTTTTTTCAATTGCGCAGATCACAAAAAGTTACTACCTGGACTCTGAACGTAGTTTGTGAAATTTGCAATCATTATTTTTAATATCCTTAATCACCTTTCTTCAGCTAAATTATATAAGCACTTAAGCTTTTTAAAAAATTCACAGAGCTGAAACAGCAGAAGCTGTTTACCAAGTCACTGGATCTCTCCTAAAGACCTCTGTTAGAAGCTACTTTTGGGAAATAATCAACATTGAAGTAGTAGAAATGTTTTTGCAAAGCCTGGGGCATTCCACTGATTTAACCCCCATGACCTCACCCCAGCTTGGTGGAGGTGCCAGAAGGAAAAAAACTTTAAAAGGCCAAGAAGCAATTATGAGTTTAATCCTGAGAAAGCAGACAACAAGAGTGTGACTTAGAGGGCCAGGGCTGGAAGGAGTGAGCAAGGTTTCCTTAGCAAAGCTATTTACACTCAGAGCTGGAGAAGGAAGCATGAGTATTTACCTGGAACCATGGAACCGGTGCCCTTTATCAGGATTTTCTCCTGTCAGAACACAAAGGGCAGCCCATGGCCATCCCGAGTCAGGAGATGCAGCAACTGAGAGAGACAGACCATGCTATATGCAAGCAAAGCCAGTTTATTACACTAATCACCAGAATTTAGAGTTCTCTAACTTCCACACAAAATTTTCCACTCGGACCCCCTTGCCCCTGTTTCCTTAGCAACATAATCTTTTCAGTTATCAAGTCCTTGTTAACATCCTCCTGCACCAGAGTGATCAGACGTGATGTCTTCACTTCTTGTTCTTGCCTTGAATTTATCTCTCCCAAGGCTTCCACTGGATCAGGGCCAGGAGGTCTGCAGTGCCACTCAACTCAGCTTCTGCAGCTTTCTGATCTTCTACGTTTCCCCCTTTCTGTTCTACAATCATTATTTGTTTTACTGATTTATTAATCAATCTGAATACATTGAATCAAGCAAGGCAGGGATCACTATAATTAATAGCATCCCTAATACAAACATTCCCATCTTAATTAAATTTTTGACCCATCCAGCGATCCCCCAGTCTCCAAAAAGATTGTTAAACCAATCATCTCCATTTTTAATTTAGCGATATTATCTTGTAAAGCTTTAATACTCACAGGAATAGATTGTGAGTGATCAGAAAGGTTCATATAACACATTCCATCAAAACCTTCACATCCATGTCCATGTGCTGAAAGCAAATACTCAACAGCAGCTTGATTCTGCAATGTAACATGTCTAATCAAATCAATATTGGTTAACAATCCTGTTAAAGCAGGTGAAGAAGCATTAGTTTGTTGAGCTAACCAGCAGTCTAGCTGTTCAACAATCCCACTGCCTTTCCAGACACCATTCCTGAAGCAAAAAGGAGACAGTCCAACACTGCTGTAGTGACCTAAAGTCAAGGTTATCGTCGCAATCAGGGGTAAACACATGAATTCTGTGCTTCCCTCTCCACAGGAATTTATCTTGTAAAATCACGGATGTGTTGGGTGTCAACAGTGAGAGTCGCTCTAAAGTGCAGGGGTCTCCCTCAATATGTGATGGAATAGCAGCCCAAGCTCTGTCTCCACAAATTAAAAACATTCCCGCTGGTAATGATAACGGAGCATTAGTAGAGCAAGAGATGTTGGTGGAAGTGTAATTACACCAGGCACTTTCACTCTTGAATATGCCTGGCTGGCTCTTGAATATGCCTGGTTGGCTCAGAGAAGCGTCCGATGTTTTAGACTGGTTGGCCCCAGAATAATTAAATTTAACACAAAGGTCCATTTTTACAGATCCCAAAAGTTCTAATTCCTGAGGCTCAAGGGCTGCGCGAGGGAGATATGGGATCCATTGGTTCCACACATCGACATCATTCTCAAAGTGAAGCACATGAGCTGAAGGGGAATGTGGCCTTATATCTAAAGGTAAACCAACGAGACCAGTAGAAAATGGGTTTTCAGGAGAGGCTGTACCCAAGCAGAAAGTATCTTGTCCTTTCAAGTTGGCTAAAGTTATCCATGCATTTGTTTTTTGCTGATTAACATGCCAAGTAAAAGTAACAGGAGGAAGTACTAATACTAGAAAAGCCTTTGCTAGTGTCAGCCAAACACTAGCTTGAGGCAATGGTGGCCTCTGCATTGCCACTGTGGGAGGAGTTAGAACTGACACTACAGAACTTATTAATAACAGCAAGCCATTGCTCACTTGATAACTCCTGATGTTCAGACAAACCATATTGATGGCCACACACCAACTGCTTAATTTGTATATTATTCCGACTGCTCCTTAAAGGGTCACAGTGCCGACAGTCAGCTCTTCTTTTATGAGATGCACAATACCAAAGGCACCCACACCTTTGGCATTCACACAGAGTCCACGCTTGGTGATGCCCTGTGTGACAGGTCAAGCAGGGAAAGGAAATTAACAGACCTGCAGAAAGCTCCTGTTCAAAAGAGGTTACAAACTGGCTGGGATCTGGGTGTTGCCAGTCTAGAGCAAGAAAAAGGTCATCAAAAGGAAAGGGAGCACAGTACCGACCACCTCGGGACATACGGTCAACCGGTTCCCCGAGGACAGAAGACTTGTCCTTTATGACTTTGACGTCTCTAGGAAACCCAAACCACCTCTTCAAGGACATGAATCCTTTTCTGTATTTTGATCACCTGGTTGTTCAATGAAGGGCCTGATGTTCTTGACTGGAACCCAACGAGGACCAGTATCTGTGGAAACAAATATGTTCCCATTCCCATGTAATGAGGGGAAATGGGCCTATGATTTTATCACTTTCTGGGTCTTTTACAAGGACTCATGCTTTTTGCCCTATGTCCAATAACATTTCTTTATAAGTAGAAAAATGCTTTATTATAGGGAGACGTTTGCTACCAGCATATCAATTTAAAAAATTGAAAACACACAGTGTTTATGTAGCCATTCCCTTGGTATACATCCCTGCATTCCCCTTTGCTGTTGAACTAAAACACACTTAAGCATTGAATGAGCATGTTCAATAATTGCTTGTCCCGTGGGGGAAAGAGGGATGCCAGTGATGTGAGAGATTCCCCATAGGGTGAGAAAGGAGGAAAGTCCTTGAGAAGTAAGCAGGACTATTATCAGTTTTAATCTGTTGAGGAATCTTTAAAATTGCACAAGCAGCCAGAAAATGGCAACAAACATCTTTGTCTACTTCACCTGTGTGGCATGAAGCAAATAATGCACCTGAAAAGCTATCAGTGGATGAGTGAACATATTTGTCTGATCACATACAAGGAGAAAATGCTTCAGCTCAGAGCGCCCCAAGTCCTGGTCAAGCTCAGGACTTCTGAAAGCCAAACAGAAATGTTCCACAGAGAAAACATCTGATATCTCTCTCATTCTGGTTCTTGTGGCTCTAGCAGCCCAATAATTAGCTGCTAACAAAAGATAAATGTATGTGGCGAGCAATATTAACCAAATCTGGAAAAAAACAAACTCTTCAGGGAGTCTGCAAGAACTTCAGATTTAAGGAAATAGTGAGACAGGGATAAGACCTTGTCCAACATGTTTTTTTTTCAAACTGGATAGGAAGACTGAACTCTTTTGAAAAAGCTTCAGCTCTCACACCTGCTTTTTGCCATGTTTCCAGATAAATGAAATTCCACCTTACTGAAATATTTAAGTAGCTCCAAAAGCATTCAATTGGAAATGCAGAACATGAGCTAACATCACTCTGCTCTACAATGCAACATGTGAACATTCCAGGAATAATGGTACTGGAATTGTTCTGTTTCCCTGAAACTTTAGGGAGGAGAGGGGGAATTTAGAGAAAGGAGAAGAAATTGGTAGGAAAAAGAAGAGCTGACTGGAGACAGCCAGGTTGCTCTCCTGCAAATACTGACACCATTGCACTGAGCAAATGAACCTTCATAACTTTTCTACCTTTATTATGAAAACTTGAAGATAACAATTGTAGGATACTGCAGTACTTTCCACCTGTGACTAAACACTTCAAAAGACATTTGATGTTCGGGACTGATGTTTCCTCTTCTACTACAATAAAGCAAAAACATTCTAAAGGTAAAATAAAGCTTCTGTAATATAGTGCAGTTAACTCTATAAAACAAAAAGAAAACCCCACAAACTATAGCCAATGAGACAGTTTCAACATATTCTTCAAAATCAGTTTAAAAAATGAAAAGTATAGCATAAAGGAATTTTGTCTATCTAATTTATCCTGAAGGAGATAATGAATGGTTCTTAAAATTAAGATCAAAATATAACTTCTAGTTTCAACAATGCAACTTTTCAATTATTCCTCAAACCACTTTTCCTTGTTTCCTTTTTAAAATTTTTATTCTAATTAAAATCATCTTTAGCAGTAATGATAATAAACTGCAATGAAAATGTTTTGTTCCTGATGCAACATTTAAATTTGGCATACAAAACCTCACACAAAAGAACATAACTAGAGTTTTTGTTCCTAATAAATCAAAACTAGGAAACAATAATTTCTTTTCTTGCCACTTCATGTTGATTATTTGATGAACCTAACTTACTTGAGTTTTTCTCAACCTTGGAAAATCCTCAATTGCCACAGCAGCAAGCTTAACAAGACCTTAAGAGAATGTCTTTTCCACAAATTACACATCAAATACTATTGTTCAAACAACACTTTCCTTAGATTAGTAATTAGTTAAATATCAGCACTTTCTTGAGAAAAAGTCCAATCAAACCTTGTAGCACTGTAAATTACCAAAACCATTGTTCACCACTTAGTTGTTCATGCTCTCTGCTGTCATTTTCAAAACTCAGCCTCAAAACACACCACAGTGGAGTTTCATGACTTCTGTCAAAAGAAGACTGACACCTCAGCTTTAAGTCAGGAGCCTCCTTGACTCCACCTCACCATAGATAACTTGTACTTAATGATGCTTCTGTACAAATTCCCAAAATGAATTTATCCCCTTGTTCACAGATTCAAGACTAATGATGTTTTATGGTAGACATTTCAAGAACCAGACAAACTATTGATTTATGGTAATTAACCATTGAGTACTTCTATAATATCATCTGCAGAAAAGAACTTATTAAATGATTCAACAGATGAAATCAGCAAATGCAAGAGGCAACATTTTTAAACAGAGATTTGGCTTCATTGACTGTGTTCAAGCATAACTGTTAAGTCAGTATTTACCAATGTCATATATCATCCATATGAATGATCACAAACTCTGTGTGATTTCTTCTCTCATATAAATATCTACTTTCAGTGTCCCATCTTAAAAAAATATATATTTGAAAATCATAAAAGCAGAGTTTTAGTAGGAAGAGACATTTGAAAGTCATCTACTCCAACTGGCCTGCAGTGAGTAGAAATATCCTTAAGTAAATCAGGTTGCTCAGAGCCCCATCCAACCTGACCTGGAATGTTTCCAGGGGTGGAACATCTACACCTCTGGGAAATCTGTGCCAGTGTTTTACCCTCATCATCAAAAATGTCTTCCTTAAATCCAGTTGGAACCCACCTTCCCTTAGCCTAAAACCATTACCCCTTGTCCTATCACAACAGGTCCTGTGAAACAGTTCATCCCTTGTTCTCTCTTACAAGCCCCTTTTAAGTAGTGAAAGGCCACAAGAACATCTCCCCAGGCTTTAGATAGCATTAAAATCTATTAATGCAAGGGTCTTGATATTATTCCATGCACACAAATTTGTTTTTATTTAGGTGCAAAATAAACAGCTGAGGCCATTACGAGCAGAAAAGCACAGTCTTCTCTAAAGCAAGTTCATTTTGTCTGGGTTTTGATAACACCAGATGTTTTCTAATGCTGTAAAACCAGAAATTGTTGAAATTTATTGCTGTGAAAATCAGATACCTTTCTAGAATACTTATTAATATGCAAATATAAAATTCAACCTGTGTCTAAACATCAAATTAGAGTCAAACTCCTATTGGAAAATTGAAATATGTCAATTAGATTGACTTCTAACATTGAATTGGAGCTGAACACAGTAAAAATACTGCTACTTTAAGACATTTTATTATGAAACAAAAAAGAGGCAGAGTAAAAATCTATATTTAACAGTAAATGCCTAGATTTACTCTTGGAATTTAATACTGAGGAAAAATAACTCAGAGCTTTACTGATTTAGACTTTCCTAGAAAACTGACTTGAGACCTGTGACTTCCAGGAAGGACAAAGAAAATCCAGAGCTAGACAGGAGATGATCTGTCCCAGTGAAAGGCTTATCAGGCATTCAATTTTTTTCTTATAACCTTAAGTATGAGAGGTGGGCAAAAGACCAGAGCGAAGCCTTGTCCTCCTTGTCCAAGCAATTATTTAAATCTCCATTCCTTGGGAAAGCTTCTGCAGGCATCAATTCCCAGGTCTTCTGAAAGATTGTTTTAGCAAAACACAACTACAACCACCTACATCTACCAACCCCTCCAAAAAAAGTACTCAGGAAAAAAAAAGAAAACAAAAAAGCCCTCCTACAAGTCAATTTCACCATTTCTTTGGAGATAATGTGTATCATATTGTATGTTCAAAGGTATCGGAGTGTGTGTGTATATATAACAAAGTAATTCCTCTCTAGATCAGAGACCCAAACATTAAACAATTAAGAGTCCAAAACATTTTCTGCACTGTGCTGAAGCAGCTGCTACTTAAGGTAGTTTACACATAATGGGTAATGATGTGGCTGAGATACCTTTTTAGCCAACCCCCTAAAAGTGAGCAACTCTGATGAGAAAATTCAAATTGTGTCAAAACAATTAAAGAAACACTCAAAGGCCAGGTCACATGATAGCATGTGGGTATAATTATCATGTCCTTTCTACCACGGGAAGTCCCAAGACAAGCCTGGGTTATCAGAGCCAGCAAAGTTTGTGTCAATGTACTGAAACACAAAAAGGTCACCTTTAGTGAATTAAATTAAATGCACAATGAACCAGGCAGCAAAGCTGCACAGCCACTACAACTTGTTTAACTGTCCATTGTATGTAACAGTTAAGGGGGAAGGGAATCTACACACTCAATAGTTCAGCAGAGTCCTGTCCCATTCACCCTCCAAATGAAAACCTTTGTAACCTTCAGTTTCTTGTGACACCTCTGGTATTTTTGACTTTTCAACTAGATTAACAGAGTGTGTATTTTCTATTAATTCTACCAATACACAATTCCTGGAAGTACTACAACAATTCTATTACCTGACACTATTAGACAGGTTCCCATGCTGAAATCCTCTAAAAGGTTTTCAGCCTTATCACCAAAAGGCTTGAGCATTATCCGGCAGCACTTCTAATTTATTCACAAATGACCTAGACAGCATTACATCCTGAACTACAGCTTTCCCAAGAAACAGCCAACATAGGACAAAACAAATGCTCTTCTGCATCACCATAAATAAGACTCCCACTTCATCTGTAACTAAAAGCCTTCATGTTTGAAATCTCTTCACCAACTATTAAAAACTTTATATCTCTTCTCTAACTTTAAAACTTCTACACTGAAAAATAAATGATTCCATAGGTGTCAACAAGCAAAGCACATCTTTATTTTGTTCTAAAAAGAAAGTGGCTGGGAAGGCGTCTTTTGAAATAGAGCAGCACAGGCTGGCAGGCAGGGACATGACTGACATGGTACCCTTCCAGTCAGCACAAACAACTGCCTATTTCAGTCCCCAGTTTTTTATGCATCATCCAGGTTAATTTTGATTGGAATCTATTTATTTGTCTTCTGAAGACACTGAATACATTCCCATGCAACTGTAGGAGTCACTCTGTCTCAGGGCAACATGGTATTTCCTGGAATTCTTGATATGCCAAGAAATCAGTTACTCCTATTGCTCCTTGCTGACAGCTCTTATTATCAGTTCTGCCATTAACTTGGACTGGAATCCAATTCTGGCCAGCACCTTGACAAGGCACTTAAGACAACCAAATACTTACAAAAACTCTTCTTATACTTTTTTCATCTGGGAAGTTGAATTCTTGTTGAATTTGTTGTTTTAATTTTCCTGCTGGAAAGCTAAAACAAAATATTCCTCCTTGGAATTTTAATGCAGAGACTACAGTGGAATGGATATTTTGCATAAAGAATCTATATCCACCATTGCTTTTTATAGAGGTATGCTGAACATCAGCCCAGCTACAAAATCTGCTGACACAATAGAAACTTTTACTGTATTTCTGTATAAATGCACTAAGAAAAGTGCTTTTCACTTGCAGTTTTCAAGACCTTGAAGACTCCTCAACACAGCTTAGTGCACTTTCATGAACGAATCCCCTACAGCCATCTATGAGTTCAGGAACTCTCAGAATGTCCGACTGGGATGGTGGCTGTTCATGAGCAGGAGACCAGTTCCCCTCTTTGGTGAAGACAACATAAGTTGAGATAAAGGAAGAGAATTATCATCATCTATCTCTCATATGGAAGCAAAGAATGAAAGGTAAAATTTTTTTAAATAATTTATGTCCATATCTACATTCATTTTACAATGTAAGTCAGTAGGAATAATGAAGACAATCCTCAAAATACTGGTCAAAACCAAAATTGTTTTACCACTGTCAGGAATGAAGTCAGGAAAGAGCAAGAGTCAGGAACTGAACTCATATTTGCTGAACTTAAATCAACTGCTTCACCCCAAGCTTTCCTTTATTCTTCAGCACTACTGTGATATTTACAGCTCCAGGGCTAACTTAAAGACTAGAAATAATCTTCATTTTCAAACAGATGTCTGTCACACTCAATTGGAGAAATGTACTCCAAAATCCAGGTTAGACTTAACCAAAGAAGAAATCTTCCTCTATTTAATTTAAAACCTTTCAGGAAAAAAATTATCAGAATTATAATGAGGGGGAGGGGAATGAACCATCACCCCAAAACCCTTCCACTATAAGGATTTCTAATAGGCAAGACATCCTTTATTTCTTCCAACAAACCATATACATTTATAATGTGTGTCTGTGTATATACATATATGAAAAGATTTTCTCCTCCCTAACTATTTGCAAATAATGGAATGAAAGCAGAATCAAAACAGGAAAGTTTGAGCTGCAATGAAAGAAAACTGAGGGATTGGGGGGATAAGCACTTTTTTAATTTTGAGGGCTTGGGGCACAGTGATGTAAAAATAAGCAACCAGCAAAAAACATAACTGAAATTTCCTCCAGGGAGAAGAGCTACATAAATCTGTCCAAAAGATTGAGGAGCTGCTTGACTGCAGAGAGAAAATGGTACACAAGAGGATTCAGAGGTAAAGTGACACACAGAATGCTTCCACCTGGCAGAGATATTGACTGATATCCACAATATAAACACAGACTAACATGTGGAAAAAAAGAAATACAGCAACTAGCAACAGACAAGTAGTTTCAAGATGCTTTAAGTATGAAAGACAGAATTTGGCAAGACAAAGACTAGGATTGATCAAGTCCACAGTTCGTAAAAATTGCTCAGGGAGATTGTCACAATATGGCAACGGACTGTACAGTCTGAATTTGTATAATGGAGTCAGAACTCCTAACAAATGCTACTTGAAAGAAACAATTAGGGACTGGCATATGTCCCAAATCAATAAACGTATGGAACTCTAAAGCAGAGTATAATGGTATAACAGAGTATAAGAGAATCTAAAATGCCAATAATTGAGTCCTGAACACAGCTGGTTTAGGTGGGATACAGCTTTAGAAATTCTACACACCAAATGCCCAAGCACACATTTTAATCTATTATCACTTTTTCAATAAACTTCACACACAAGGATGCTCTTCTGCCTTTGAGGGAAAAAACCCAATCTGCTTCATCTTGGTATAGACTGAGCTGCCAACGATTGCTCAGGGACAGGCTGGGCACCAGTGGGTGCTCAACAATTGTACTGAGCATCACTTGTTTCTCTTCACTTTTAGTCCTCACTGTCTCCCTTTCAGCACAATTATTACTACTATTATTATTGTCACTGTTATTATCATCATCACTATTATTATTTGTTTCCATTATTAAACCATTCTTAACCCAGGAGTTTTATATTTTGTCTCCAATTAATTCTCCTCCCCACTGGGGGAATGAAGGTGGGGAGTGAGCAAGGGGCTGTGTGGTACTGAGACACCAGCTGGGGTTAAACCATTAAAAAACATTAAAAAATGTTATTAAAAAACAAAAATGTTATTTTCAACACTCATTTTAAACAGCTTAACCTAAATTGTACTATAACAAAGTCAGCATTTAAGTACAAGTTTGTTGAAGGCTAGGAATTCTCCTGTGGAAGGAAAAAAGCTTTATAATAAACTGATTCCCATCACATTAAAAGTACCCTGTTCCTTGATGCAAAGCACATCATCCATCATCTCTTAAGTGGCAAGTATAATGTCTGTAAATCAAGAAAACATTTTAAAAATCCACAGAAAAATTCCAAAATGAAAATATTGTTAAATATATCTCTATTTTATATTTCCTCCTCTCCCAAACAGTTAATAAATATATATTTTTGAAGCCCCTGGAGAATACCCAACTCTAATCATAGGATCCTTCCTGGGGCAGCCTGTCCCAGTACCTCGCTCCTGTGAGGGTGCTGAGGTGCTGGAGCAGGCTGCTCAGAGAAGATTTGGATGCCCTGGAAGGTTGGGTGGGGCACTGAACAACCAGGTCCAGTGCAAGGTGCCCCAGCCCATGGCAGGGCTGCTGCAATGAGATGATCTTTCAACTCCTGTGCAGCCCAAACGATTCTGTCATGGTATTTTCTATACCTCATCACATAAAGTGACATTCTTCAGGCAGTAAGCACAGCCACAAAGGAGGAGGCCATGTGTGAGCAAAGTGTTCCAGCACATTGTCACACTGGGTGAGATTCCTAACACTCAGAAAAGTTCTCAAGTAACACCAAATAAGTCATTAATTCATTGAACTCATTATTCCTCCATCAGTGCTTTTAAGTTGTCCATAGGCTACTTGGAGGCTTAATGACAATTTTATTTTAATTTAAACCACTTGAGCACCAATGGTTGCTAAGGCAGCACTGATTTATCAATATGCCACCTCAATATATTCACATGCAACTCTTTTTGCTCAATTTTGTGCGATTACAGGCAAGTCCCTTTGAAGAGAGCTGGAAGCAATCAAACAACCAGAAGCAATCAAGACCCAGAGAGATAAGTACAAAATGGAGCCAAAAAGCTCCTTCCCTCAAACTGGTCACCCTGCCCAAATAGGAAGGGCTGCAAGACTTCCCACTGTGAAGCTGCAAAAGAGGGCAGATAAGGATGGTTTAGTCATCACTGTCAGCAGCAGCACATTTCTATTGCAAATAAGGAAATAAAAAGGTTTAAGCAAAATGGAAATATTCAAACATTTATGTGAATATTTCATCTTATAAAGCACTTTCATGCCCTGCACTTCACTTTAGCTGTACTTAATAAAAAAAGAAAAACCCCTGTACTTTTCATTTAATTCATACTTCAGTAAATTACAGTTCTAAAACATCTATTACCACATATTAAAAGACACTGAAACAACTGAATTTGGCCTCCACATCAAGGTTACAAGGAACATGAACCACAACTAGGAACTGAATTCCATTTTCAATGGCCCAGTTTTGATTCCAATGTTTTTTTAATCAAATTGCTTTTAAGGAGTAAATTGTATTTCACAGAATTAAACAAAAGTCGTGGTAAGGTCAGGATGACAGAACAACTATCAGGAACCAGCTCTGTCTACTCATCCTGTTCTTAAGAGATTGTGAACATGAGATCACATTCCATTTGCAATAATCAAAATACTCTAAAGGAAGCCTAATTGATTTTTTTTTCCCAAAAAAGAGGAGCATGTCAAACCATTTCAGATTGTATCCCTTCCCAAAATTATATTTGGCACAAAGGCTTTTATTTTATTTTTCCTTATATACCTTAGAAAACAAGGATCCAGACAGACTCTATTTCTTTGTGTCATATTTGCCGTGCTTCCAATGTAGCTTTAAAGACGGGAGCAATTTAAAGAGGGGAGACTTAAGCAGAAATTTCAAGTACACAAGATAGAAATTCTGAAAATTTATGAACACCATTGGCAACTTCTTCATAATTTCTTTAATCAGGGTTAAAGGAACTAAATTGATTGTGTAAATATGAAGCAAAACAAAACAGCAGCTTATTCTTGATTTGACACAGGATATTTGTAACAAACGAGAAACATTTACTATCCATGGATCATTAAACCCACAAAAATAATTTACATTAACCAAATTGTACACTCCAAGGAATATTTTTAACATCTGCCAGTATAATTTCTTAAACCACAATCTATATAATCCATTTGATTTTCATTTTTTTTCTGCTCATTAAGAAACTTGCATCTGGTACCTCGGGTTTGCCAGAAAGGTCAAGATCTCTGGCAAAATGAAACACATTACAGTATATACTTCAAATGTTTTTTCTTCCCAAATGAATTAGTTAATAATTAATTAAGGTTTGAGTTGGATTTATTTTGCTTCGGTTTTGGGGGGAGGAGTTGGTGGCTGGGGGTGTGTGGAATTATTTTTCGCAAAGCAACTCCAGAACATCCAACACACTTTCTAGTAATTGCATTCCAATGACAACACTGATTAATTTTAGAAGGTAGGGCACATTCAGTAAACTAAAGTTTCAGGAAAATATATAGTCTTGAGTTCTCTAAAGCCAAAATACCTATTATAATTGTAAACTGGAATTGTAGACATACAATATATTATTATATAAACAAATTTAACAGCTAAAAGCCCTCCATATTCACAGGCCTAGGTCATTTACAGTGACTCCAAATTTAATTATTTTCATAGTTGTTTGGGGTTTTTTCTGATGTTGGATTAGAATGACTTCATAAAGCTTTGTTTGAGGGATTGTTTCTGTTGGGTTTGGTTGCCATTGTTTTTTAAAGTGATCCCTGTAGCTAAGTGCTAAAGAATAAAGTCATAGAATAGCAAATTCAATTCAAGGTCTGTCAACAAAAAGCTCAGTGCAGATCAGCCTCAGGCCTCTCCAAACCCCCCACAACGAGATTCGAAGCAGAAACCAGTAAATGTTTTGGTGAGCTCTGATTACATCCATCAGATTTTCTCACAAACACATTTCAGACAAGAAAGACAGTACACTGAACAATTACAGACAAAAAACTGAAAAACAATCTTGTTTCTATGCACATAAACACTTGAAACTTTAAACCCTGCCTTTGTTAAAGGCATTAATCTGTTACTGAAGATCCACTCCAGACCATTAACAAATATGGTACAAATCCAACGCCCTGAAGAGCACTTGCAGGATCCAAAAGCTGCTGTGAATAAATTCATTTATATTTGCACCAAGTTGGGGTTTTAATGCACTCAGATACTTTTCTTGAAACAAAAAAACAAAGCTAAAAGAGACCAGAACAAAAACTCCAACCAACTACTATAGCAGAGTAATAGTACAACCAAATTTTTCTGCTTTTACACAACAATTTCTGTAAAATCAGATCAGAAAAAGAATAAGCACAAGTGTAGAAAATGAACTTTACATGTTACATGCTAAATACAAATTTCCAAGTACACTGAGATTTTATTTTAGCAACAACAAAATCTAAAATTACTATAAGAAGCATAGATTTATTTTGAGCAAATTTATCACAATATTTGAAGCACCACATAAAATATTCTATTTGCACTCAGCTGCCAATTCTGCAAGCACTTTCCTACTTGCTTTGGATACCAAGCAGCTCCCCTGGGATGAGTCCATAAATGCTATCCCAGCAGCATCTCAGAAGGACCCTTCCCACCCTTATCCCTTTGCCTATCACCGCAGCTTACTCTGCTCTCCCCGTTGGCCTAACTGCAAGATTTAACTTTGAAGTCTGTTTGAACATCTATTTGAAAATATAAAGGAGGGGAAAGAAAACATCTCCCTTATGTTGGGTGCTATATATATATGTAAGATGGAATGAAGAAATAGAAATAATATCACATTTAAAGAAATAGAGAAATTTTTTTTCGGAATCAGTAATGGCATGTTGTGCTTTGAAAAGACAAATTATCCCAGGGCCAAAATAGACTTCAATATGACTGTGCACTAATGAGTTCATTTACATATATCTTAGAAAATTGCATGTACCACAACTTCAAGTAAAATTTAGTTCCAATAAAATTTTACTGAAAAAATTAATTTTCTTTTCTCAAAATAAATAATTTGTATATTCTATCACCAGTAATTCATTCCTTGCACAAAGGAACAGTAAAATTTAGAGCAGCATTTTGAGTCTTATGTTTTTCAATCAAGTTATGATCAAAGTATTTCCTGCCAATCAAAAGAAAAGCCATTAACATCAGTTATTTGAGTCAAAGTTTGAAGAATTTACATCTTTACTTCAGACCAAGAACTTCAGCAATCACTGGAAAGACACACTTTGCTATTTACTGCTGTTCTCCATGGGAAAAAGAAAAATCAAACCAGAAAAAACCCCACAATCTGCCACATTCAAAACAAGTCTGAGCATCACATCCTCTGAACTGCCAGAATTCAAGTTCAAGTCACAAGTTCTGACCTTCTCAGGTATGCAAAGTCTTCTATCATGCTTATTATCTGAATACATTAAGTTGGGACATGCTGCAAATCTGGGCAAAAGTGACCTCAAACCCCACAGTTGATGAGCAGTTTCTCTAACTACAACCAAAATATTTTATAAAACAAGTATTGAATTGTTATAAAATCTTATGTGCCTGGTCTTAAAAATCTCATTTTCCTTCCTTTACAACAAAAATCAAGTGTGGGACATTAAAGTATGACAGCAACCTGTGTGTCTTGAGTCATGCACAGCTCCCTTTATAGTCCCTGGAGGAAGCAGAGCCTGGTGAGCTGTGCTGGAGGTGCTCAAAGTGATGCTGCAGCAGCTTCTCCCCCTCCTGAATGTGAAGGGAGCCAAGGACAATTAGTAAACTCTCCCAGGCTAAGCATTTGGCCTAGAAAGAGGCAGAAGTGTTAAGAGTCTTGATCAAAAGACATGACATGATAGATGAGAGCACCAAAAGAGCCATATAGCAAAACAAGAACAATAAGATAAATGTAATTATACTCTTTTACCAAGACCCTGTAAGCATACAAGCTTTTTTGCCTTTCTCCTTTGAGCCAGGGGTACAGAGAGGGAGAAGCAGCAAGGACAAGACTCTCATTAAACAAACATTCTCAAACTACAAGATGTGCAGGGATACACCCAGCTCTGTCAAAAAAAGAACCACAGTAAAAAAAAAAAAAAAAATCTACCTTAGTGCTAGCAAAAGCTACATTTATTTTATCTCCTTCCTCCAAAAAAACCTTGTCATTGTTTAGACAGCTTATCATAAAGCTCATACAATTTCCCCTGCCATAATTAAATTATAGATTGGTTTACAAAAACAGTAAGTGTAGAACCATAAAAAGTTTACCATTTTGCATTTAATGAAATGCTCCAGTCTTGCAAAGATTTATGCATATAATCAACTTGATCCAGGTGAGGCATTTCACTGTGAGGGCTGTTATGTTAAAGCAGCAGCAGCAGGTATAAACCAACATTAATTTGAAGCTCATAGTCGTTATAATAGCTAGAAAAGGTTTTCATTTCTGTTTAACATCACTTTTAGGCATGAAACAATCTTATTAGCACAAAGTAACTCCCACGTTAAGCTACATGTGCTGCCAAAGCACAGGAATAACACTTTTTGTTCATTTTTACTTTCAAGTTTCTGTTGCTGATACATGGTTCTTATACTCCAAATATAAACATAAATAAGAGTCAGATGCTTCTCATCCCTGCTTTTCATTATTTAGTTCTAAATCCACACTTTTTTGTCTTCAGCTCTCAGAGAACCGCACTAAAGTATTTAATAGAAAAGTGGAAAGAAGGGCTATGTGAATAAAGGTTGAACACAGAGAAAAACAAAGAGAAACTAACCTTTTGTTACAACTTCATTTTTCTCATAAGTCAGCTAATAACATGCTCTATCTCCTATATTACAGATTTCTGTACATTATGCTCAAAGCAGGTCAGTGAAAAAAAAATCTTCTAAACATTTCTCCTGTTCATAAATTACTATTTTCAACAGCCATTTGATCAGGCACACCTTCAGCACTGTGGTCTGCCCTTAAGTTGAAATAGGCTATTTTCTTTGTTATTCTTATAAAGACAAAAGGAAATCAGTTTTCCTCCAGAACTGTCACTTGTCAAGATGTCTTTTTAGTAGATTTTTTATGTTTTTTTAATCCTCCATAAAATCATTTCAGAGTCAGTAGACAGAACTACAACAAACTTGAGTATTAATAAAACAATTTCATTTATTATATGCAAGATTTTTGAAGGGAACAATTCTTATGCTCTTGACATGCCGCAGGCATGTGTTAGAAATAAGATTGAATGAAAAAAGATAAAAACTTTCCAAGTCAGCATTAATCCACGGTCTCTTTTGATGCTCACTCCCTTGGCAGCAGGTATTAGCTTTCCCAAGCCCAAGTGCTCAGAGAAACTACATTACTACTATTACTAAGTCTTATTTACCTACTAAAAGGCTTTAACATGGGGGAAAATATGGAAAGGCTCAAATACCTGTGGAAACCCTGAGGGCTGTAGCAAACATGGGGGAAAAGGAAACTCCCACACCCTGCCTGGAACTGTCAGTCCATAAATCCCAGCAAACTATGACTGAAGGTATTTAACCTTCAGCAACTACAAAGAAACATGAAATAAAACAAAGACCTACCCATAATAATGAACCCTGTCATTTCCAACTTCCCCAGCAAACTGTGACTGAAGGTATTTAACCTTCAGCAACTACAAAGAAGCATGAAATAAAACATCAAGATCTACCAATAATAATGAACCCTGTCATTTCCAACTTTGACAAGACATTCAAACATAACTACACAAACCTGAAGTAAATTCTCAATAGTATCTAACTGACCTGGAACACAATGCCATATTTTTGGGGCACAGACAACACCAATTCAACATTCAAAATATTTGAAGGCAATATTAAGAGAAAATATTGACTATAATAAACCTAACCCTGTTATTAGGCAATACACAACCAGTGAATATTGTCCTACCCACAGAAGTACAGAGTTACCTGAATATTTTTCCCCTCAACAGTGACACTTTTTTTTTTTTTGAAAATATCATGCAAAATTTATTTCTGTTCAGGAATAAATGAACAGAGAAGACTGGACTTCCATTCACAGAAAATCTGGGTGTTACTGTCAGCAAGTTCTGTTCTCAACATGGCCAGATACTCAGAGCAATTTTCTACCTGGCTGGACAACATTTCTTTTACAGTGAAAAGCATTAGCTGGATGCAAGGACAAGTGCAAATCATTAAGTCCCTTTGCCAGAGTATCCAAATGTACAAAAAGTGACAAATAAATGCTTTCAACAATGCAGTTTAAGACCAAGACTAAAAATACTGTGAAATTAAATACTCGAGTGAAACACAGGACTTTATTCTTTTTGGTAAAGTACAAATATAATTAGGCAAATCTTGACATATGCCTTTGGCTGGCACTCTGCTTTCCTTTGCAATATGTTCTTGAAGTTTAGGAATTGTTTGGCTAGAAATTTAGTTTGTATTTATGTACAGCCACTTTCCATTGAGGCTCTTTGCCTCAAGGGTGCAATCACTTTGTGTTCAAGGAATAGTCTGACAAACACAGAAAGCTTTTACCTGCTATAAATTTAACATCCCTGTAACTGAACAATTCTGTCTGCTCTCCCAGACATCTGAGTGGCAGCAAGACTGAACATTCCCTGGTCAATCCACTTCTGACTGAAGTCATTTTCTGCACAACACTAAGAGAAGGGAACTTGAAGAAAACATGAAAAAGTAACCTATGAGATGCATTACTGAGAAATCTCAACTTTAACACCAGCCATATTACAGCTGTGCCTGCTTTGAGTCCCCAAGTAATTATATGTAATGAAGGACTAATGTGTTGGAGGAACATTAATTAAATCAAACTCTGTTTCCTGGTTGGCACGTTGCATTATTTATATTATATTGCACTTACAGGCCACAGTGTCCTTATGGAAATTAGATACAAGCGAAGAGACAGATTTTTGCTGTCAGCACTAAGTAGACCACTACCTTCAGAACAGTCTTAGAAATTTTCTCATTGCTTGGACAAAAAAGTAATGAAAGAAACCAAAGGAAAATTCAGTTACTGAGGCTACAAATATATGCTGGCCTTCAAACAAAATCAAAGAACCTAAAGGGAGGGATAATGAAGAGGAAGTAGAAAAAGGCTCATTGAGCATCTTATTTCTTTTAAAAAAATATATCTCTGAATGTATTAACCGAGATGTTAAAAATGTACTGCATTTGAAGATGCAAAAAATAAGTTTGAATTTAGCACTCACCTAATTTCTGCAGTACCTTAGATGCAGCAATGCTCAAAGAAAAGATCCACAATTGCATGCCCTACACGTGTGTTGCATTACAGGTAATCAGCGATTATATGAAGACATATATTTATATGACAAATATATTATATTTATGTGACACTTGAAAAAAGATTTATGCCCCAAAATAGTTATTTCTTTCAAGTTTTTTTTAATAACTATTTTTAAATCAGGCGTTTTGGTGCATAAAGTCAAATGCTGTTAATTAGGTGATGAATTCCAGTCTTTTTCATTAAACAGAATTGCATTTGGCTGGGATTCACTAGATTAAATCTACCGTCAAATCCAAAGATCATTCCATTTTGAAAAGTTTCCTACACTTGTATAATAAAATTAATACTTTCCCAATCAAAACAGATTTCAAATTTTCAAAGCATTTCACAAGCATTACGCCAATTTTGTAAATCCAGAAACTATATTAAAACCCATTGAAATGGCCTGTCAGAGGATACATAAAGAGTCAACAGTGGGAGTGTGAAAAAGTTGCAGATTTCATAAGACCCAAGCATCATCACTGTTACAACCAGATTTGCATATTTGGGTAAAGAACCAGGGAAAATGGGGCTATAAATCAAGAAAAATAAAGCCCTCTCTCCTAAATTACTTTCTTTCCTACCAAGCCAACAAAACTATCAAGCAGAATTCTCACAGAAATAAAGTTTTATACTTTAAAACTAATAAGTTGCTCCAGCTGAATTTGCATGTTTCATTAATGAAAGTGAGGACACTTAACAGGAAACTAATTTTTATGTTTTTTTAAATTAAAACTGGTGGTTATACAACTGAAATAATAGGAATGAACAGGTTGCATGCCTGTTGGACTTCTAAAGCTATTTGAAAAACGTCTTTTCCCCTCACTGTTCAAATGATGCTATTTCTGTTAAACCAGATTAAGTGAAATTATAATGTTTCCATTAAAACCTCAGACCAATAAGGAATATTAGTTTTACTTGGTCCTTTGGCAGAAACTAGCACAAATTTGCACATTAAATAGACTAAATGCCAAGCCTATGCCTCTATTTACCTGGTTTAAATTTCTTTCAGCTTAAATCCATCTCAAACCAAACTCCATTCAGCTGGAATGTACGAAGGTAGAGTTAAAACTGATTTGGTCACTTCAACTCAATTTTGTGCATAGACAAAGCTTATGGTAACTTGATAATAAGCCAAACATTATTTGCAACCACAAATATTATTTTGGAAGCACAGTCTAATGGTTGAAGCGTGAGATGGCAAATCCATTTTTAAATAGCAACCAATTTTCATCACAGACCACTGAGTGACTCTGGGAAAGTTAATTAACCTCCCTCTGAAATTGGGATAATACCTGGCTTGCAGTGAGGCTTATTTCATTAATGCTTATGAAATGCTCAGATCCGTAGATATAGATACTGTAGAAAGAGAAACAAGCTCAGTATTTCAAACAGTACTTTGAAACATAATTACTATTTGAAAACACACCTCACTGTCAAGTAAAATGTCACTTCATAAGTAGTACTCAAGTGACTTTAGGTGTGCTGAAACTACACTCCACACCATATCAAAAATCACAAGAAAAATGACCCCAAAAAATCCACATGTCTCTTCTCTCAGCTACATACAGAATTATCACTATGCATTTATAGAACTCAGATTCTCATCACCAGCAGTCACAAACATTGCAATCAACTTTGAAGAGTTCCTCAGATTCTGCCAGTGCACCAAAATCCTCAACACAGAATCTACTTCTGACCACAAAGGTGTAAACTTCATTTCCAGTGTAGCTCCAGTGCAAATACTGAAGTATTTCACTGTACTTTTTATGATTTCACTCCCTGATTCTTATCTGCCTTCAAGAAAAGATTGCAACAGAAAGGAGTTCTTTGCAAAACCTACAAGGTGAGAGATGAAACCAGGGTGGATGTGGTAACTGGCCTCTCAAAGGGTTACCAAGGCTATTCAGAATGAAGGGGGAATTGGAGAAGATGCAGCACCAACTTTTTGAGAGTTCTGAGCACCAGCATTCTTTCTTCCAGCTAGCATGGCTGGCAAATTCTTAGCTAAGCACACTGCTCTCTCAAAGAGAAACAGGCTTTATGCCACAAAAAGTTCTTCAAAATATAACATTTAAAAGCAGTTCAGGCTTCCCTGGAACCTGAACATCCATACATGATTGCTTTCAGAAAAGTTTGCTCTCCTTAATTAAAACACGCTCTTTCACTTCTGGAGTCACCGATGCCTTCACTTGTTCACAGTTTGGTTTGTTGCTTTCATATTCCCAGTAAAAACAATTCTTTTTCTCTCCTTTATTGTGTGATTTATCTATTTCAACAACTCTAAAGTTTGACTGAGCCACAATTTCTAACATATTTAGGTCTGGAAAAAATCTAAATCATGAGGTATGCTAGTTCCCCACACCCCCCTCAAAGAGTTGCTAATGCAGGTATTGCATGTGGATTATTCAGAGCATTTATACATCATTTACATGCATTTATACATTTTATTTTACATCCTTACAGAAGCAATTTAATGGAAGACGTTTTCACATAAAGAAGAGTGCATTTAGAATAATTTATTATTGAAATTTTTAAAATATTATTTAAATTAAAATAATTTTGTTCAAGTCTTTCTCTTCAAAGGAGACTCCAGGGGAACTTTGTAGTTTGGCCTCTATTAAAAGTTTTAATCTTCTGATTACAATTCCATCTATCAAAGGTTTCAACCGCAAGCAACAAAAATAATACTCAGGGCAATCCTTTGTCACTTGTATATAAACACATGAATTAGTTAAATACTACAATATCACATTACAGCTGCTGCAGTGTGCTTTAAATAATGCCCCTAAATTTATCCAATCCTGCAGAAAACATGTAACAAAAAAACAGATACAACACCTCTAAATGAAATTGGAACATCTACATTGACAACTGTGTTAAAATAACATTGTAACATAATTTAAGGCTTTAGCTAGTGTGTTTTACACAGTTATTCTTTATCCTGCAGTGGGGACTCAGTGCGTTTTTCAGTACAACAGAAAGCCTGAGAACAATTAACTGAGGCCACAAAACCACTAGAAATTTTTAAGAGGTTACTAATGCTCAGCTGAAGAACTTTTATCCAGAAATGACAGATAAACTAATAATTGTTTGGCTCTGCACCAACATCTTCAAGCCCAATTATTAAGATCACCATAGAAAATTAATAAATAAAATATCAAATAGGAGCTCCAACATTGCTCCAAGTTAAGGAACATATTTTCAAAAAAAACATACTAAACAGCAGCTTTGTTTGATAGACAGGCTTGGTAGCTTTTTCCCTAAAATTTAGTACAGAAAAAGCTCATCTTAACAATTATATTTTCTATTTTAAAAGCATTTTAATAGGGCTTTTATAGGAAACTGCAGGCAAAACTGCAGACAAATTGAATGGCTGCAAAAATGCTGGTACTTACATTTTAATTTCTCACTTTAGCAGTACATACTTGGATTATAATCGGAATAGACAAACAATGCTTTTCCATAAATCTGGAGAAGTTTCTATGAAGTGTCATTATAACATGAAGTACAGGTAATCATACACTGCACTATTCTGCAGTCCTTCAAAACGTCACAAGCATTCATGACAGAACATATCTTCATAATGCCTGAGAGATTACAACATTCAACTTAAAGTAGCAGCCTACACAGTAGAAGCTATTTTGTTTGTGAAATTCTTGTACATGCTGTTCTTCCTAAAGAATATTATGCTTCAGAGCTAATTTACTATATAAAGTATTTACATAACACATATTGACTACACTGATGACCACGTTTTTTCCCAAGCACAGAAGCCAACAAGGAATTTCTATAACTTATACACTCAACAGAAATGATCTCTGCTGTTTGCCCCCTGGAAGTACCAATTCACAGCCTTTCAGACTTCCCACACACTGAAAACAGCAACACAAGGCTGCTGTGGCACAAGAAAAGTAATTACCTCTCTCTAGGGCTTGATGATTCCTTTCTTGGTGTATTGAAACAGTTTACAGAAAACTAATTTTCTTAGTGTTTAAGGAACATTAATAAGGAACATATTCTTACGTAAGTCAGGAGTTACTGAATACCCAAACACAGCAGTGATTTATTATAAATGCATAATAATGATGTCTCAGCCAAAGACAATTGAACTGCAAAAATACATCATTAAGACTTGGGATTTTCTACCTCAACTCCCTTCTGCTGGAAAACTGTTCAAGTAAATTAAATACTTCTCTTTTCCTCAATACTAAAAACCAACAAACTTAAACTCCTTGTTCAAAAGCCAAGTATTTCGGGGATTTTAACTCATAAAAAGGAAAGTTTTTCAACTCAATGGTGCTACCATTTAGTTGAAGGGCCAACAGATAACATGAGTAACAGTGATAAGCAATCAACAAAAGATAAGGAAATCCTGCGAACCACAGGTAGAGAGGAATTGTATACAATAAACTGAAGGGAACAAGGAATGTGTTGACAAGATGTAAAGGTAGAAAGAATTTTCTGAAAACAGCACTGTTAAAGGGAACTATAACCTTAGTTTGTTTCTTGGGTATTTGTATTCCAGCTTTAGAAGGCTATTTCAAGTTTCATCGAGTGTGTGGTGCTGAACTGTGCCATTTTTTACACTTCTCCCTCAGCTCTATGTTGCAGCCCCAACTGTCTCAAATCCAGAAAAAAGGCAAAATCCTTTGGGTCCAAACACATTTTTCCAAAGTTAAGATTACAGTTAAGTAAAATGTTAGAAGCAACTAACTACTCATTTTGATAACAATTACTAGAACTCTGGTATAAATTAGGACAATTGTGTTATCATAAAGCTAACTCAGGGGTATCATAGTAACTCTTAAGTGAACCTAAAAGTAATCTCATTTCCTTTAAAATATATGCATATTAAAAACTTTAGATTCATAAATACAATAACCTCCTTCACTCTCACTACAATTTTCTTGTACAGTAGACCATCATGTAAACGCCTCTCAATATAAGAATAAGATTCAAAACTCCAAAATCTGTTAATACTAGTAAATGAAGCATACGTTTAGCTACGCAAAACATTCCTCTGCTAGAATTACCTTGTTGAAATAAGAGAAATAAGAGAAGGCATAACAAAAAAAGGGAATTTTGACATTTCATATTTTGTTGAATGCCATTGCTGCACAAGCAATCACTGTCTCTTACATATAAATTAACATCCTACCATCTGTCAAGTGTTCAGATAATCACAGGGTTTAATGCACAATATGGTTATTAGAATGTGACCTGACAAAAAGAAAAAGAACACAACCTAATTTGGACTACAAAATCTATGCTCTCACTGGCAAATGGCAGTTTGACAAGCTATTATTCTGCATTTTGGCTTCTCCAGTAAAAGCAATTTTACGCATATGTAATTCTATTAGTCATACAGTCAACTGCCTGTGGAAGATTACTTCAAACTATAAAATTTGCTTGGTCATTCAGGATTTTGAACTTATGTAAATGTTTGCACCATGAATAGAAATTTAATGATCTCTATATACACACACCTAAGAAGAAAATATGAGTCACTATGCAAAATAATCCTGTGATGCTATCATTAACTGTAACCACAGACATTCTTCAAGAAACCATGCAAAAAGTCATTAAGCCCATTAAATACTTATTTATCAACTGGCACTGGCTGTTCCAGAAGTAGAGTACACAAGACAGCCCTTTATCCAATCTGTTTCACGTGCAAATGTGTCATGAGCTTATAAGCACCATCATTATTATCATGTATTACCTACATACTCTCTTTATGGCTTATTCTTCTCCCAATGCCTTGTTCTTGCCAAGGTAAACACTACTGACAGTTGTCTCTACTAAAGACCACTAAAAAAATCTGATTACTAACACAAAACTACCAGGCAAGTCTCATGTGCCCAGGGCTCCCACATTTTTCAGTGACTCAACTGCATTGCTAATGCTCCAGTAAAATAAATTGCCAAAGGAAATACTCTGATGATAACTTCAAAGGGTAAAATACATGCTTGGGAAAGGTGAAATTATGTCTTCAGAAAAAACCAAACAAACCAGCCATTTTAACCACTTAAGAAAGTGACACAAGAAAAACAAAGCACACTCAACAACAACAGAAGTGCAACACAGTTTTAATACCTGCAGAAATGAAGTTTCTATTTTATATATTTGGTTAAGTCTAGCTACACTACTCAAGGACCTGCCTCAATAATAAGGCATCGTGATATCGCTTTCTTGCCAGGGGGCAAGAAAAATCAACTCTTGGTTTATGCAAGGCCTGTCAGTATTTCAAAGCGTACCACTACTCCACTGCTGAGAGTGCACAAAACAGGTCTCATCAGCCAAAGGTCTGCTACTCTGATTACCAGTTTCTTCCAAAAAGGATATAAGAAAAAAAAAACCAAGGAGAAACCACAAGGAAGGAACATTTAGATTACTTTGTTCAGGTTCAGTTTTACACATAGTAAAATATTTTCCCTATTAAATGCCAGAAAATGTCAGTTGTATAAGATAAACATCAAAAAATACCATTTTTCAAAGTACCTAAGCCAATTATGTGAGGCTGGTCCTTCTTTTGCAAGATCACACAATCTAATTACCACAGGTCACCAAACTCTCACTGTCTAATAATGCACGTAGTGGAGTTTATAAGACATGCTCAGCTGCATTATCCAAATCTGTAACTGCTTTGTGAAACCTGTTCCTCTGTACTGGCAAGGCTCTAAGACTAGGGGAAACTTATTAAGTTTTTTCTGGGGAAGTTACTAAGACAGACAAAAGGGAAAACAACCATGACACAATCTACTGATTCTCTCTGTAAGTGTAAGTTAGAAAAATGCACAGAAAAGCATCTTGCATTAGTTGTCCTCTACAAGTATTTACCCAGGAAATAATTACAGAGTAACCACCAAGCAGTAAATTCAGTATCTCTTACTGTTCATTGAATTCATGAGGTAAAAACGTGTCCATCTTATTCAAAGGCAAGTCTCTCCCCAAATTGGAACATAAACACGTCAGTCAGTTGGGCGTATCTTTTTTTACCCTTAAATTTAAGCACTTGGGACATTACTCCTTCATAACAATAACTGATAATTCTAAGCAACTTCAGGCTTCAACTGGAAAGCATTGCACCTCAAATCCCAGATTCTAAAAGTTAAGGAATTAGAGCTGTACTTACCCAGTTAAATTTCTTAGCACTGGACTCTTCAGGGCAGACTTACATTGAGCCAAGCACTAAAGCCAGCCTGCTCTGCTGGCTACTAGTTGGTTACTAGTTGCTGCCCGTTCACATGACTGAAAGCAGATTTACACGACCACAGCTGCTATATCACACCTGAAATCACACCTTTAATGCTGCACCTGACACTTCCAACTGAATGTTGTTGGTCAGCCTCAAATAACCACATTGATGATAAACCTATGGAAAGGTTGGTTTTAAAGATTCAGTGCATCACCTTTAATTTTTTTTTCATAAAAAAGAATATCTTCACAGGAGGTTGATCAAGCTTTTGTGGGTTTAGGTCAATTTGCAAGTTCTTTGGCCTATACTATTCACCAGGGCATTTATATTGTTATGATTCACTCATATCACCTGTCTTATATTCTCTTATGAGAATGAAATTGAATACATTAATATCAGAATAATTAAATAATATGAAATGCAATGCAAGTTTTTTCACTGAAACATTTAAAGTAATTTCTCACTAGGCCAAGGTCAGGAGAAGATGAAAATTAAAGTCCAATTAGCCAAATCAACCAAAATATAGCAGCTGACTTAAAGTAGTATAACAGCTAACTTAAAGTAGTACATTACAAGTACCAAAACAAGGGGCAATGAGAACACACTTTTGCATACTGTGTAAGGAAAATACTGTAGGTGAGGGGAAAACAAAAAAAAAATTTTAAAAATACCTTTGATAATCAAAGGAGCTTCATACTTCTCTATCTCACAGAATATTCAGCAAATTACGTTTGCTTCTCTATAATAATTTCATCCCTAACAAGATCAGAGAAAATGATTTATTCCACCCCCAGTCTTCCTACATTTGTACGTCATCCTAGGGGACACTGACTTTCTGAACACTGAATTGCTTTTGGCCATCTGATATTACATTACTGCAGTCTTCTGCAGAAGGAGCCAGAAAAGAAAAAAAAAGAGGGAAAAATAATTACATTAATGCTTGGAATCAAAGTTTATTGACTTTCCCTTGAGCTATAATACCAAAAAGCTGATTACAGAAGTTGTCAACTTATTTAATGATACCACCAACTTCTCTCTGAACTCATCAAAATATCTTCTGAAAAATTTCTCAGAAGTTTTTCAAGTAGAGGAATACATTATTAACTCTACTTCATCTCACTGAAGAGAACTGTATTTTGCCTCTGCTCCTTCCACCTCTTTGTTTCTATCAAAACACTAAAAACATTGTCATTGTAATAAAAAAAACTCCAGGATGCTCCGAATTGTTGCATTCTCAAGTAAACCAACATCTCATTTTCATATCCCAAGTACATACTACTTACTCTAAAAAAACTGGGGAAAGGCTTGACTAGAATACAGATCTAATAAAAGTGAACATCTCGTCCCCACCCATGGCAGCTTGCTCTGAGAACTCACTCTGAAAGCATGGTACTCTGCAGTATGGACACTCCAGTGGACAGAGAATCCATAAACCATTATGGGGTTTAAAATTTTCACTCACACTGTCCCCTCCCAAGAAAGAGGGCTGCCCATACCTGTATTTCTCCAATAGTTGTCTTGAAGACTGTTAATGCTTCTTCCTCCTTCAGAGAGCAGATTTGTCTTTTTCTCCTAGACCAAGAGTGTCAACAGGAACATCTTCCTTCCCACACTTTTACAAAATTACTTTATTGTACAATGTGCATAGGGAAATACTTAATTAGAAACTGATAATGAGAAAAAATGACCAGAGGTGTCTTTTTACCTTTTTCATCAGGGTCAGCAGTGCAACAGAAGGTGCCACTCTAGCAAAAAAATTGTCCTTGTATCATTTACAATACAGCTTTTTCAAAACATGCAGGGGAAAGTACAATACAACTGTTGTCAAGTTTTCTGAACACTAACAAAGCCAGGAAGTACTTAATTAGTTCAACAAAGCTGTAGCTTATCACATTCTCTTTCAATACAACTGTGAGCACGCCAATCAGAGTTTACAGCAAACCTCTTCTGAACAACCTGCAATTAGAAGCCCCATAAAATATAGTGAACAAAATATAGTTTAAAGGAAACATGGAACTTCTTTAGAAGCAAATGCTCCTTCAGCAAGATCTCCCTTAGTCAATCTGTTTCTTTAATTCACACGAAGGAGACAAATCAAGTTCATTGGTTTCATTACCTGGTGATTGAACAAAGGTATTTCTGCTCGAACGCTCCTGCCAAGACACAGTACACCTGCATGTCTGTAACAATTTAACATGGTTTAGTCACAGCAGGTAAAAGCCTTTCATGTTGCAGTGAATAGGCCCTTTGATACTCATCCACAGTCAAACGCTGCATAGGAGATCACTCTGCAACAGAAAACCGCTGTGAAAGTTTGGCTTGAACACAAGACTGTTCAAGAACACTGTTCAAACAGGATATCATGACATGACAGATCAGAAGAAACAGTTTTCAATAAAAGGCAGACAGGGCATGCTGCTTACCTTGTGTAAGGTGATTTGTTCAGTAGCATTAGAAGGGACAACATCAGACAGAGCCAACAACCCATGCAACTGAATTTGTGTCAGTGCATCCCATGACAAGAACAATCTCTTACATTTAGGCATCTGTCAGTTGTGTGAGGAGAAGTTGAGATATACCCAGGGAGCAACACTCAGTAAATAGGACCAAACTTCTGTACATTTTGGATGTGCAATCTGGTTGGCTTAAATTAGCCTTTGTCAGGTAGGAAAAAAAAAAGAAAAAAAAATTTCAGTTTCTCAGAGGGGGAAAAAATGCATTCTAATACTCTCCAATTAAACTAGAATTCTGTATTCATCACCAAATCTTTACTCTTATCATGAATCTTTAAACACATAAGAAATGGGCAAGTGCTTTTCAGGACCTTTCAGCATTGTCCAGGCTTGAAAGTCAGCAAAGATGTTCTAATTTTCATCTAATTTTCATGATAACAAGAAAAAGCAGGTTTACCTACCTGCAGGTTAACAGGTTTGCCTATTATTTTAAACTGTACTTGTGAATAATGGTAAGGATTTATGTTCCTCATGCAGAATACAGAATGCTGATACTGGAAAAAAGAATCAATTGGCCACTGCAGCTTCTGTGTTCTAACCATTAGTGCCAACACTTGAAAGACCAAAAAGACTACAACATTTCATAACAAGAACGTGGCCAAAAGTCATCCTCACTTTGTGGCACTGAACCAAAGCTTGAGTTTCTGCACAGTGAAGCCACTCCTGAGCACTCACTGCAAGCACTCAGCTCAGCTCACCTGAGACTGAGACAGACACCAGACACGGTATTCCAGGAGAGCAGCTGGAACAAATTTTCCACCTTTCTTGCTCACATAATTTCTTTGAGAAGATTGGCTGAGATTCCAATAAATTCTTTGAATAATTTGAAAATGGAGAACAATAGATTGAGATACAAAAATGTAGTGTGGAGTTAAAGATACATTTCAGTATCTTTTCTTCAGAAGTATTATCAATAAAACAATAAATACATGCCAGTTTGGGATCTGCTTTTGCTCACATGACAATTGGATAGCTTCAAACTTTAGTTTTGTGTTTACCCTGATTACACTAAATCTTCTTGGTGACTCCAGTTCTCTGCAACTGCCTTTGAGTACCTGTAAATGTGCAATTCCTTAAAACCATATTTCAGTCTTACTGCTCTCACATAGAAGTGTGGGTTCCCTTTTTAGTAGTAAAAGGTGTACAGTGAAGCCTTGGACATGTATGTTTCATTCATGGACAATTTAAAGCATATTTTTTAAAAAATCTTTCCACTTTCTTCAAGTACCTCATTAAATGCAAACCCTTCCAGTGCAATATATATGCAGTATGCTGTACAAAGACAATGCTGTCTGCAGTGTCAAGTAACACACACTTACCCAGACCAAGTTTTTTCATTACTGATATTCTTTTTTTAAAAGTTGCACCAAAAGCTTTAATTGAATGATTAAAGTTTAATCTCTTACCAATTATGATGAAGTAGAGCTCCTACAACTGTAATCAGAGCACCTTTTTTGCCATTATTGCCCAGCAGCTACAGCTTCAAGAGCCACAGTATAGAGAGAATTCTGTTGCACATTACACTTTAACCAAGAGCATCAAGCAGAACATCAAGCATAATGCATTTTTCATGTTTAAACCAGTGAACAAGCCTTTTTCCCAAGACTGAGAAGTTAGCCTTTAACAACAGCAACCCAAGGCAAAAGGATTACAAGAAACATATCAGCATTTCCAACAGGCTTTAAGGCAATCTAATTAGGTAGCCACCTGCTATGTTTTGTGAGAAAACCAGCAACCTAATAACTGGCTCGTCATCAGAAACAAAATGCTAACAGTGAAATAATACATTTTCCTCCACCATCTGCATCCTATAAAATCCTGTCAATACCTCATTGGGCTGATACACTGTCTATCAAATAGCTTAAGAAATATCTGCCCTATTTTAGGCTTAGAACTACAACAAGAGGCATTCAGGTTTAAGCACCACCTTCCAAAAGGAAAGGATTCAACACCTGTTAGATGCAGATTTCAACTTTACAATGAAGTGACATTTCACAAAACATTTATGATGAAATAAAGTAAGATTCATTGATACAAGATGTTAGTCATCCTCACTTAAAAACTGAAGAACATATTATTGCAAAATTTGTGTCTGTAGATTTGCTAAGTTGATTACAGGCAGTAGTTTACAACACCACTAAACAACTTTCAAGAAAGTGAACTTACATTACCCACAATTTCACCCTATGAATATTAATTATTTTGTTTTGAACCCTACCCACTACTACTTCCCCTTCACTTCCCTTCTCAGCCATTCATCTTACTGACAACCACAAAGCAAAACCACTGCAAATAGACAAATGTTCAATTAATGTAATGATTTAACTGTACTGTGCTACAGTATTTTTTTCCTTCTCCCAGCTTTCAAAGAACACTGTTTACAGTGTGAAAGCCTACTTTCCCCTCAAGCACTCTATTTTAGGAGTGTTTTGTTCTTGTCCAAGTTATTTAAAACTATGTACTTGTTATCAATTCAGAACATTGATACCCTTTCTAATACTGCTATAGTTACCATATAAAGCCCAAATGCAGCACTGCTTTGTTTCATCTGCTAAATGATATGCCAGTGTTTGAACAATTTATCCTTAAACCAAGAGCTTCAGAGAAACAGCTGCTTAATAGTAAAAAAACAAGTAAAATAAGTTAAAAAATAAAAACTATTTAAATACAGTATATTATTCTAATCCAATACAGAAAAAAAAATCCTTTACTGTCTCATTTCTGAGAAAATATATCAGAAACAGAAAATACAGGGTTGATATCAATTTAAAATATGAAAGACAATCCTTGATTATCAGCATCACATCCAGTCCTTACTTTATCCCCCAGGTCTTAGTAAAAGAATAAAAAGATTGTTCTCCCCTTCCCAGGAAATAGATTAGGTAGGCATGACATTTTCCCACTTCACCGTCGCATGCGGTAATAAGCTTTCCTTTTGTAGCATTTATGAATTCAAACAGGGCTGGGGTTAAGCCGGAGCAAAGCAATTTGGCACGCTTGCATCTGCTTTTATCAGGGAAAGGAAAAGCAATCCATGAGGTCTGGACTGACCTTAAAGCACAAGTATTTATTTGGAGATTCCAAGGGCTTACCAATTGTGTTTGGTAAGAGCGAACTTAAATTTGATCACGCCCAATGTCACCTTAATTCAGGCAATCACCTTTCAGTTCTTCTGCAGGGCCAATAACGTAATTGGTATTCTGGTACTACAAATATTCTCTTTAAAAAGGACACATTAACTACACACTCCCATTCTACCGTGCTTCTTTCTACAGGACATAGCAGGTTTCCAAAGTTAGGTGCTTCCAAATTCAGGTAACTTACTTTAAAAAATCAAATCTATGCTGGTCAATGCAATTATATTTTCAAAGTGTATCTATATAACCCCGTGATGCCTCTGATATACAATGGTCCCAGAAAAATATTAAAGTCAATTATCTTACAAGTAAACAAATACTAGAGAAAATTGTTTTAAAAATCTCTGACATATGACAGAACTGGTTTGGAAAAATGCATTCAGGGAATACACTTCTTCCTGTAGGAGCTCAACACTCCTGTTTTATTTCAAGGCAACATTGCTCCAGCTCTTTCATGAAATCTGAGCAACTTTCAGTGTTTCCAACTCTCATGTCCACAATAAATTAAAAGAAATGCATTAGAAACAATTAGTGGGGAAACATTTATTGCCTCTCAATGACAAAGATACTTGATCAAATTTAGATCCACTGCAATGCAAGCAGTAAAAAAATGTTAATAGATAGTGTGCTGCTTTGCAAATGGAACTTTTCCATCTTTCCACCTAATAAATAGTACTGTTATTGCCAGATTGTGATATGCCAGTGATTAAGGTTTTATTATTCTTTTTCTTTTCCTTTATTCACTCTTCTTCCATCTGGAAAATCTGAGACAGTACATAAAATTAATTCTCAATGACATGATAAGTAAGTCCCATATTTCATACATTCTAGGTACACCAGCATCCTATATTCAAATACAGAATGTGCAGATGTGGCACTTAGGGACATGGTCTAGTGGCAGTGCTTGGCAGGACTCAATTATCTTAAAGGCCTTTCCAAGCTAAATGAGTCTAAATATACATTCCACATTATAAAAATGACCAACAAGAAAGAGAACTGTTATAATTCTTAACTCCTCTGCTGATTACTTGAACTGAGCATAGAATTCCAGAAGGAAAGACCCTTCATTCCTTTCTTCTCTAAGTCCCTTCAGAGCTCCTGTTTTCTCTGTCTGGAGCCAGACTAGTATCAGCTCAAACACAAACATGCCCAGAGAATCAGGAATTCAAGCCTCATGTTCTCACAAAAAGATAAATTGATTCAGTTCACCAGGGCTGCTCAGGGCTCAAAAGCAAAGCAATCAGGCTCTCAATGAGCCACAGAGATCACCACGTGCAATTCCATTACAGCCAAGGACAAGGTTCTGCAGTCCAGACGTTTCACTGCCATTTTCTGCTCACCCAGCCCCTGTGCTTAACATCCCACTAACACATAAAGGACAGACCTAAACTGCCTCTTCAATCTGAACAAAAGCTGCACGATTCTCTTAATTTGACATCGAACCCAGATCAGTAGCCGATGCTAAGGGGCAAATCATAGCAGCTTGAGTTGAACTCAGAGCTAAAGGGGTGGGACAGCAGCTTCAGGACGGTGCTGGCTTGTAGTCACCAGTTCAGAACTAAGGTGTGGTGAGTTTCTATCTACATGACTAGAGCATCTGAGAAATGTGCCCATACGAGGGCAGAACTAGTCACCACCTCCTCTCCAGAGAATTTTCCTCCTGCCAGGATCTCTCCAAGGAAAAGCAAGTCTGACAATTAATGTAGGTAACAGCACCTGACAGCAGATGTGCCACCTAAAGACCTAAAGGACGCGGCTATTGCGAGGGATCGAACGGACATTTTCAGCCTGTTCCCAAATAAAGAACAGGAGAAATAACTGGGTGTGTGCATGTGTGAATACGAAATGGAAGCCAAATCTATCTAAATAAAAGATAATTATAAGGAGGTTATTTGGTTCAAGGTCACCTATGGCAGACAACACCACAGTTACCATGATAATTTCAGATAATTTCAGATAAAAAGAAGATTCAGATAAAAAGAAGAGAGAGTTCTGCTTCCACGTACAGACCTCCACTTTCTAGCTTCTCTTAAATGTTTTTCTTTGAAAATACTTTTATTTATTAGAAATATTTGCTTGCTCCAATCTCTTTCTTCTGATATGTTTTTTTACTGATTAACAGCTCAACTGCCTTATATATTAAAAATTCATGTACCATGTTATAAAAGGCAAACATGATCAGAAAAAATAAAGTAAACTCACACCACAGCATAGCATACATTTTCTTCTTCTGGGCTATACAAATCTGGTGTTTAACTGGTCCTTAAACAATTGATCACAGTGATTTACAATTTACAATGGCACAAAATCATATCAATTTAAATTTCACTGCATAATGTGACTGTCTTGAATTTCTACATCTTCCTTTTATGTTCAAGGCTGCTTTAATTATCCCAGTTCAACTTTCTGAATGTGACAACAGAAAAAGGTGAAGATGAAGTGAAAAAATGAAAAGTTGAAATTGCTGAAACAAATATAAGTTTATGGGATACCTGAATCTCATCAAAATAGCTTATTGATGAAAACGGATCTTTGTCAGGCTGCCTGATGTAATATCCAGTCTCTTTTTAGCAAAAAAAGCACCCTATTTCTACTTTAGCTATTAATCAAAGAACAATTATATCATGTGTTTATGAGCAAGTACAGAATGCTGAATTATTTTAAAAGACTAAAGTTATTGTGATATTATACACACAGATAACTATTATGCTCTGCTACCTAAACTTTAGGTATTTATCCACTCAATACACAGTGAAAATCCATAGTTATGCAACCTTATCTATCTTAATTTCCTGCTTTCCACAGAAATCCTTGATGCACACTACTACATAAGCAAGCCTCATGCAAATTCAGAAGAACCATTAAAAAGTCACTTTCAATTTTCTTGTTTTTCCCACCTGGCATTATTAATCAAGGGAGCAGACGCAGGACCAGTGCATTTATTTTTAAATACACTGGCATTAATCTTTGCAAACATAACTACAACAGCACAACTTAACCACTGTGAACAAAGCAGAAGTCAGCACTTATTCTCTAAGATTTGGAGACCCTCAGCATATCAACTTTCTTTACATTTTCCCTCTGTCACTCACCCCTTTTGTCTGATAGCAAAGCCAGGTGGCTAAAGAAGTTGTCCTGTCAGCTTTATCTTCAATCTCTGCATGCAGATCTGTGAATGCAACACAAAGGGTGTAAGGCAATGCTTGTCACTGCAATGTAAGAAATACACTTACCTTTAGAGTATCCTTTTTCTGTAATTTGAAACTACAAAGGGATAATAAATACATGTTTGGCCCATACATTAATAATCATGTTTATTTTGTACTGCTACTATTGTATGGAAAAAGGCTGTACAAACAGATGTTGCTTCCCTCTACTGCTTTAATGACCTGTTGTTTGGTCACTAACACTGAACTCATCCACAGTCCTGTACATGGATAGGGGAGCCAAGGCTGAAGCAATTTTGGCCAATGCCAATTTGCCACAGAAGTTAAAAAGGGACTGCCCTGCATATCAGCGAGACAATGCAGACAAAAGATCAACTTGTACAACCCCAAGTTTAATCTGGAAGATGACTAACAAACAGGTAGAACTAACTGCCAAAGGAAGTGGGCACTGAATCCCTCTCAGTCTCTTCAAACGAAGAGAAGCTTTCCAGCAGATCCACTTCAGCCGAGCACGTTACCAGCCTCCATCGAGGGAAATGAGAGAATTTGCATTCCCCAACAGGAGCTCAAAGGAAGAACTGCAGTGATCTCTTCTGATCTCTACAACTACTAGTCTCTACCTCATAACCCTAGGTACAATTTTTATCTAACTTTAGCACAAAAAGAAACATAAATTTCTGCAAAACCAAAGTTGTTTGAGACTTTCCTTCAGTTTTCCTGGAAAAATTGATGGAGAATTATTTCTTGTCTGCACCTTATCACTGCTCCCAAAAAAACTCCCACTTCTACCCTCTTCCTTATTTTAATTTCATAATTGCACCTAAATTATAACGATTCTTTAAATTATTTAGACTAGCAAGAGCTGGCTACATAAGGAGTAAAATACCCATTCCAACAAAAACAGGTCAAGTCAAGGAACAAAGCTGCATATCCTTTAGCTAGGAACTTCAGAGTTATGAAATAGCAGCACAGATTTCAGGTGCTTTTGTCTTCACCACTGCCGAAAATATTTAGAGAGATTTTAAGTGTGCCTATATACATTATATATGCATGTTTCTATCAGCATGCATTTGGGTTATTCCCTCAGAAATCCCTCACTCTTGTCCACAGAAAATCTGATTCAGGTTTTAGAGTTCTTACTGGGAAAAGAAAAACAATATATACGAAATATATTTCAGCCTTTATATGTTACAGGTTTTGTGACAGAAGCAGCAGCTTTCTGTTTAAAATGTTCCTGCTCACTTACATTTTACTTCTGAGCTTGTTTTGGATATTCTTCATCTGTGACATTGCCAATGATTTATTCTGGTCAGAAATCATAGGATTTATTTCTGTTGAGCAAACCAGTGAGTTTTCTGAATGAATGATCATCAACTTCTTTCTTTTTTTTCTTTTTTTCTTTTTTTTAAGGAGGCCAAAACTACTGGTTTTCCCAACTAACTGCACTCTGGAAAGTTCATTACACACTCATTCTGGTTCTGTGTCATGCTCCCAATGATTATATAGTGTGTACATGCTGTCTATAATGATCAGGTGAACAAAATTCAGCTGAACATCTTTATCCAATTTTTCAGACCTAGAACATTGTGTCTCATTTCATTTTCATGAGACTTATTTCAAATTTTTTCACAAGCAGGTCTTGGGCACAAACCTGATGTTTTTCTTTGTTTTTTTTCCTTCTGTGGCTCTCTAAGCCACCCCCAGAGCTCATCAGATAGAATGGCATCAGGCGTTGTTGAGCTTTACAACATTCATATTGATTGGTATCTCCCAAAGGCACATTGTCATCATTTTACCACTGATGGGGTTATGTGCAGTCACACACTTTGACATTCCCCTTAGATGTGATAAATGCAATCCTCATTTTCTCAGATCTTGTGCAATTCACCACAAATCCATCGATCACAGAACGACCCTTTCTATTCCACTGAAGCTGCGAAATCCAAAGATATAAATATCTTCCTAATTCATACATACAACATACATTCCATAGTCCTATTTTGCATTAGATTGGGCTGATTCAGCTCATAATTTCCATGATGAAAATACCAACTGGTGTATTCCTTTTGAATAATGTTGTACAGCATCATTCTGAATAAAACATTATTAACAGTTTCTCCCCAACTATAATCGATCTCATTTTTGAATAACAGAAGGCATTCCTGACATGTGTCACATGTGAATCATTTTGCTTGTGGACTGCCACAATCATTATTATTATAACAAACAGAAACCACTTGGTAGTTCGTCCTGGCTGAAGTTTTATTTGGAAATTTTACTCTAGTAAAATAATTTTTTAAACTACACATAACAGGCTAGAAAAATTTCTTCCTATGCTTAACATAGGAAAAACCACTAATCAGCATTTACTAAGCATTATGGTTTGTGCACATTTTGCCAATATTCTCAAAACAAGTTAAAATTGGTCATTGCAACAATAAAGCAGCCAAGTCAGTCACGTATGAACTTTAAAGCGCAACCAGCACAAACTCAGGGCCTGAATATTGCTCCTATCACAGAACTACAAAGAGTGTAGAGATTATAGCAAGATTTTGCCTAAGGTACAAAATTCTAGATGCACTATTTTGGGAAATGCAATAAAATCTCGATAAAGGTTTGAACTCTTCAAATGCTAAGTAAGTGCTCATGATGAAAAAAGAGATGCCTGTCACTGCCCTACCGAATTATAAAACTGTTCTTAGTTTTGGGTCTTAAATATACAATTAAAATTTTCTATCTCCCATTTCAGATAAGGAAATTGCAATTCTTCTTTGGAAATTAACTCTCCATCTAGTTCCTGGACATGTTTTTTTTAATTATTATTTTTGAACCACATCTCATTTAACTACTAAATGTGGCTTACATTTGCATCTCTGTAAATGGTTTTTTAATTCTTTCTTCTTGTAGCATTTCATATGAATGGGGTGTGAGCAGGTTGCTGACTATGCTGATAGGCGGGGAGCAGGGAGAAGTCCTCTCTCCACATTTCATTCAGATAACAGAAACCTGCAAGCTGCTCAGTGTGACAGATGAGCCCTGTGAGCTAAAGCAACTTGTTCCGCCTGTCAGGCTGCAAGAGCCTACAGCAGCAAGATACAATTGTGATGACACCACCATCGCCAAACTGGGTCAAACATACGGTCACTTTAAAACAGAATGTCACCCCTTCTTTCTACTTGAGGAATTTGATTCAGTGACACTAAAAGCTGTTAGATACCATTAGCTTTATATCCAAGTTCAAAATGAAACTGTTTCTCTGACAGTATTTGAAGGATCCTCTTTGCCATTAAAGTTCGTAGGAATCACAAACTGTCAAATAATGTCACTATTGCCCAGAGCCAGCGCGTGCTTTATGAGCACAACACTCTCTGTGTTGCACTGGGGGACAGGGGCCTTCAGAATTATAGCACCATTACGGCCTTTGTGAATTAAATGCATTAAAACCATCACAGACTTTTAAAGAAAATTATACACATATAAAATGTTTTCTTTAATTGCAGTAAGAAAAAAAAAAAAGCTTTAATTCATGCCTGCACCTATTATTTTGATTTTTAGATACCATCTCATATAAAAATTGACTTTTTCTTTTTAGTGAAATAAATGAATTATTAAATGAATGATAGTAAAAATGTAAAGATAAATGAAAAGTAATATTTAATACATTGTTCCAATTATTTCCCTCAGTCTTGGAAGATTTACTCACCTCATACTGTGATGCTGGAATACCCCATGCTACATTACAAGCATGTACTGTTCAAAGATTAAATAACTGTGGTATACAGGTCACACCACATGCTGGTTCTAGATAAGATTTGGAAAAGCAGATAATGAGATGAAGATAGTTCTGGTCATACTCTGATATTTGATGATCAAAATCTTGTATGTATTAAATGATGTGTGAACCCATCTTTTTTAACAGAATTACACTATGTATATGTTGCAGCACGGATACATTTAGTCCAAAAGTACTAGAAATGTAGAAGGAAACAGTAAAGGTCTGAGACATCCAAAAGTAATTTCCTTCTCAATATTTACCAATTTATGTTGACAGTCTGAGTCAAGCTCAAATCATGGACTCAGGCCAAGTAAAAAATTCCCAGCCTGTAAGACTCCACAGTTTAATTTAGGTATTTCAATACAGCATAATGAAGACATTTTATATATTTCAGGTTTTGATGTATCTATTTTTCTGGTTTATGTTACACACTTGCCTTTCTAGTTCAACACAAAAATTTTCAGGAAAAATTATTTCAAGAAAAACTTATCATGGAGCCATACGATTAAGATGATTCATATTTTTGTGCAGTTAAAAACTTATATAATTCTTAAAAATAATTGTTGTTTACTTGCTTTGATTTCTAAATGTCTTTGATCTCATTCATTAATATTCATTAGACTTCTGATGTTGAACTAATGAGAATCTTACACATTTATGAGAAGTTATTTAAACAATGCTATCAATTTTTTTCTGACTTATGTTTTTCATCAACACCGACAATACTTAATCCTTTGCATTCTCCAGTTTTTTCTTCAAACTTCCTGAAGACATAGTACACATTCTCTAAAAGAAAAGGGAACTCAACAAATGCATAACTAATTCAACCAATTTTCAGCATGGAACCCTAAGCAGATAGCAAGAGAAACACATGATATATGTGGACAGAATGAATAATGCTCAGAGGAGGAATCCAGCCACAACTTTTCAGCCTCAGGAGTTTCCAGGCACAAAAGCAGCGGTGCTGTCGCCAGAAGAGAAGAGCAGCCTCTGATGTTTGCCATCCCAGGTGCACACACAACTGCAGGAACAGCGAGGCACTTGTGTGCTTTGCATTTCAGAAAACATCAGCTGTGCTCACATTGAGTTTCCATTGTTTAGAGTCCATATTCACAGGAAGCTCAAAGGAAGAGTTCCAGAATGCTCCCAGAATCACCTGCATTGCACACACAGCATAAATGAGAAGCACCCAAGGGAACCTAAGCAATTCACCACAACATGGCAGCAAAGAGATTCAATACACTATATCAAAATTAATACATATATATATTCAGATAAAGCTACACCAGTTTGAGACCATCCATTAGAGAATTCTATCTAGGAAGTAACTCCTACACTGCAAGAGAAATAGCCATTATAACCTTCCTAATGGCAGTAAAATAAACATGCAAATGCAGCAAAGTACATGATTATGCACTGCCCACAATTGCACTCACAGCATACACCAAATTTCCATAGACAGAAAGCCACTGTTCTGGTCCCAGTATCAAATAATAACAAAAAAAGTTCAAAGACTAAGTATTCCTAATTCTAGGATTCCAAATTTATCTTACTTAAGGTAAGCATCTTAAGGATGCTTACTACCTAATACCTCAGAATCTACTACCAACCCCAAACTTTTGTTCAAGAGAGTTTGTTTTGTATATCAAAGTTTAAAACATCTCCACTGGTACAAATGTTTTATTACATGAAAATATATGAACATGAATGTGGTTCTATATCACAACACAGTTCTGGAAGAAAACAATAAAGTAATTTTAGAATCTCCAAGTAGCCTCCAAAGTATTTTTATAAGCCAGAATCCTGATTATGTGCAACACCAGCCCTTACATATCACTCCCAAAATTAAGTGTTGTTAATCTTCCTCTAAAAAACAGTATTTCCACCATTTCTACCTCTGTTCTTCTCTATTCCCTTGCACTCAGATCCTGATACTCAGTCTGTACCCTCAAGCTCTCCTCTCAGAGATGTGCCATCACAGCATCCATCACACTGGGCCTTTATCCCAGCTAAGCAAGTCTTCTAAAAACCAGCCATGCATCAGAATTAACATGAAATTAATAACAGAATTAACATTGACATGAAAAGTGTTAATATCGCAAAACTAGAAGGCTTTTTTTTCCCCGGCACCTGGGAAAGTGAAAAACAGGGTAACAATTAACAGAAATTTTTCCAAGTAAGTCAAGTATACACAGTGTTTGGGGTTTGGGGGTTTTTGTTATAAAATGTATTTTAAGTTCTAATTCAAATGTCCAAAAACTCCCAATTTTAATTTTTTAAAATTTTTCTTAAATTACACTGTCACAGCCTAACAGCTACAGCTCCAGTTGCAGCACTGGGAAGGCTACATCTCACAACAGCTATAAAACACTGAACTTAATTAATGGACTAGGATTCAAACAGCAAAACTGAGGAACGGCTGACACAGAAAACTTTTTCATTGAAAACACTTAGGTAAAGAGAAATGACAGTGCCTGCTACCAACAGTAATGAATCAGTGGAGGGAAGCTCACAAATTAGACTAATTAGTAAGAAGCAGGCAAGAAAAATAAGAGCCTCAAAGCAGGAGCAGCATCTTGGAAAAACCCCCACAAGCAAAGGCACCCAGTTGAGGCCCCACCATCTTCTGTGTCCTTCAAAGGAGGCACCCAGCAGTCAATGTTTGCCCTATGAAATTAGAGCCAACCAGCCTGGGCAAATACCCAACTTACTAAAGCACGTTTTTAAAGTTTTTTTTTCATAAACTGAAAAAAACCCAGTGTGTTGCTCCTAATGAACAAGCTTGATTACATCCACACAGACTGAAGCAACTGCAGGTTAAATACACACTGAACCAATCTTTGGGAAGGTAGACGAGTGCTCTGCTTACAACAACATCAATTACTTACTTCTGAAAGCACCACAACTGCCCACATGAGACAGAACTGCCCACATGAGATTTACATTCTTCTACACATAAAAAGACTCAGAACAATTTTCTCAACCTCTCATATAACTGCAAAATTTGTCCTTCTTTCCAGTAAAATGTGCATTAAAACATAGAATTTTGTTAAGTTTTAGTACTACGTTCATTCAATCAGCATGTTCTGCCTCATTCAGATTTCACCTCCTTAAGTCAGAATAGAAAATGTCAGAATGCTCTTGACAGGAAAATCTGATTTGGTCAAACAGCTCAAGACTTTTCAAGTGAATGTAAACTTTGAAAAATATACTCACTTTTTAGTGAAAATCATTATTATCGTTTTGAAAATTTCTTCATTCCTACAAGTATTAAGTTTTTTCTTTGTGTGTGTCAAACAACCCCAAATATTTCAACCATTCTAGAGACAGAACTGGAATGCAAGGGCGTTTATATAACAGCCTTTTTTAGGATGAAAATTAGGCTTTTGCAATGCAGTTCCTTTTGTATTTAATAGAAGCCCTTACTAATTGTCACTGTTTCTGTGACCAAAAACTGCAATTAGTTACACTTCACAACACACACACGAATCCTTTTGTGGTTATATTACTCAGCCTGAACATTAATAGCAGAACTCTTATAAATTCTACAGGAATTGCATCACCATGCCTATTTTATTAAACCATTTGTGGCAAGAGACAGTTAAACATTGTGTACCCTTAAAATATATTATTCTAGTTGAGAAAACAGTTCGTCTATCAGATGAATTAAAGAAGCCAAGAAACCAAACACCAAGTTAGACTTCTATTTAATTTGTACAAACAGTACTTATTTTTTAAGATCACATAAAATGTTTTTAAAAATGCATTACTAATACTGTCTTATTTTCAAATAAACTTCATAGTTACAAACAAGTTTCACAAGCAAAAATAATTCTGACAGCAGAACAAAACCAACAAAGGAAAACAATTTTCATCAGTTCAAATGAAACTAACCAGGGCTACCAGCAGTAAAAACCCAACTTATTTTAAATTCCAAAATGAATCTCCTCTGCTGACCTTTATAGAGCTCAAGATGCATACGTACACAGAATAAACAAAATAATTTGAAAGCAAATTCACTGAGTGTGCCTGACCTTTGAAACAGCACAGATAATTTTAATCTGATTTGCACAATGTTAGTCTGTCTCAGGTTCCTTGTAGTAACACAAAGATTACAAAACTACTTAAGGAAAGAAAAAGACAATATTTTACCAAAATAAAACCATCTTTAAATATTCTTTTAAATATCCCTAAGAGTCTCAGATTCAGAAACGATTCCTCTGTAATTCTACTCCCTCAATATCAGGCTCAGGTGCATAACTCAGCTCTAGACAGAAAAGTCCTTTCTGCCAGTTATGCACATTTCTGTCTCAGTTAAGATGAAGACTTGACATCAAAAGGAAAAAAAAAAGTAATTTACACAAATATTTTAAAAATCGGGTTTTGTGGGAGTGGCCTGTAGTTATCTCCTTGATCACCTAGCATGCAGTGGCTGCTTAAAGCTTCTCAGTTACATTGATCATCTTAGATTTTTCAGAGCTAAATGACTAAAAAATATCAAGATCTGCAGCATAAATAACCTGACAAGCAGTGCTGACTAGTGAAAAACCTCTAGTTACAAAGAGCAGAAGTTCTCAGAAATATACACAAATGAGCCTTAGCTGAACCACCTGGCAGCACCTTCCTTTGTGGAAGGACAGATCTTCCATCAGGAGTTAAACCTTATACTTCATAAAAGCCCCAAAGCAGGTCACTGCAAGTGGTTCTATTACTTGTGCCTGATGAAATTAAAATAATTAGCATGGGGAGCTGAAAGCCCTGTTTAGGTTCACAATGTCCTACCTCCATCAAATTAGAACTTCCATGCCAAGAGCAACAAGAGGATTCTGCCCAAGCTGGAAAAGACAGCATGAGAGTAAAATCTAACGAAACAAAGACACTTTAAAAGCTGAAGTTTGGCTTTGGTACTTTTGAGGAAAAGCAACAGTGAGCAGGACAGAGATCTTCATTAATTATTTGCCCAGTTGGGGGATGCAATATGACAACATAGCTTTGTCAAACAATGCACTTTATCTAACAGCACCAGTCCAAATTACTCCTGGCCTGGTTGCTTTTAAAGCTTCACTTCTTAGCATTTACAAAGAGATGTTCAGTTTAATAAACCACTTAGAATAGCTGGAAAGGAAACGTAAAGTAAATACTATTAACTATACGAATTTTTAAGTATTCATGGCTCACAAATGAATTTTCTATATTGGCTATTTCCTTGTAGAACCTGTACTACCCTTGTAATTCTTATGAGCAGCAAGGTGAGTCAAATGTGTTTCTAAATAATTTGGTCCCCTTACCCTCACTCAGATCACTGTGAGCAAACCTGGTGCTATTTGACATGGCCTCTGGGACAATAAGCAAGAGAACAGCATTCTGAAAACCAGCTTTGCTGAGAGCTAACACATGTTGAGGTGGGATCATGAACAGCACAGCTTTCCAGAACAGCACTCCTCCATTTGTGTGTCACTGATTCACTCTCTGCAACTGCTGCAGCCAACCCTTTCAGATATGGTAACAACCACATTTCTCTTCTGCCACACTATTCTGGTCTTCTTCTCTCTCCTTTACTCACAGAGAATTTTACAGCTTGTCTGCAACAGCTATCTGATATCCTCATCTTTTCCTATTAAGGAGTTTAATTTATTCAGCTTATCAGGAAGCTGAGAAGGGAGCTGATCACTGTGTACAGACACTTGCACAGTCTGTCAGTGTGAAGCATTCTGACCTTGCAAACAGAGTTACAGAGGCCCTGGCAACTGGAAATAAATCACACTGAGTGCAGTGGGTGGCTCCTTACAATATTGGCAAATATTATTGATAACTGCATCATCCAGTCTCAGTACACAACGGAAATTGTTACAATGTGTAATAATAACTATAAAACATTTAAGAAATAATGTAGAATGATTTTATCCTTACTAATGCTGCCTTCATATTCCTATTTGCAATATATAATGAATGCTCACACATGACCAAAAACTAACATTATACTAGAAAAATAAAGGAAAAACAGCTGACAAACGGAATAGAACTTTTAGTTTCATATTTTCCTTTCAAATTTTTAAGCAATTTTCTACATCTTTAGACAAACACCTTTAAAAAAACTTGTTTTCCTGAGAAAGTAATTTTCATTTATTTGACTACTCCTATCAAAATATCTACACTAAAATGAACTGCTTTGTCTAATCTTTAAGTACCTCAAATTGTATCCTGAGTAAGATTCTTTGCACTGTTTAGTTTCAATATCCAAGTACCTCTTTCCTGTTTCATATCGTCTCTTAGAGCTTCCAACACTAATCCTGATTACAAAGTTGCAGACAAGTAACTATTCCCACCCCACAACTACTGACTGTCCCCACAGAACAGTCATTGCTACAGTGGGACTGCCAATACTCTCTGTATTCTCCTTTTCCAATTCAGTCCTTAGTAGGACAGCTCATGATAGGGACACTTATAAAAACTTCTTATGTTTATAATATAAATATTTTGCTACAGTTTTTAATAGGCAAATAACCAGTCTTACACCAGTCTATAATGACAGCTGAACACTTTAGTTGACAATAGTTTGCAGCAACACACAAACAGGCACAGAAGTTTGACAATCAACACTTCCCCAAATAAGAACATCCCTGCAGCTTAAATCCAACTCCTATAAAGGCTTGCAGAGTAATGGAAGCTGAAGTCCTGGGTCCTAATATTGAATGTTTTAAAAACAAATATCGCCTGAAAATTTCTCTGCAATGAAAAAAATTCTGCTCTTCTAAAATAGCATTCATCACAACCATATAATTCTTAAATATTTAATAACACGACATGCACTAAAAAGAGACTGAAAGCCTGAAATCATTAGATGTCACATCACAAGAAATAAAAATGGGGACATGCATTTCTCTGCAAGTGCAATTTCAAAGTCCTTTCACAGAGGGATCTAAAGACTGTCAGCTAGGTTGCTCTGCTACTCTATATTAAACAAGTAAGTAATGAAGCTATTGGTTTTGATTCATAAAAATGCCAAAAAGACCATGGATAAAGTATACAAAGTTAATGATTTTTCCTCTTTTTTTTCTTTTTTTTTCTTTTTGAAAGGGAGGTATCAGGAAGGTAGCAAAAGGCAGACAAAGCATCAAAACAGGCAAAGTAGTGACAACAGAAAACAACAAAATCAAGCACCTTTTTATTTTAGTGACCATCTAGAAAAACATCACTGCATTAATTCTATTTAAAAGCTATTTCAAAATCCAAAGTCCCTATGAAACACTTTACTTCCTACCAGTTTAAGGAATCATTATTTTGTTTTCACTAACAGAACACTGATGTTCATTCCTAATGCCAGCTAAATGCAAATTTGAGCCTCATGTGTTACCTACTGCTTTCTAACAGGCCTTCATTATCTCTTAGTTCTCAGTTAAGACTCATGCACAAATCCAGCAAAACAGTTTAGAAGGTACTTAATTTTCAGTATTTGCATAATAACACTGAACAGGATCAATAATATGCATAATTAGTGCCACCCATCAGCACTATGCCAATTTAAAGCCTTATTCTTTAACATTTCAGAAATAACTTTGAACGCAAATTAAATGACATATATAAAGTATTCCAACAAGTCAGTATGCAATGACTTCTGCACAACAAAATACCTGCCAAGGCCAATACCTACCAGAACATCCGATTTTTACTGACTTAAGACCTTGCTAAATCTCTGCAAACATTAATGCTAAAAAACCTTTATATTCAGAAGAATTTATACAAATTATTTTGGCTCCTAATGCAGTAAGACAGAGCATTATTTTGATAAAGTAACAGGCATCACTGCAGTGCCAATACAGAAATTCTGTACTTTGGAATAGCTACAAATGTGAAGCAGAAAAATGCAGCTGTTGTTATGTGTTACAATGCAAATCTGATGAGCTACACTGGGAATATTCAGTATTGCGGTGCAAACTGATGAGAGGAGAAGCACACAGTCTGAACAAAATAAAAAAGTTTATTTAAATCTCACAATTAGGACATTTTCTTTAGTATTGTCCAAAAGATTAAAACCAGCTTCTTTTCCCAAGACCTCCTTATAATTTTTCAAGTTTGTTACTAGAATAGCCACTCCGTTTCCAAGAGGAGCAGGCCTTCAGAAGTGCTCTCTAAATTTGAAAAATTCTTCCCTGTTATTGTAACAACCTGCAGTGACCTGTGCACACACCTGCTCCCCTCTGCAGGTACCCTCATTCCTCCCACCCTGACACATCCCCCTCGGGGATTACAGATTTAGGAACCTCCACTTTGGGGCCTTTTACAGCTTGGGATTTCCCCTCACCATCCAGCACTGGTGGAGGAGAGCTCTTTCAACAATTTTCCAGTCTGTTCCATGTAGGAAATCAGTTAGCAGACTTTCATGGAATTTAAGGGAAGGGAGGAGGAACTAATGTTAATTAAGGGCTTCTGCAGAAACGCTTTCAACAGCTGAGTCACAGAGAGCACAAGTGAAATCTAATTGCACGGTCCCCAGTGGCACTGCAGGGACACTGAGGGTGCTGGGTTAGGCACAATCAGGGCCAGATCCAACCTTTCCAACAGGAATCATATTCAACTAATGCAAGTTCCATTTTTACCAGTAAAGCTTTTTAAATGCTGATTATGAAGCTGCTTTCCCCATACAACCCAATTTTATCCGTCGTTTGTGTACACATTATTATGTGGAGAGGTAACTCCTTCACTACAAAAACTTGCATGCAAAAGTGAAAGGCTTCAAATCTGACATTGACTGTTTACCATGGATACTCAGAATTATCCTGTAGCTTTAGGGACAATATTTCCCTCCCTGGTACCCAAAGGAACCCAGCAGGCATTTTATCAGCAAACAAAACAAAAAAAGATTTGGTTAGGCCTTAAAAAGGCCTTAAAAAGAAATAAATAAATAAAAGCCAAACAAGCAAAAAAAAACCCAAAATTGCAAATGCATTTGAACACTGCACTTGGAAAACATGAGTTATAAACTGCAAGGATGCACAAGGAACACATTGCACCAAACATGTCTGAGAGTTTTATTTGATAAATTACTGGTGGAGTTGAGAAAGACAAGAAGAATGAATGTAATTTATTAAGACTTTCTTTAAAGTGTCCATCTCCCCCTAGAGCTTATGGAAATAACAAAGCAACAAAACTATGTAGCCCTGTAAGAATAACTTAAATCTAAGTGATAAAATATCCATAGGAAGACAAAAAAGACACTTGAGATATTATTTTAATAAGGAGAAAACATGGATGATACTGGATCAACTGGATCAACTTAGATTGATGCACAAAATAAAACATTGCCTACACAGCACCAAAATATCTGAAAGTAATCAATTTGCATTTCATAATCATTCTCCTGCTAGGATCTGAGCTACAGAAGTCAACAACACTTTTCTTGGAGACTTAATATATCAACATTTGGCCCTCTGTAGTAAGCATGGCCAATTTGTCTGAAGCTGTTTATTTACACACTAAAGACATTCTATACACAAATCAGCTGACAAAGTTGGAAAGTGACAATATTTTTAACCTTTGCAGAAATAGGCAAAATTATAATATAAATAAATGTAATTGACATAATTGAATCTGCAGATTCTGGAGAAGAAAGAATGATTGACATGTATAAAACTGAGTAATTCAATTTTCTGCAAATTCACAAAAGGCTTCATGTGACAGATGACAAAACGAATGAGAGGATTATACATTGTAACTATAAAAAGGCAAATCCTATAAAGCATATACACAGTTGTAATATGCAAGACAAGTGGATAATCCCATGTTCAGTGTTAAGTTACATGAGTTGACCCATTGTTTCCACTAGTATCTCTATATCCTCCAATTTTCCCAACATGTAAAAGTATTAACTTGGTCACTAGCAAAGTCAATGGAAACTGCAAACACACAGTTCAAAGGCTGTCAAACTAAAATATATTACTATAACTACAGGCTTTGTGTAACATATTCTTCTCATTGCACTCTAAGATTGAGACAAAAGCCATAACAAAGAAAACAAAATTATGAGCTGAATAAAAGCATCTGAAAAATGGGTTAAATGTTTAATAAATAAGTGAATGAAAACAGTATGCTCCACAGCTTTCACATATTGCTGCCTTATTTCTTCTAAGTTTTCTCAAAACTACAATACCAATTAAATTAGCATTATTATAATAGCACATTTTGAAGAGATTGAATTAGAACTTGCATTAGAAGTGTTATACTTGAAAAAGTAACAATTCCCATTGAATGAAACTAGCAGCACCTCTGATGAAATGTCTCACAAGGAAAAAAAAAAAGAAAATCAAGCTGAAAGAAATAAACTAAAGGTTTCATAGTAAGTGCTGATATTGACAAGTAAACTAAACTCAGCTTTTCCCAGCTCTCAGCCAAACACAGGGTAAAAGCAGTGTGGTCTACAGGCTATAACTGCCAAAACAAGGCTCCCTCCACAGCTTTTCCTTGGAACCAGCTTAGCCCAAGGCTGCTTTTACTCCTCTGCCCAGCGCTAGGGTTATGCCTAGGGTTAGGGTTAGAGTTACACCTAGGGTAAGGGTTCTGAAAACCACAAAGGCCAGAGATCCAGGCACATGGCAGCTCCAAAAGGCATGCCAAGGGGAACATAGAACTGCCATAATATGGGTCCCTTCCCACCTTTCTCCTCGGCAGCAGCCTCAACCCCACGGAAATTTTGCTCACTCACCTAGGGTTAGGGTTATGCCTAGGGTTAGGGTTCTGAAAAAGCCCAGAGCTCCAGGCACACTGCAGCTGCAAAAGGCATCCTAACACAGAACTGCCAAAACATGGATTCCTCCACAGCTTTTTCCTTGGGACCAGCCTTAGCCCTAGGCTGCTTTCACTGCCTAGGGTTAGGGTTAGGGTCACACCTAGGGTTAGGGTTCCGAAAACCACAAAGCCCAGGGCTCCAGGCACACGGCAGCTGCAAAAGGCATGCCAAGGGGAACACAGAACTGCCACAACACGGCTCCCTCCACAGCTTTCTCATTTTAACCAGCCTTAGCCCAGTGCTGCTTGCACTGGTAACAGGGGGGTGTAGGCTGCTTTTTCCAACTTCAACCAAACTCCAGCGTGATCCAAGCGTGAGCTGTCTGCCTGGTTTCTGTGCACAGCTCAGTGGTTTTGTTGGTGCTGTCTCCTTGTCCCTCAGAGGGCTGTGCAGGAAGGGTTTCCATGGGCATGGGTGAACTGCCAGCTCCACTTAAGCTTGAATTTTTCAGCACACAGAATGTAACTTTTAAAGATAGGAAAAGTACTCTCCTGTCGTTCAAAGACTTGAAATTATTCAAAATGTCTAAAAGTGCATTTGAAAGGAAATGTGAATGTAGGTTATGAAATATGGGGACCTGCTATTTATTTGAGATGAGACATCCTGTCCTGAGAAAAAAGACAAAATATTTTATGCCGTTTTTCCATTAGACATTTCAGTGATTCAATTTAAAATCAACATTTTAGCACATATTCTGTAATGTCTTATCTGAATCACTAACATCCAACATTCAAAAATTAAATACTTTAAAAACTGCTTACGGGTGGACATATTGTGCAATTGCTCTTTGAACTGAATTTTGTATTTTCCTCTTTTTAAGATTATGATATCAGGTAAGGTTTTTAATTACACTACACACCCTATTAAAAAAAAATTAAACTGAAAATAATTTTTTGTCTCAAAATTTTTTGCTGAAAATCCCTGAGCTCACATTTTAGGTTCCATCCTGCAGCCAAGAACAAGAGGACTATTCTAGGGAGGGGGTAGAGAGTGGGGCTTTTTCTTGTCCTTAATCTTGATTTTATTAATTTCTGAAATGGTTTACTAGGAATCTGCAATATGAATCTATTCCTTGGACACATGGTATCCTCAGAAAAACATAGCTACCTCTACCTAGTGTAAGGTATAGTCGTGCAGCCTGCCCATGTTCAGCTAAAATCATTTAGGAACTGGTATAAAAGCACTTGATCGAGCACTTCAACAAAGCACGTAAGGTTTCAGAAATGGTTTTAAGCGTTACTGCCTTACACAGAAATTCAAACTTCAGCGACTGCTCAGCCTCAGTGATCCAAGCATGTGCTGGCAATGACTGTGCTGCGTTCTGCTGAGCACGGGAATTCATGGATCTGCTATAACACACTCTATTTCTGCCGCTCACCGAGGGGCCGCAGCACCGCCACGAGGGGCAAATAAACCAATTTTAATTAGCGCGAAACCTCCCCACGAGGGTATTTCAGCAGGCGGAGGGGAGGGACAGCAGGACGGTGGGGCCGTGAGGGGGCGGCGGGCCGAGGGCGCGGCAGCGCCTCAGGGAGCGGGGCAGCGCTGCCCTCGGGCTCCCCGCAGCCCGCTCCTGCCGCTGGAACGGGAGGATCCGCAGCGGGGACAGGGAGAAGGGGTGAAATTAACACAAAATGGAGACTTACAGTCCCGCTGTGACACGCGTGCGCGGCCCCGCCTGTGGCGGCGCACGGCCGGGAGGCGGGATCAGCGCTCTGTGAGGGACGGTGGCTGGGCGGCTGCTGCGGATTTTGTGCTTATCGCCGATTTTCCTCCCTATCGCCGATTTTCCTCCCTATCGCCGATTTTCCCGCTTGTGGCGGGCCCAGGAGGATCGTGAGGCGAGCGGAGGCTTGGCCGCGGTGGCGCCCCGCAGGTGCCAGCCCTCCCGGGGGTGAGGGACACCTGGGGAGTGCGGGAGCGCCGTGCTCAGGGCCAGCCGTGCCCGAGGGGAGCCCGCGGGGAAAAGCTTCACTAATTGTGTGGACACTTCCCTTGGCAGTGCGAGTGGCTCACACCGTTACAAGTGGAGAAAGTGATGTTACAGTGTGTGCTGTGCTCGTGCTGCTGCCCCGCGTATCTGGTTTAGACCTTGCTGGAGACAAGAGTGGGGATGATACCTTCCATTTTGCTCTCATCTTGCCTTAATTTTTAGTTCTGTGTAGCAATAGTGAGACTATCAGTCTGTGCTTCCGTGCAGGCAGTGATGTCCCTGCTGAATTCCCTGGCACAGACACGGATGTTGGAGCTCCCTCAGTTCATTATTGGAGTCTCACAGGGCTCTCTGTAGCAGCAGCTCCTTCCAGAGCAGCACATCCAGCACCATCATCAGCTTCTGCCATTAAATATTTCTCCTTCCACCCTTTTCCTAAAGGAAAAAAAGCATGCTTTCATTCCTTGCTTTCATGCCTTGCTTTCGTTCAGTTGGACTGAGATTTTTTTGGTGAAGACAGGGTCTTACAGCAGAAAGCCAAGTTTTCAATGGGTCTTTGCTTTGTTGAGAGTTTTGTTTGATATCCAAAAAAAGCTCTCACACAGCTACTTTTGTGTATGTCCAATGTAGGGGAATGAAGTTGCTGAACATTACTGTTAGTCCAGCACTCTGAGCCATCAGAGATGCTGAGCTCAGGCCCAAACCTTGAACTTTATTTTACATACTAAAGAACATGTTGGATGTATTTGCTGGGACCACTACTACTAACAATTAGTTCAAGACATTCCTATTGCTGTATTAATGAACACTTCCACAAATAATGACCAATACTCCAGTTGTCATAGTTTATCCTGTAAACTCACACTGAAGACATTGTCACCAACCCATGAATGTGGTACCAAGTGTCATTACTACTGAATGCCAATAGAACACCAAGACTGCCTTTTGATGCCACTGCTGTGCATTATGTCTCAGTGTCTGTATTTCCCATACAGCAAAGTCCCTTGTCTAATCCCAAGAACCACTCTGTGCTGAAGTGACAGCATCAATTCCCCTGCTGTTACACATTTTGTCAGCCCTTTGTGACACTGCACGGCAACAGGTCCCTTGAGACATTTGTCTGCAAAGGTACCCCAGATATGTCCCTTTTACAGTGTGTACTCCTGTCTTCTAGGATTAAGCAATTGAGAATCGAGTAGTGGCTGCTCCTCCTATATGCACTTGATCCTGAGAAACATCCTGGCCACTCATTTTGTTCACAAAAGCAAACACAGTGGGAGCAATTCCCTTTCCTAGTACAGGTGAAGTGTTTTGCCATCACAGGATCGCTTTCTTTCTTAATGACCACACTTTTCCCTTTCTGGCATGTTTTACTGTCATTAATTGTTAAGGGACCATATCATTAGTAAAAGCAAAGACCATCAGACTTTTATATGGACAATTTCACTGCCATTTGCAGATGAAAATCCATCCAAATCAAGGGATGTTGTGTGGAATGATGTGCCCATCACACCCTCATGAAAATACACTCCTTTTATGTGAGTTGTCTCTTGTTGACTCATCTTTTTAAAAAATATTCAAAACATTTCGTCTTTTAAGGTCGACAAGAAAAGATAAAAACTTAAGACAGTTTTGTTGTGCCAAGCACATGCTCATGATACTGTGAAAACACTGTACTAAAATATATGCTGAGAAAGCAGACACTTCAGTAAAGCAGCACATCAGAAAATCTGCTTAAATATGTCACAAAGTTTTAAAACCAAGAAAAAAACACCACCAACAAACAATCCTGAATTTTATTCAACATTGATGAAAACAAACTGCAAATTCTAATCTCCTTGAATGGCTCTAGCCCTAATTCTCCACTTCTACCTCTGTCTGTAACCAGAGATTATGTATTAAGTACTTGCAACCGCTAAAATATGTGGGAGACACAAAAAGAGGTGGGCTACTGCTACATCAGAAGCCTTGGCTTACCAAGAAAACAGCTTTAATATTCTATTATTACCAGGGAAATCTAATACATAAGCAGAAGTGAAGTGTGTTTGTAGATAATCTGCTTCTAACATTCAGCTGAGCATGAAATCTCTTGAAGAAAAGCCTGATAGAGATCCCAGGAAAACATTCCTTTAGCTCACTGCTTCTTCTTTGTTCAATGGGGCAGTTCACTTTGTTCCTTTAAACTGAGCTACGTTATACTAACACAGAAAGTATTTTTCCTCCCTCTAATCCTAAGAGGAGCATGAGCCCTTAATATCTTGACTTTGCCAATTTTAAAGTTTCAGTAAGTCAGGTCCTCAGAAAAGGTGTTTTACCTGCAAAATGATACATGAGAATCTCTCTTCCTCTGTGATACATGGTAATTGTATTTATTTTTCAGTGAATTCTGTGGTTTCCAATATGAAACTGTCTTAAATTTTATTAAAGTAAAAGTGTTAGATCTGTGATGTTACATAGCATGTATTTTCAAACAAACTTTCTGTTGTCTTTTGCCTCAGTATTTGATGTTTATCCAAGAAGTAGGAACATAGTAGTTCTGAAGAAGTAAAAATGATATAAGTAAATTAAAATCCTGTAGTTTTGTCATATAACAAGATGATTCTTCTCATGGTCTCTTTCTTCTGGGTTGTGCAATTTAAGGTGTGTGTTTACTTCTTTTGTGTGAAATTATATAATTCACAGTCCAAAAGCTTCTGTGACATGTCCGTGCATAGCCATCAGAAAATCAGCAAACTATCATAGGATTTTTAAAGAAGTTTTCACTCCTATCTTTAGTATTCAATTCTAAAGCTGTCTTTTGTTGGTTTTATTTAGGTGGGATACAGAGATTGTAATGTGTTGGAGTAGCACTGTCCTAAGGAGGCTGGGCCTTGGGTATTCATGCACAGTTTCACTTTCATGGTGACTTCTTTATTACTGACGCAGGCTTGCTCTCACTAAGTATTTTCTTCAAGCCACAATGTATTTTCCACTGGTCAACACATCAGCTACTTAAGACCAACTGGCTGTTCCTTCTAACTTGCTTTTAGTCATTTTTCCTCAAAACCAGGAATGATATTCATGTATCTGGCAGAGTAACAATGATAGTATATCTAACCAGAACAGCTCCGCCTGAGAAGCCAGTCATTGATTCCTCTCTGGTAGCTTGTCACCACCAGATGTCTGCTGAGTTTACACCCTGTGCATTTCCCATAACTGCACACACAAGGCATCCACGAGTGACTAAATTTTCAATAATAACACCACATTCTTTTCTGAACTCTCCTCTTCCCTACCTCAGCAGCTGCAGCTCACCACAGAACCACAGCCTCTCTTTGTGTTAGGTGTTGTACTTCTCTCTGGAGTGAAGGACTCTACAAACAGCACAAGAGTGTAAGATTGCTTTTACTTTCAGAATAAGTTTCAACACTCAGGGTTTGGGGAAGTGAGTTTTGCACAGAAAGTAATGAGAAATAGTCTACATTCAAAACAGAAAAACATTTCCGGGTTTCTATCAACAAGTACGGAATGTTCTGTTTTCCCATAAGAAGCAGTGGCAGTGAAGCCTACCCCTGCCAATAATGAAGCACATCTAAAGGAGGACTCAAAGCTCTGTCTAGGCGTGAGGAGTGGTGTCGTCCTGTAGCGACAAAATCGGCACTCACTGAACCTGCTCACCAGCTGTGGGTGCAATTAGCTGTGTCCAATTTACATTTGGAGCACAAGGGACCAGCTTTCACAGCACGCTTAAAACAGCAAACACAACAAGCTGGGGTTTGTCAACACAATGCACAGTTTCTCAGTTCAATGGGAAACTTTACAAAATGTATGTGCAAGGTATAATTACAGCATGTCACAAATAAAATTTCAAAAGCATAATTGAAACAACACTCATATCTTGGAAAAATAAGCTAGTTAATTGTTGTAGGTTCACAGATGTGTCGCAGCACACAATACAATTAATAAAATATAAACACCAATTTTCAAATCAACACAGCTTGATAATTTGAATTCAAATTTTAAGAACAGGAAGAAAAAAACTAAAAAACACCACAAGTCTTTCTTTCTTCTGTTTCTTTTTTCATGCTCTTTGTGGCCATTGAGACTAGTAGGAAACCAGCCAATTTAGTCAGAAAACTTTGCAGCTTAGCAGGGAGTTTCATTTGTCATCACATGCAATAGCAGCTGTCTCCATCAAGAACAAAGTTAATCAGTGCAGACTAAATAAATTAGGTAATTCCTTAGATTGTTAACATTGTACTTTTGAATGAAGACCAATCTTTGTCTTCTGATGCTGGAAAACTTCTCTTTCAAGTAAATCAATGTTGTGGTTTGAAACTAAGGAGCAGTGAAATTCCCTAATCTATTTTTTACCCAAATATTTTTGGAAACTGAAGATATTCAGTTTACACAAGGGACTCAAAGTGTTAAAATTTTAAAGGCAGAAAAATCAAGCAGGTTTATACACAAAGACTTCAGTATTTACTTTACGCATATGATCACTTTTTCTAAAAACAGTAAATCTTTTCACTTTGTTTCAGCAATGCTTGAAAAGAAAGGTGGTATATGGTGCCCATTTAACTAAAAGAGCAACAAAAACCTTTAGAGGATTTTAATATTAAAAAAAACCCTAGATCTTTATCACAAAAAAAAAATAAAAATAAAAAGAACAAAAACCAGAAAAACAACAAGCTTTCATGTACAACAGAAAACTTATTTAACCTTAAAAATCTGCTAGGCAATCTTGTGAAGAACCAGACATAAAACACATATTACAATAATTAAATATAAAAGAAAAGGTTGAGCATCACATATATTACCTACAGAAGCTGTTAAACAAGAGATGGGAACATTAATGCAAAGAATATTCATATTGTGATACTATCAAAGGCATACACCAAAGTGGAGTACATTTTTGCAAAGTCAAGGGAAAATTGCTTTTGTTTTGGCATTTGGTTTGACATGTCCTGTCGAAAGAAATCATAAGATGTTTTCAAGATATACTGAGTATATTACTTATAAAATATTGTGCTTTACTAGGAAGGAAGAAGCAAAAGGCTGGGGAGTTGCAGAACACTCACAGCTCCTAAAGTAGCATAGGTAAGCACAGTTACAATCTTTGGCCTTTGGCAAACTAAGCCTAGTCTTACAGACAGGCTCGGGGTGAGAAATATGGTTCATATGAATTTACAAAACTTACATAAAATTCAAAATTTTTTACATGAAGGGGTTTCATTTTGAGAAGCTTGAAATTATCTTTTCCTTCTGAAGATTTGATAAGGAAAGTTGGTTTAGAGCTTGGTTTTACAGAGAAAAAGGGACTAAATTTCCCTTGTAAGCATCTCACTGGAAGTAACAAAAACAATCACAGGTTTGCTCAAATGTATTTTAAATTCGTTCGTGGACTATTGTTGAAGGGCTCAGTGCAGCTATGGAGTAATGTTTCTAAAATTTCCATATGCCATTTACACAATGTCATTTAAGGAGCCTTTTTTCCTAAATCCCATAAAACTGATTTAAATCAGTTACTCTTTTTAATCAAATTCTGCTGGCCTATTTTAGAGCTTGTCCTTTGAATCCATAGATTACCCAAAGGAAATTTACCTTGAGAACAGTATGATAAAGTATTGACAAAAGTGTAACTTATCTTTTGACAATTCTTTTGCTTGTGAAAAACATTCAGTGGTTGAAACAGCTGTACCAGCAGCTACTTATATGCAGTTGCAATCTTGACTAGGCCACAGAAAACTCAGAAAGCTGAAGAATTTCCATACTCTTGATAGCTTAAATATTTTTTGTTTTTCTCTTTATGCTCTATTTTGAGTAGGTAAGGGATATTCTTATGTGTTTCGATATATTTTTGGTTTGTTTCTCTGGAAAATGCTTTTTTCAGGGGCATATGGGTGTTTGAAAGTGACTGTAGGTTTCGTAAACTGTGTCTGCACCTACCTCTGTGAGCGCCTATGCAGTCAGCAAAGGAGAGGGGCTAGAAAACAAGTTTTAAACTGTTCTAAAATACTCTCTCATAATAATTTTTATTGCAGCATATTCTGACCTTTTAAGTCATAAGGAACTGATATTATTAGAGTACTTTTGGTAAATGGGAGTCATCAAACCACTGTTCCTCAAGATCATTCAGAACAGTTGCAAGGACAGTTGATCTCGGGAGCTGCAGCTGGGGAAGGAGTGCCCAGAGCAGCACGCTCTCTCCCTGGTCCCGTGCTGTGCTGCCCATGTCAGATAAGGCACTGGGGACAACTGACAGCAGTGGTCCTCCCCTTCTGACCTGCCAAGCTGTCTCCATAATCTCCTGTGACTGCTAAGAGGGCAGAGTGAGCCTCCACAATGGAAATGCCAAACACCCAGTGCAAATTCAAACTTAGTGTGATTTCTACAGGAGGAAGCTTCGCATCAGATATCACAATTATGATTTGGACATTAAGAAACTTGGATTTGGTGCCATTTCTTAACCAATATAAATCACAAATATGCCCTGGAAAATTCTTTATTTGTCAGCTGTAGCCAAACAGTTTTCTCAACCCTGTTCAGAACGTGTCAAAACTATTACTTTAAGCATTAACTGGATGTGAGTATGCTTTTTGTTTGCTGACATTGGTTTAGGATCACTAGCAGTCAGAGTAATATGCCTTCTTGTTCATATTTGGGAGTTTTAATAAAGCACATATGACCCTGTCTTACATATCTTTCCATAAGCAACCTATAAAGTTTTGAATAGGTGTTCACTGACTAACAGAAGACCATGACCAGCTTTCTCTGGCATTAATCTGGGAATATAGTCTGCAAGTAGGAAAGCAGGCATGGCTGTGTTAAGACTGACAAAAATTCACAGCACTCAGTCTCACTGTCTCACAGGCTCAGCACAGTCTTGTCACTTCATTCTCAGCTGTACCACTCCTTTGGGGAAAGGAAGGCGTTCCAAACTGGGGTATCAGTAAAGTGCTGATGGTTGGAGAGAGGGAGAATCTGGAGGGGATGGATGATTCTGGATGATCACTTCAGTAAGTAACTGAAGGCTGCCACTCTGCTTTCCCCTTCGTCAGTACTCTGTGGCCATGGCTGCTGTGGGCTCCCTAGCAAGTGTTTAGAAGTGAGCCGAACCAGCTGAGACTAACTTTATAAAAATACAAGCTGCATGAATGAATCAAAAGCTATATTGCTAAATTCCAGGGGAAGACCAAGATATTTGAGGTTTCAAATTACTCCTTTATATGCCTCCCAACTGGATTCATTATGAAACTGCTTGTCTTCTAGAACATAATAATTCAATAGAGAAACACAAAAATCTGTAAATTGTTGGTTTGCTTTCATACCTTTTCTTTTTTTTAAATATTAAAGTATAAAGCAAAACTGCATTCCTATCACAAGAAACTTCTAAGCAAAGCAAAATTAGCATGAAAGGCAAATAGAGCAATACAGAGAAAAATGGTGCTACTCAAGAAACAGATAGTACTATTAAGATCCCTTAGTTGGCAAGACAGCAAGCCTGGACTGATTGCCAGCAGAATGGCAACAAAAACATTCAGATAAATTCCAGTCTCGCAGACATGAGGCCACACAGGAACATTTAAATGCAATGTAGTACACTTCCCTAAATAAGTGGTGGGGGAAAAATCCCTTCATTTTGGTAGAGGAGAATTTTATATTTGGTAAAGGAGAATGACTATAAGCTATAGGCAGACTTTTAACCTAGATTGGCATTCCACTCACACACTGAGTAGGCAAAAAGGCTTGACTTAGTTGATATATTTTATGATTCCTGTAAGATGGGGAAGGATTCTCTGGTCCTCATTCAGTCTCCAAAATCTCTGCATAAAAACAAAGCAGGATGCAGTTGGATCTAGTAACACCATAGGAGAATACAATGGATAGATTGGGAAGAGGATATAGATAATAGGATATCTAGAAACTCGGTAAAAGTCTATTCCATCTTGCAGCTGCAGTGTTCGGAGGAGTGCAACCCTATCCTTGGGCACTGAGGTGAAATTATAACCATCTTATTGTGCTGAAAAATAAGGTTGCCATGTTTTTTCCTAATATCTGTGTTCTCAGTTCTACCCTTTGTTATGATCTGTCTCCACAGGGAGCAGAATCTGGCTCTGGCTGCTCTAAAGTTTTTATGCAATATTTAATAAATGGCTCTCAGTTTCAGTCTGTTTTCCATAAGACATCATTTGAATTTTAATATATTTAGCATAAAATGTAAAGCCTATCTCTGTGCAGGTATTTTCCCTATTACAAAATTGCAGACATTCCACTTGAATGCTATGGGGGATTATACCTGAAGAATACTAAGATATGTGAATATCTGTGCATTGACATTAACATAAGCAGTGCAGAACAAATTTTACTAAATCAAACAGTATCTGATGAAATTTTTCAAGATTTAGAGTAACTTCATATATTTGTACCCTGACTTCAGTAAAATAACCCAGTGTAAAAGAAATTCCTGGAGTGTGAGGGATAAATTTGACCTGAGTTTTCATGTTAAATTCATATTATCTTTTTTGGACTTGTTTTGTACTTAGAATATGAGGAAGCCTTTTAAAGTATGTATTGCAACTCACTTTAGAAAATCACCTTCCTCTGATACATCCAACGTGGCCTCCCATGAATTAGATAAACCTGAATAATTTCATGCAGGAAGGAGATTTTCATAATTTTGTGCAAAATTGTGTTCAGTATCTCATGTAACGAGCTGTGCGTAACACCTCAAATGCAATGAGGGTTTTAACTTTGAAATCCATACTCTGTTTCTGTAATCAAACATGAATAGTATTAAATATCAGAGAATGTTTAGCATGATGAAATTTTCCACTTTCAAATAAACATACAATAAATATGGTGCCTAGTGCAATTTTACTGCATAGCATAAGTTGTATCTGCTTTGTATTTAGTATTCAGTAAGATACAATGAGTCTGCAAGAGAAGGTTTGAATTCAACTGCATCAATTTCTTCCCTCTTTGCTTAGCAATGAGACATCTCACTTTTCAGAGGGAAATGGATGGATGTGAGGTGAAGAAATGATGGTCCAGAACCAGAGCAGAGTGTTTGATTTGAGGTTTTAAACATTATACTCTGAAAAAGAACCTGTGGCAGAGGAGCACCCAGTAGTGCAGGCACCATTCTGTTTCCACTCCTTCCCCTTATGGGATCAGAGAACCTCTGGCAGCTGCCAAGCTTGAAATTCAACATTAATGCATTGCCACACTGGAGACAATCATGGAGTTAAAGCTGCACAACAGTGGAAAAATAGTGAGGATTCTGTTCATTTTTCGTACATGTTTATTTGTTAATGGTGGGGGCCATATTGGTTGATTTACTTGAATAATGCTGCCATTTTGCAACAAGCCTTTAGTAAATATTTAGGAATATTCATTTTCTGTTTAGTTGGATCCAGTAATGTCTGTTTATTACTTTAATTATTCTTGGTATGAACAGGCTTTTATATACTTAAGAAAGAAGACAAACAAATTGGAAAGTGTCCTGCTGGCACACCAGCATTTGGGAAAGGATAAAAGCAATACATCCTTAGACATTTATATTTATTTCCAAACTACAAACCAGCTAAGATATTTTATTCTGTGCAAACACTGGCAAGAGATCAATATAAACAAAATGATCCCAGATGAGCAGCTCCAGCTCATTGTTATGGCCATTTCTCCTGCAACTGCCTGTTTTAGCTATTGAACAATTGCTGGTATTTCTGACTTGAAAGTATCAGTTACTTTCCTGTGAAGAATCTCGGAAGCGTGGAGTAAGTGACAGTGGAAAATTGTATACTATGATGATATAAATGATACAAAAAATCATGGGGTTGAGGATAAATCTTTTATTCATAACTATAATTTTCATGCTATTGCGTCTCTATTTATCAGCCTTCATTGCATGTCAGTTTTCACATTCATTCTTTTGGCACTACAGCTCCAAGCAGTTCTAGGCAGTAAGACAGATACTCAAGATCTCTATCTAAACTTTCATTTTCTAGAGCATAAGTTAAAACCAGATGGAATCTGAATTACAAAAATACAGTAATCTCAATCCATATTAATAACCTGTAAAACCAGACTTTTTTGAAATGTAGTCTGCATATTGTCCTTTTATGTAGTGTTTGAAGAGCTTGTTTTATTTGTCATTATTGATTCTGAATGAAATCATTAAGATAGCTTTTACAATAAAAAAGCTACAGCTAGAGCCCTGATATTTACAACAAACTTTGGCTTTGGTGCAGTTAAAATAGTGTCTTTTTTCCATGCAAGCTTTAATTTTTAAGAAATTTAAAATTTCCATATTTGTTGAGTTGGCAATAAAAATCTGCACAAAGAACTTGAAAGAATGAGTACTTTCTTGTTGTTGCTATAGAGAGACTTCTAATTGCACACCATAAGAAAACAAATTCCTTAAAAACTCATGATGCACTCAAAGAACTGCTCACCCAATAAATAAAAGTCAGATGAGAAAAAGGTGCCTGTATTTCTAGACCAGCCTTAAGTACCACGCCTGCAGCCACAGTCCCACCACAGCTTGCAGCCACACTCACAAACATGTATCAACATCAGTTGCATGTCCTGCAGAATTCCCTACAATTAGAAAACCTCCCCAGGCCCTAATTTTTTTGTGATACTCCAAATATCTACATGATTCAAATTTTGATTCTGTGGAGTAATCACTGTTTAAAAGCCACTTATGTACATATGCACCCATACTGTGGGAGTAGTAATTTTTTAGGCATTTTTGTAAGACATTATCCCAAATTTCAAACATAGCAACCTTCATCAAGTCATGTCAACAATAAAACTGAAGGACTGAAGTCCTTCCAGTTTTGAATTAGGGTTGCATAATGTTGCAATTTAAGGATGTTTTTATTTCTTAATGATAATTAATAAAATATTGTTTCAGTTATTCTTTGAAGAGTATTGTGGATGGAGCACTGCAGGAAAACACTTATGCAAATGGGAGTGTGACTATATCAGATATTTTTAAATAACACATTGTCCATAAATATTTTGATACTGTTTTTTGAGTAAATGCACAGGAAGGATTCACTCAAACTGTTCATTAGCTCTAAAATAGGAACATCTTCATTCTACATTAATTTATTCTTTGTGTGAAAACATTTCTTACCTGAAAAACATTGCCCAGCTCAGCGAGCTCTTAAGCAGAGGAATAATGTTACTGTGTTGCAGCTTCTGCTAAAGGCATCAGTCTAGTTCTAGATTTGAAGTTAAAGCTATGTACAAACACAGAACCGAAGGAAAATCCTAACCCAACTGAAGCCAATGGCAATATTCCCATAGGCTACAATGATACCAGTATTTAATCACACAGTTTTCATGCTCAAACACCTGCATCCAACAGCCCTCCTTCAACTGCTGCTTCTAATATCACTATTTCAAATTAGCAAAAATGAGCAGGCATTATTCTTATATAGCTGCATGTATGACAAATATATAAAGCACATATTTTAATATTTTTATGAGGCAGTCTGAAAGTTCTACATAGAAATCCCTTAGTCATAAATATGGCAACACTGTCCATTTACAAACTGACAGAAGGCAAATACAATAAATGAGAGCTGAAAATGCAATCAGCTACATCTGTAATACAGAAATATAGAAATAATAAGGATGGGAGAGGACAAAATAGAATTCATGTTAATGGAATAACCTGGGAGAAGACATGAAGAAAATAAATACACTATGGGTAAAAGAAAACAAATATCTCCTAAATCAAAAGGAAGGTCAACTGATACTGGCCAGAGCGAAAAAGGATTGCTCAACATTTACATTTTTTCCCTATATTTAATAGAAAAGAAAAGGAGAGCATGGAGCTCAGTGAGATAAATATTAATGAGGTTTGGGAATATCTAGCAGCAGAATTAATAAAAAGCAAGTAAAAGAATATTTAGATAATTTAAATATTTATTATTCAGAAGATCTAAATCATATTCAACCAAGGATCTTAAGGAACTGACTGAGATGGATCTGACAGACATCTTTGAGACCTCACCGTTAAAAGGTTAGGTACCAAAGGATTGAAGAGGGATAAATCCTAGGAAGCAGAAAAAGGTAAAAAAAACAGAGAATTTCAAGCAAGCTCCCACTTTTTTCTGCCATACAGGATGTGACAGTACGTAATGTAACTAATAGTGTATCATTTAATGCACAGCAACATAAGAATACTCTTTTGAGGCTCTAAATTCTGTCTGTGTCCATGTCTGTCTACTTTGTTAGTGTCATTCAGTATAAGTCATTGCTGAATAAAATCAAAAGTTAATGGGTGTCAAAAAACTGAACCCAGATTAAGATTTGGAAATAAACAGATTATTTGCACAATAAAACAGAATCTTTAGCTAGAAATTTGTAGAAACTGAAAAGTTAAAGAACAAAGATTATAAAAAGAAACAAACAAGAGGGATACAAATAAAATTACTTAGAATCACACATTTGTTTTAATGCACAGAAGTCCTGGTATGCAAATGTTCAGCCACAGTGTCACTCGTTAAGATGGAAAGCAATGCCAGTTCTCATGCAGATGAAACAAGATGTGACATAAATCTGTCATGTGATTCAAGATCTGTCATGTGCCAAGATCGTGGATCAGTCACTCAGAGGTTAGTAAGATTACTGTTCAAAATCTATTATTGCACAGGATCACACCTGGGGTGCAAATGCATTCCCATCTTGGGAGCTGCCACCACTATCCCCTGTTCACCCCACTGCCAAACTGTTCATGCCCTGTTTTAGAGACCACTGGGTGTTTGACACTGATTCCTACTGGAAGTTGTTCCAGTATGTCACTCCTGCATTGGCCAAAACCTCCTGATTTTCAGCTACAACAAATGCATTGCCAATGTGAAAATTCCCAATATTGGCAATACTTTAAATAGTTACCCTTTATGTTAGGTGTTTACCTCTCTTTGTTTTTGGCAGACATTAAACAGAACCTTTCCGAGCCTTTGGTTTTTTGACTAGGCAAATGAAATTCTATACATTTTCTTTAATCACATTACTAATCCTGTTCTTTCAGCCTGTGATTCTGTCATATTCAAGATCAGGTCTTACATCACTGTCTAAACATAATACTGTTTCCCATCTTCCTGATGCATCCTAAGACGAAGTTTTCTCTCTTCTATTTTACATTGGTCATTACAGTTATCTTGCAGTGTCCTTTTGTAGACTTTTACCAATTAAAATCAAAAATCTTCTTATTCATCTCTGAACTCATGACTTTGCAGTATGCAATATCAAATGTATTTGTATTTCTGAGATCATCAAATCATCTAAGTTGACCCATGTGTTATTCTAGTCCTCTTCTGCATTGATTATCTCTCCCAGTTTTCTGTTTTGAGGAAATTTCATTACCACATTTTCCTTTCTGTGTCATGCTCATTAATGAAAATATTAAATAAGTCTTTGAAGAACTCCATTAGCATGCTCTTTTCATTGCAGTGCTTTGCCTTTAAATTGTTATCTCTCCTTTAGATACTTCCTAGCCTACTTTAGATTTCCTCTACTATTCCCCAACTTCTCTTGTTTAACTGGTAATTTCCCAAATGATATTATATCAAAACCCTTTATGAAGTCCAGATGAATGAGACCTGCTTCATTTCCTTTGTCAAAAAATCAGTTATTTTATCTGAGAAAAAATATCAGATGCTGCTAAAGTTACATTTTGCTGATGGTTTATTCTGCATTCTGATGAAACAGTGCTGTGTTCTCAGTTTTTACAAAGCCTATATGCTTCACTTATCCACTATCTGCATGTTTCTTAAATTTTCATGAGAATTTCTGGTATGCAGAGGCAATACTCATGCTCATCAGCCACATTAACACAATGGCTCTTTTGGAGCCATTACAGTTGATCGTGCCAATGGTCCATGGATTATATACTTTTCTAAGGTCTGGTGCACTTGCAAACAAAAGGGTTTTTTCTTTGTGTTTCTATTTCTTAAGAGACACTTTTTCTTCCTCCCCAAATCATCCTTTAATATTCACGCAAAGCAGCCAAACAAAGGAAACCAAGACACAAAAATTCTAGTTAAGATGATGTGATGAATACACTTAATACTGGAGCAGAAAAGTAATTTCTGTCTCTGCTGTAGCTTTTTTTGTGGCTGCTTTTGTGTTGTGTGCTTCTGTAGCACAGAAAGTCCCTGACCCACTCAGGGGATCATAAGCACATATGCAAATTCAGTCCCATTTTTAACCATTCATCCAAGAGAGAAGCTGTTCCCTGAGCTGCACAGTTGTGGTTTTGTCTCTCTCATATCAAATGTTGCCAGTTATCTCTGACTCTCACCATTCCCAAATAAAACTATTCTGAAGCAGATCCATGTTTGCTTCTGACCCTGGTAGCACTGGCCTCTGGACCAGAGAAACCCTTGGAGACTCAGATCATGTCTAACAATGCAAATTATTGAAGGTGTTTGGGAATTTGTTTGTCCTCTCTAAAGGTCTTTTCAGGCCATGCTCTAAAACTGGGACAAAGCAGGAAGAGAGTACAAGAGGAATGATGCCATTAGACAGCTTTTCATGGTTGCCCTTTGGTTGTCCTTTCCTAATCCTAGTGACATCTGTGAGTATGTTGGGGAAAAGGCCATTCTAGAACCAATTGAAAGTAATCCTGTGCCGAGTGGAAGGATTCAATTAGCATTAGCTGCACTGCTGTGTTGATTAATCTCAGTCAAAGCCTCCTTATTGTCCCCACCATTTGCACACATTTCTTACCTAACCCCATCCTGGAGAAAACCAATTCATTTGCTGGGCAGGGAGACCCTAGTATAGATTAAAGGTCATTGTTATACTGTGTAGACTCTGTGTTGGCTGGGGTAAGGTTTACTCCTTCCACACAATGCAGAGCTCAGAGGAACTCAGTCCACACTAAGTTCATCCCAGGTTTAGTGCAGGCACGGCCAGAGTGCACCTGCAGCATTTACTCTGCTCACTGTGTGCACAAGCCAGTTACCTGCTGCACATGGGAAACAGAGTATTAATGTAGCCAAGGTCGTTGGCCAGCAAGAGGGAGATGGGGAACTTTAACAAAAACAAAACAAAGAACCTGGAGGAATTCAGGTAGGGTTCATCATTCACAAACCCAAAAAATCCCAAAATCAATTCCAGCTTGATAAAAATACAGGTACTGAATCTGCAATGATGAGTCTGGAGATGATTAATTAAATCATAGAAGATTCCCATAAAAAGCCCTGTTGTAAGTTGCTTGAAAGAGAAATTGTGGTTTTACAAAAGAGCTTTAACATCCTTGCAACTCAGTTCATAGACTCCTCACCAAAGAGTGAAGGCTTTGTTTGGAACACGCCTGTGCTGAAGACCTCCTGTGTGACCACAGGAGTGTATCTTACTTTCCCTGTACCTTTGTTAGTTATCTATAAAATGGATAATATTATTCCTTTCTCCATCCTTTATCTCATGTGTTTAGGTGTTAGTTTCTTCAAAGAAAAAAGTTGCCTCTCACAGCAAGAAAGAAAGATTATGGAAGGGCTCAGTAATAATAACTCTGAAACCTAGACATTGTCTGACAAAGTAAAATGATTTCCTCTTTGTCTCCTCGCTCGTCAGCCAGGAGTATCAGGATGTGCAACTCTTATGAGTCCATGGATATATAATGGAAGGCTGCCTAGCTGGAGAGCCACAGGGCATTCAGAGTCTTTTACCAAGGGATATGAACTGTATTTGAATTAGGAGCAACTGACATTCAGGGTCTCCAACAATACAGGTAATTTGGACTTGTATAAGGAAGTAGGAAGTACCTATTAAAAAGAGAATTTGTGCAGAATACTGACCAGAAAAAGAATAGATAAGGGCTATTTTCAATAACTACCTGAAGTCATCATCCCAGTGAATTGGAAAAAAACACACACTTGCTGAAATGCATCCATAGGAAGAGAAAAATGCCGACACAGAGACTACTAATGAAAATACTTAATGTATAAAATCTAGTTCCACCTGCAGTATTGCAGTCAGCTTTGATTACCTTATCAGATATGGGATGCTATCATTCCTGGAAGGGCGCAGTGCAGGAAGTCAGGGTAGTTCCTGCTTGTGAGAGACGCTTTGATGCAGAGCAATTATGAGGAATTAGGCTTGTTTTCCCTGATAGGTTTCAAGGACACTGCAATAGAATAGAATTCAAGGTGAGGCAGAGGTATTAAAGGTACCTTTGCACTCAGTTAGAGACAACCAGTCTCTTCTGAGAAGCACATAGCAAATGATCACAGACTAAAGGAGGGGCTGAAGGGGGGAGCAGGAGAGCAACTTCCTCATTTCCACCGGGAGCTGTCCCTCTCTTTTGGGGACCCAGGTTACTGTTTGGTCTCCCTTGTGCTGTGTAGCTGCATTGGCCACTCTACTGATGAAGGAAGATCTAAGGGAGCATTAAAGTCACTCAAAACAATTCCCATTATAGAAACAGTGCACTGTTAATATATAAGTTCTATAGTTTTTTATAATCTTTTTTTTTAATTGCTATATAGGAGCAAGACCAGGAGACAGAACTGTCACAGAGGCATTTAAAAACCAGGTTATGTGAGGAACAAATAAGAATTATTTTCCTTTGCTAAGGAGATAAATTCTTCCTGTACCTAATAAATAGGTTATAATAGGAGAGTCTGCTAGTCTGAATGTTAAAATCTCACCAGTGGCCTCTTTTTGTCTGTTTCTAACAGCCCTCAACCCAACAGATTTTTTTGTACCATCATTTCCTATGCTGACAAATTTCTTATTTAATGTTCCAATCCTCCTTAGCTGGATATGTGCCCTCAAATATGTAACCATTACAATTTCATGTGTTTGGTGATTGACATGAAGTTGGTAACAGTAAGAAAATATGTATTGCATCCTTGTAGACTTGTCAAGACTCTGGAATGAACATATGCTGTTAGGACTGATTTGTCTGGCAGTCCAAAAACACTGATTGTTGTGGCAGGCTCAGATTCAGCACTGAGTTACTTCACCATTCCTGTTCTATCAAACCAGCAGAATTAGTAACTGAAGCCTCTTTGAAGGGGTAATACATTTCCACATTCATTTTTTAAATTACTGTGAAAGGACTATGGATACTTACGTTTTATGGAATGAGAAAAGGCAACACACTGGAGGACTGGATTTGCTGATCAGTACCTTAGAATTCCACTTGCACAAATAATTTAACTTTCACAGCTATAAAAGTCAGTATTGTTTTGTATAGTTTTAACAGAGTTCAGACCTTCATTGCTCATTAAAATTACTGCATTTGTAGTCATTGTTCTAATTATAATATATTAAAAAGTTCAATAATTTATAATTCCCGTCCTATAGAATTGAATGGAAGGCATCCCTCTTTTGTCAGCTGGTACCAGTGGAATTATTGGATTTACTCATACATGGCTTATGAAAAGCATAGAATTACACTTTTTTACAGACCTAATTTTTCACCTGAGAGCAATTCAGTAAGAACAAGGTCTCCTAAAGTGTTTACACTGGCCTTAGACACCTCTTTAGAGGTGACTAAGAGAGTTTCGACTCACACCACATTTAATCCTCAGATTCACTCTTCAGTTACCACTTGAAGTCTATAACTGTAAAACTTGTCCAGCAGTAATTGATCATGATCATAAACAGCCAAGAAGTAATTGATCATGATCAGAAATTCCTTTTGCCAGTGCTGAAGGGTTCAGAGTTTGTCTCAATTTTGCTGAAATATTTGAATGCACAAATTGGAGATGTGACAGATCTATATTGAATGACTTGACCCTGCAAATTCCATCATGTTGTCCTCAAAACCCAATTATTGATTATTCTAAGAGAGAATACACGTCTCTGGAACTCATAGCACACTGCATGGAAAAAAAAAAGATTATTAATTGAAAATTCAATATATTTGTATTTAGAGAGAGATTTTAAAAGTCACTGCAAGTAAAATCTGTCTTTTCACTTGGTAAATGAGGAGTCTTGGACTCTTTCTCCAATGACTTTATATTTTTGAATTAAATGTATTAATTAAATAGAAATTATAGCAGTCAAATCTGAAATCAACTCTCAAAATCAACCAGGCTCCAGGAAAACAGAAAGGTGAAGATCTATCTTAAATTCTGCTGAAGCTAAAATGAGATTTGAGTCTGTATTTTTCATGTCCTTCCCGCTCTAACCCTTGATCACCAAATAGAAGGTAGTAGTAACACCACTGCTGCTTCTCACTCTATTTTGTGCAAAGGGATCTGAAGCAGAGAGCCAGCCCCTGACATCTGCAATGTTCTAAGGGGGGGAAGTGTCAGAAGAGAATAGAGATTAAGAAATATTTGTTTCTCTCCTTGGCATTTACCATCAGTTTTATTTGGCAGTGTCTTATTCAATAATGTAGCTTTGGAAGATACCTAGTCATTCCCTGGCACTGGCATAGGGACACTGGTTATTTCCTCTGGTAAGGAACAAGAAATTCCCATGCTAAGCCAAAAAATACATATTGCATGCTGAGCCTAGGTCACCTTTGTGGAAGACTTATTAATTATTTAGTGTTCAGGGGGATTCTACCAGCTTCAGTTGTTCAGATGAATTTTTAATAAGTCACTATTAACATAAATGGAAAGTATAAATTGCTTGCATTATCCTCTATGCAGTGGTAGCAATGAGAGGCTTCTGCACTAAGGTCTAAGATGTGCTGTTTACCTAACAGGAACTGACATCTGAATGATCCTGTTCTCCTGGGAATGGCTTGAAAAATAAAACCAAAATATTTTCACCATAGTGAAGCTCTATTTTACATTAGCCAAAAGCACCTGAAGCAGTTATCTGAAGAACAGAAAAGAAAAAGCCATATCTTAGTGATGTGCTCAGAAACTTACCTCGAGATGGAACTATGTTCTAAGAGAAAATTCAGTTGAGCCAATACTTAACATCTGGCAAAAAACCAAATTTCTGTTAGGAGAGTGTGTCTTTTCCTGAAGCTTATTTACTGTATATATTTTTCTAAATACAATTTGTTGTTCTTGAAAGAAAGGTTTAAAGAACAAAATTGTAATTCAAGGATTCATTATCATTGAGAATTTCCAGTACTTTCTGTTTGCCCAAGAAATCAGAAAACGCTTAATAGGTATTTGCATTATATTAGGTTGTCTTAATTTTTTTTTTTTTAGATTTTGGCTGTAGCCAGGACAGTGAGTCAACCAACCAAGCACATCAACACTTGATGTGCCTACACTTTCAACCTAATGAAGACAAAATGGTTTTAAATTCAGCAAAGCCAACATCTACTTGAAGAAAAACTACAAATTATTTTTTCAATTAAATCTTTTATTTTTTTATTGAATACTATTTAAGACAGGTGGGGCAGACAGAGCTGCATTACAATGTTTTGTACGTGGCTGTCCCAGGTCCCTCTGTCCTTGCAGGTGGTTGGGTGCTCCCAGTTAACTCCATGACTTCCTGAGTCACTGAGCAAATTCTGTTCTGTTGCTCCTTAGAAGGGAATGCCTGTTGTGAGATTTGCCTGGTTTCACCCTCCTCCTCTCTGCAGTGTCTTTGCATGAGCTTCAAGCCATCATCTTCATTCTGCATCTCTTTTGCTGGCCCCACGAAGCCTGGAATTGTTTCTGTCTCAACACACTCAACAGCTTCCCTGAGGAAGGAGCCTGCACAACCTCTCTGCAAGACTCCACCCAGACAGGCTTCTTGAAAGAACATAAACACAGTTGTGAAGACATAAATAAAACAAATACCATCTGTCATGCTAGCATTGCCCCATATGTGTAACCACCTTTTCTTAGTCTTTTCAACTGATTTTCCGACATACCCAAATACACATTTGGCTTATTAGAGAATTTTAGCACCTTATGGATGCTATTCCCAAACATTCTAAGAGCAGTCCATACAACTACCAAAATAATTCTGGATTTTTCTTGTCCAACTACAGTCATTTTGACTTCCTAGTCAACTGTACAGTTAAGCTCCTTTCATCTGAATTATCTGGGATTGTTTTACTCCTTTCTGACTTTGTTGATTCCCTTACCCCTCACATGAGAGAGAAGCAAATGGGGCAAATTTACTTTGCACAATTTTCCTGAAATCAGCAGTGTTTCAGCATACATGACTTTTTTGAAACTTTTTTGCTTTTTGTCTACCAAATAAATTTTCAAAACTACTCTTAGTCCTTAACTTTATCAGTCTTCCTACTTTTGTAAAAGTCCTGTTATATATCAGGTTAATTTTTTTTTGCTACAAAGGATCTTGACTCCTGTTGAGTAGTATCAGAATCAAAAACACCAGAAGACAAAAGGCAGAATTCCATTTGCACTAATAGGTTGCAAATCCAGGGAGAATACATGAAGGGTAAATTGGTGTCCCACCATTGTGCTGCAGTCCACATGGGCAGAATTATGAGGTAGATGAATCAGAAAATGAAACTGCTCAGTATTTCCCAGGTGTGATAACTACTGTAAAAGGCATCAAACTTCCTCAGAGTCAAGTAGTCATGATCTTATTTCGAGGCAAAAGATCTCTATATGAAATACAGATCAAAAGGCAACTTGAAAACCTGTTGGTTGTGTAGCACAGAGGTTTACAAATTACTATGAAATGCAGAAAACTGTCACTGCCACACACTGCTTGTGCAGCCTTGGACAAATCATTTAATCTCATGGAGACCTAGAAGGCCTGACTAGAATGAAGATTCTGCTTTTTCCTCTCTTTTGCCTGTCCTGCTAATTACATTGCAAGTGTCTCTGCTGAGGAGCACAGTAGAGTCTCTCAGCAGTGCTGTAAAGCAAGTCCATGAATGAAGACAAAGGCTGTACTGTCCAACAGTGTGGATCCTAAGACATTAGAATTTGTCATGCTTAGATAGCATTCTTCTTACCATATTCTTATTAATGTGATAAACTCCTGATTCTCATGATGGAAGTGCAAGTGCAAATGGTAACATGGCCTTTCTCTGCGTTTTGGCCCTCTGGGACCAAATTAATTGACAGTTAATCAACTTGAAGCTGATTGACAGCTGTAACTGCAAGATGAGCAGCAACAACAAATTAAATGTCCTGCCCTAGAAGACAAGAAGCCTCCTACTTAATTGGCCACAGGCAGAGAAAAGGTAGAGAGGAAAAGAAGATCAACTGGAGGATATTGAGGTAGAGGAGGCTTAACTTTGCCCTTGTTTTAACCAATGTCAGTTGCTCTTAATGCCACAGTGGTGCTGTATCAGTGTTAAACCAGCCAAGTGATGGAAAAGTGAAGTTCAGACTCAGTTGCCATAGGCAGGCACATGATCAGCAGAAGTGCCCACCTTGTTCCCAATTACCATTGAGCAGACATGAGATACTTCCCTTTCTGCCATCACTCATGTGGGTTTTCCTGTTGTATACTGATATGTTGTACTACTGGCACTAGTTTCTCATTTATTATTGCAGTATTAGAACACATTACAACATCAGATCATAACATGAGAGAATGTTTGTGTCTCTCTCAAGCATACCCTTGGTGGGGAGGCAGAATGACAGTAAATAATAAGTAAGGGAAATAAAAACATATTTGAAAACATGTAAAATTTGGGTAAGGAAATTTTTTTATAGCCATGGCTTTGAGGAAAATTACTTTTATGGCCAGCTTTTCAACAGGCCTGTACAAATATTCCTATAATGTTTGCAGGTGCAACCATATGTATGCAAGGCATGACTGCCTAAAGAAAAACCTTTCAGCAAGCTGAGAGAGTTTCTTTTTTATTCCTACTTGCTTTTAAAACACAGGTCTTCTAGGAAAGAAATAACAACCTCCAGCTGAGCTCCTCAAGCTATGTGGTTGGAAGAGTGAGAAAGGTTCAGCATTTTGGGTCTTAAACTTCCCTGAGAAACCAGTACTGAACTTTTATGAATGTCACATTGGATGCAACTGGGTGCAGAAGATTGAAGAATCTGGCCTGAGCATCTTGATCATTCCATGTAACTTAGGTTTGGCTCCTGTTTCCTGCTCCTCACTCCCCAATTTACTTGCAGACATGGGCACACACATTCATGTGTGTATGCACACATGTGGAAGTTTATACTGGGACATGGATATGCACAGACACACCTACAGAGAGACACAGATACTGTGTACTTCAAAAAATGCAAATCTTTCCTATTTAATCATAACCTGCCTGCAAGCAATGTGTTTAATCATGCTAGAAAAGATACAAGTTGATAATTGTATTCAAATGAAGGAATTGAACAGAATTTAGAGGTTAGAAATCCTGAAGGCTGATTGCTAGTGTTGAGAGCATATATTTATAAGCAATTAATGGCATGCTTGGAGTTTTTTTTCTCCTACACATTTTTTTCTAATGATAAAGTACACCCTGTATGGTATCAACCAGCTCTATTATCAAATAGAAAGAAATAGATGAAAGAAAATCACAAAATCCTGTAATACACTCATTCTCTGCCCACACAAAACTATTCTCTCCTCCTTTTCTCAGTGGGCTGTAATTTCTCCTTACCTTTGAAAGAAAGCAGAATTATAAGAAAAATGGTAAACATGTTAAAGAATTGGTCACAAAATGCTAATATATTGCAGTCCTGTTGTGTCACCACCGGTATGTGGTGAATACCTACACATATTCAATAGCACTAATTATCAGGGACTGACCAAAGGTGGAGGAAAGCACTCTAATAATTCAGGACTGGATATGTGCACTTTTAAGAAAGGACAGATAAGCAGGACAGGATTGTTGGGTTTTTGGGTTTTTTTTTTTGGGGGGGGGATGGGGGGTGGTTTAAAATGTTACACTGAAATTAAATCCACAGTTTTTCCTCTTTTCTTTTTTGCCACACAGAAAACTATAAATCTTCACCCCATCTGTTGATTGGAAAAAATTTGGAAACAAGACTGTTTCTTGGAAAAGCAGGGTTTTCAAAAGCAAAAATTTTCACAAGAATGTACCACTTTTTTGACAAGCAAAAAACAGTCTTATATTCAGAAATTTATGGGAAAGGGCAGAGGAGAGGAAAGAGACTGGGATCTGTCTCAGAATATCTTGAAGGTAGAGTGCTTACACAAATATGGGAGACCATTCCAAGACTTCATTTGAAGGAACAGTTAATTACTTCAGTAATTGTTCTACCATGAGAGACCCTTCTCCTTAGAGTCTGGTGTAGAGCACTGTCTTGTGCCACAGGAGTATTGACCTGCTCCTAGATCTTCCTTCTGAGGGGGTAAAGAATTAATATAACTAAATATTGTATTAATTCAAACTCAAGGACTGCAATGACTTAAGGAAAAAAACTGGGATTGAAGAGGATCTCAATAGAACATGTATTCCACCTCCCTGCACTGAGCACAGGAAATGGACTGGATATAGAAGTTTGGAGCAGGGACCTGTTTGTGTGGTAGCCCTCTTCCTTCTCTTTTTGGAAGAATAGTGTAACTTAGAGTAGAGAAAAAGAGAAGAGAGGAAGATTGTTGTTTGCATCAACTCTCCAGAATTAATGTTCGTGAAATTGAACTCATAGGTTTTTTCCCTTTGTTGTCTTTAATTTCTTATCACAACATCTGACAAAAGTATTTTACCAGAAATCCTGAGTGTGTCAAGAAGTGTACATGAAATAATGACAGAATTATTGGTGTTTTCTCTCCCAAAGCATCCATCAGTACCAGCGTTCTCTAGTCTTCCAATATGTAAAGGTCTACTCTATTCCTGAAGTTCCCAGATCAGCACTGAGAAGAGACTTGTGAAACTAATACATCAGAAGACCTCTGATCTCCAAAGGATCTGAGTTTCTTCTTGTACCAAATATCTTCCTTAGACATTTGGATTTAGTAGCCAGGTCTGTGTTTTGGCATTGAAGGTTGCTGGCCTCCATGTTCTCCTACTTTCTGCTTTACCTGTCCAAACACCAGGAAACCATCCAGCTGCAGAGCATTCCAGGACTGCTGAGGCTTTTGTCCTGCTCAGCAGCACAGGCATCACGCAAGTCCCTTCTCATCATTCATGTTGGATGGAGAAGTCCAAAGACACAGAAATTCCATGTCATCTCTTGCCTCCATGGGGCTGGTCCTAAAATTCCTAAAACCTGTGTCCCCAGGAATTCTTAACCCATAGCAAAATACCGGTTCCTTCCTAGATGTGTGTTGCTGTGCTGTCATCTAGTGGCAAGGATGAATTGGATGTCACTCAGTGACAGTGGATGACAAGATGTCCCTTTGCTGGACTAAATGCTCGATGTTGGAGAGTTCATAACTTTCTAAGTGCAGCCCCAAGGCAAAGGTTCCTTCCTTGGTTGTGTTCTGCAGGCAATCACTGCAGAGAGACTGTGGAATGGGCTGAGCAATGGGCATTCAGTTGCAGGCAGCAGGCTGCACAACGCCATAGCATCTCCTGCCATGTCCTTCCTCTCCATCTCCTGCCATCCATCTTGGCTGTTAACTGTTTGCAAATACTTGAAGCTGAATTTCCAGCAGTGATTGATAGTTTCTTAACAAAAGCCATTCGGAGCAGTGTCAGCTAATGAAATGAGTCATTAAATCTATAATCATCTAAGCTCAAGAAGATACTTCTCTCAGCAAAAAAAAGTCCTTTCTCCTGCATTCATTTTTTAATTGACTCTTGGAGAAAAATTAAAAGTGCCACAATGCAGTTTTCCAGGAGAAACCAGAAAAAACCAGCTTTCAGAATGACCTGTATTTGGTTTGGTGTTTGGCAAGCTTGCTGATGTCAGCAGACAGACTCACTGACATCAATTTCTGAGGGCGTTCACTCAGATTGGGAATTTCATATGCCAGCTGATGTTACACTTGCTTGTGCTTAGTTTGGGTTGGCAACATTATTATTAACACATATAAACATTTACAGTCCTGAGTTTGTTTTTAAACTTCAGCTGCAATTCTTGATTTAATGTCTTACATTATTTTTTGTGAAATGATTATAAAATTATGTAGAAAGTAATAACCCTTAACAATATAACTGGCCACAACATCTTTAACACCTCTTTGGTATCACCCGCTGAACACTGCTGGGCTTGGCTGGATTAGGTAAAACAGTTGTAACATATCCTTTGCTTCAAATGCTGATTCCAAAACCAATTTGATAGGAACCCTGACAGCGGCTTTTCAGAACTTACCACCACAAAGGTGGGGTCTTCATAGTGTCAAACGAAAAGCTCAAGAAGCAATTCGCACTGCAAAGCACCATTGTCAAAGCAGTATTCTTGTATAAAATCTTCTTTCATCCCTGCTACATGAAGTCAACAAATAATCCTAAGATTCCTTACTATGAGGAAGTTGGAATTTGTGTTTATATTTCCATCTTACAGTACAAATTGTGTTCTATCTCTGAATTTAGAATTCAACAAAGTACAATAAAAAGATACCTAAATCTCCAGTCAAAGAGAAGGATGCACTGATGATATTTAGTGACAAGGGACACTTAAGCACATTCTTAAATAACTTGCCTCTCTGAAGACTTCAGTAGATTCTCAAAGGAGTGAAAGAATGATGCTCTAATTGTGACCTTTCTTGTTTTGTCCAAGTCCCAGACCTCTATCCCTATAGTACAGAAAAATATTAATGAAGGTAAGAAGCATTCTGTTTTTCAAATTATTATAATTAGTCAGAGGCAGCAAACCAATGACCTTTCTCATTGGAGTATAGTAAGACATTTCTTTATAAGTTCCAGAAGAAGTTTGGTTTATTTTTGGCTCAGAATTTCATTTTCATTGGGTGCTCTATAGAAACAAAGTTGCATCTTTTTAATTAAGAATTTGAATTACAAGCTGTAACAAGGTCAATCAGGTTGAAATAGATACATGCTTATTATAATGTAACTGCTTCTTCTATTGACTTGTAATATCTTGATATAGTAAATTTTGTACATAAATAAAGTGTTAAAAAATAGAAGGTTTAGGTCAAATACAATGAGTGAAAGTGTATGTGCTTGTATAAATAAAGGAGGGTTAGGCCTTCATACAGGGGAAGAAATAGAAAATAGAAATAGAAATAGAAAAAAATACCAACTCTTTCTTAGGAGGAGTTAAGAATGATTTAACAAGTATACATCAAAAAATAAAAGTGGAAGAGATGTCTCAAGCATTCCAGTGTCGCCTTGAAACAACTGGTCAGGGAGTTTTGGACAATGACACTTGAAATAAGATTGGGTTAAAAGCAGTATGTGAAGAAAGATGAGAGCTGTGCCATTCACTGCCAAGGTAACTACAATGCTATTTCACCACTGAATGTTGCTTTTCATGAATGGCCATTTGCACACATGTTTTACCCTTTTAGCAGCCATTCTTTCTATGTTCCTCCCATTTCTTTGAGAGGAGACCTTCGTGTCTGTTCAAATCTAAGCCATGCTCAAGGTCTGTGTTCTGGTTGTTCACAATCCCTACACAAATAGGCACAGATTGGCAGTTCTGACACTGGATGGAGGAATAGCTTGTGAACCCCTATTTTTCTTCACCTTTATATTTGTAATTTCCTCTTCGGAGCAACAAAGGGAAAAAAGATGCAAGGATATCTTGAGTTTGACTCGGTTGTTTCTTCATTTGATTACCTGTGGAAATAAAAGCATAATCATTCCATGTAATGTCATAATCCTCTCTCAGCCTCCTACTTGCACATTTATTTCTGTTTGTCTCAGCGTGGAAAAAGGCTCATAAAATTCCATCCTTGCTGATGATACTTTTGTATTGATAATCCTTGTTTTGACTTAGTTCTTTCTGAAGATGCTCTTAAAATGCAGATCACAGATAGTGTTACTTGCTGTATGAGGCAGCTTTCCAGTTTTCTTTCCATTTTACCTCTTTCTGAGCATGCAGGAGATTTTTTCCAATTCTCTTCAGTTCCAGAGCAGACATTAAAACTTATTTTCTTTATAAACATATTCAGCTTGGGCTTTGCAAAATTTCAGTTTTTGTCCTACAAGAACATCACCACAGAATTTTCATGTAATCTATGCATTTTGGTACTATTGAGCACATATAATGGATCTCTTAAAATGTGCTCATGTTGGATGGATTATTTTTAGTACTTGGAAGAAAAAATATATATGTGTGTGTTTGTGTGTGTGTGTGAAAATACTGTCTAGTTCACATAGATGAATTTGGTTAAATTCCAAGAAATTTGAATTTTCATATATATAGTTTCCTTTATTAGATAAGTGTGCATTCCTACACCCACAGAGAATCTGTACAAATTCATCTTTCATTCCTTGGGTGTGCAAACAATACCAAAAAATAGTCAAAGTTAGCATATTCTATATAAAACACATTTGCATCTGCTACGCACAACTTCCTACGCTCTTCATCTTTAATTTAGCAATGGCTGGATGATGAAGTCATCGAGCCTTAGGAATGTGCTCAGGTCAGGGTCTGCAGCTTTATACTTCATCCAAATACCATTTGGTTTGGCCCCTTTTACTGAGATGCAATCTATCGTGCTACAGAAGATTTAAGTGAGCACCCTCAATAAATCAAGCCGAAATGAATTTTCCACTATGAATTATGTTGCAGACAGCTGCAAAACCTACATGACTGGCTTTTTTTTTTTTTTTTTTTGTAAGTTTGAGGCCAAATTGTGAGATTAAGGATGGAGCTAAGGTTTGTGGCTGTAGAAAGGAATCCAAAAAGATTTTGCATGCATTAATTTCTCTGATGAGAACTGAATCTACACAAATACTTTGTTTCATTGCCTTTGACAACAGCTACAGGAAAGGCTCTTCTGTCTCAGCCTATGATTTGTGCATACTTAATGCAAGTCTGTCTTTGTAAGTAACAAGGCTTTTTACTTCAGCAATCGATCTGGGCTGGTTCCATAGCCAGAGTTAATTCTGGTCCATGCCACCATGAAGGCTGTGCTGTGGGTGACTAAGATTCTATTGCTCTGAAAGGCTGATGAAAATATGGAGCAAAATTTTTTACTCAGAGTAATTAAGTGTAGCAGTATTGACTTTTTGAAAGTTATTGTAAGCAACCACAGCCAAGGAAATGGCTCCAACTTTCCATCACATTGTTTTTATTTTGCAGTGGCCTCCATGACTTTCAGCAGCCTCTTTTCAGGCACTGGAGGGAGATGGCAGCATCCAGCATTTCTTATGGAAGAATTTCAAGTTTCAAGTGACAATATCTCCCAGTGTATCAAAGAACCCAGTTTAAACAAATGACCAGTTTGTCCTGGAGAGTTCTGAGAGAAGGACACAGCTTCTGGGTAGAATTCTTTAGAATGCTAATTCCTTCTGGAGTTTTCTCCATCTTTCTTGGCAAATCAGGAAGCTGTAAGTAGGGATTTCCATTGCTGCAGCAAGAAAAAAAATAAAACAGTATTCCAGCTCTTGGTATCGAAGTAACCCAGCACAGGTGGTGTGTTCACTGCCAAATACTCAGAGCTCTACACCATCAACTGGAAGAAACAAATCATTAGTGTAAGAACCTTGTAACATGCCAACATACTCAAGGCAATAAACAGGACAATCAGTTGTGCCACCTTTAAATTTGCAACACAAAATCCCAAGTCAGGAAACTACTTAAGTTTGGAACTTAGAGGTGTGTGCTGAAGATAAAGAGGGCATAGCATTAGACACATAAATAATTTGAATATTCTCCCCTTGGACATGAAAACTTCTCCATTCTCACAGTGATTATGTCTGGGGGTAGGTCGGGGATTTTTCCAAGCATATATTGAAATACAGGTCACTGTATCAGGTACCCTGGTTGTGAACACAGCAATTGGATAATGGAAAAGAGACCCACAAACAGCTGAGAAGTGGATCAGCTATGGTTTGTCTGTTGCAATGAAGTCCTGTATTTCAACATCAGTCAAAATTTGCATTTTTCTGCATTGTAACAGACAACCATTTAGTAGGTATTTGCCAGCAAGTGTGACTTGCTAATGCAAGATTCCTGTATTAATTTAATGGGAATGTAACTGTGTTGTAAAATACATAATCTGAAGTAACCTACTATGACATTTACACTTGATTACCATATCAATGCATGCAGATACCTTTGCATTAAAGGTGTCTTTGGAGGTGTTCCTTGAAAAGTGCACAGGCAATGCAGTGTGCTGTATTTCAAGCAAAGAAGTCTCCACAAGGAAGGAGTTAGGGTGGTAAATGGCTCTTCACTGCTTCAGCACCTTAACTGGGATGTTTCACTATGCTTTTCCTTTGTTAAACAACGAACGCAGATAATTTTTCACAAATAATTGTAGTCATTTCCTGCTGCTAATGTCACAGACATCAGAGAGGAGTGCTGGAGCAGGTAGCCAGGTTGTTCCGTGTTCCACCTGCTTGTAAGTGCATTATGACTTTGTAGCATGTATATATCTTTTAATATTCTTATGCTTTATGTCATGAGATCATAGGAAAGAAAAACCACAGCAGACAATGTGCAGCTGCCTAGGGAATGCTTGTCATTAACCTAGAACACCAGAAATAATGGTAAATTAGACTTAAATATTTCCTGAAGCACCTTGTAATCATAATTTTTGGGGGGAAAATTTCATGAAGAGACGTTTCACATCAAATACTTTTAGACAATCGTCAGAGAATATATAATTTTCCATGTTTCCTGTAAACTATACATTTTGTCCTTCACCTTAGTATTGCCCAGAGGTACCTCCAGACATCTTCAAATTAGTCAATTCACTTTAATTAAATAAGTTATTTTTCCTCAGCAGAACAATTCTCTGAATATAGTGATATTTCCTATTCTCTTTTTCCACATTAATAGTTCTTTTGCAAGCAAAAATGCAGTATGCAATGCTGGGATGGAACTTGTGCAAAATCTCTGGATATATATTTGCATTATGTAGCATTTTCAAGAACATTTTAACTCTGTAGCTTTTACTTCACTGTCATATTTCGTCATACTTTGAGTTCTGGACAACTGCATATAGGAAACAAACTTTCTTTAATATTATGTGTCTGCTAATGGCAATAGCAGAGTGTGAATGCCAACTTTAATTGGCAGAGCTACCAAAGGAGAACAGCCAGCAATGGTGAGCAGCCCCAGGTGATTCTCCATCAGAAGCGTCTTCCCCTGGATGCAGGGCCTGGTCTTTTCCTGGCTGAGGGTTTCAGTGTGGGTTTGGGTTATTTGCTGAAATGAGAACAATTGCCCTTTTCATTACAAACTTCTAGAGACCCAAAACAGAACAAAAAGGTTAGGATTGGCCCAGTTCTGCTGTTGAAGGGATTCTAAATGATGCAGAAGACCTAACAGCTGCTGTAAAACTTTTTTTTTTTTTTTTTTGTGGCAGATTTCTTCCTATGCAGGCTGACTCACACGAATTGAAACAAAATAAATGAGAGTATAATATTATGAAAGACATGAACCTCTAAGGTCAGCTCAAACTCTGACTTATCTAATATACCACCTTCTTCAGAGCAGTCTCTTTCTCTTCTGAAACACAGATGACACTGCTGAATGAATGAATCCCATTAGCAAAAAAGTGCCCAGATTGATCTTTCTGTACTTTCCAAATGTTTCCTGGAGGCACACAGACCACACACACTTGTCAGGTGCCTCACAATGGCTTGGATGATTCCAAGTACTTAATCTAATTGAACTCAACCATGGCTCCACACAGCATAACCCAAAAGCATCTTTAAATGTCTTGTGTCTGCAAGATTTGTCCCAAACAGCTGAGCAGCTTCATGAAAACTGCCTTTCTCTCGTTCTTTCTGTTCTCTCAAAACCATGTTACTCAAAAACATCATAGCTCCACATTTACCCAAGATCACTGCTGCATCTTCCAATCCTCAAGGAACTGGACATTTATTTTACACTAGGAATTTATTCACAGGGACTTGTAGTTACATAGTGCTCTAAAGAATATTTTTAGAAATCTGAAATTTGAATAAATTCATACCATATATTTGATATCTACTTTATGTGGTTTTTACAAGAAAAAAGGTTCTCCTGAACAAACTAGGATCTCAGATATACAAAATATTTTTAATGAGTTTTCTAAATAGATGATCTTGGCATTTAAAAATCATCTGAGGCAATGAAGGTTTTTATTCCTCATAGGGAACTGAAATTAATACCCAGACCAACTGGTATTTTTTGCTGTACATTTAACCTCTGAGGTTCTGACTTGCATCTTTTTCTATAACCAAATTATCATTAAGATATAAGGTCAGTGGCATAGATTTTGCTGTAAATGCATATTAATAGAGAAGAAGGAAATCAATTTTGCAGAGCCCGACATCAGGGCTGTCAGGAGAACCAGTGCACTACATGGTTAATTACTGCAGTGCTGAAACACTTTGACCAGCTACAATTACCCAGTTCTAAAACTGGAGCAATTAAATCTCTTTAGACTCCTTGCTGCAGAAGTTTGGGAGCTGTCTGATTGTGTTCTGTGCTTTGGAAGGACAGTCAGGGGGTGTTCTGGCTCTGAGGGCCACCACAGTCCCCACCACGGTGAGCCTTGACAACCAGCATGTTCTTGTCTCCTCCAGCTCAAGGAATTCAAGCTTTGCCCAGCACCACATCCCTGGGCTGGGATGTCCTTTGGTTTGTGCTGCCCTCAGAGGGGTTGTGTCTCATATGCAGGGCCCCTTTCCCTCTCCATAGTGCATAGCCCATTAATGCTGAGCCTTGCCATTAATGCAGAGCATTTCTGTGTATCTATAGCTACTTTCATCCAGGCATAGAAAAGTACTTACAAATGGTAATGTGTTAAACATAATAACACCCCTAGGAGGGAGATGCAAATTTCAGCACACACTTTAGTGGAGCAGAAACATATCAAGAACAACTTCAGATGGGGGTAAATGGCTGAGATGATGAACAGAGAGCCTTTAGGAGTGAGTCTGCGTCAGGAGCTATGTGACTTGCCTGTTTCCTACACTAAGCCAATGACATGAGCTTTTTTTTCTTTCCAATTCTTAGAGTACCCAGACATTCCAAGTGAAAATCAGGACCTCATAGTTTCGTGGTACATGGTAAAGCCTCAAACCTAAAGAACTTAAAGCCTAAGTAAATGAGATATAGAAAGCTTAAAACAGAATACAGTAGAAAGAAGTGCACAAAGTTGAGCTGGGAACAGAGTCCCTGAGTCCCAGTCCAGGGACCTTGCCTCCAGACATAATTCCTTTCCTTTGTATTAGTCAGATGATAACTTGCCCCCCTCTTGAAATTAAACACTTCCATTACTGAGGCAGACAACTCTCCTGATATCTTGTAACATTAGGAAAAGGTTACTTTTAATGTTTTCTGAACTAGAACATGACAAGGAACAACCTGAAAGAATGAAAGGCGAAGTTGAAACCAACAGTTGAAAAGCGAGAATTACATAAAATCACCTAAACGTAATTCCAAAAATTCAGGAGTGTTTCTTGCTTATTAGACAATTTCTGAAAATTATCATCTTTGAGATAAAAAGCAGGGCAGTCAGCGACCTGTAATCTCATGATGCACAAGCAAGAGTATTTTCCAGTCTGCACCCAAGGACTCCTCAATCCACAAGGAGGGACAAATGCCCTCTCTCTTTTTCACCAAGGCAGTCCCAGCAGGGCAGCCCAGCTCTCACTTAGTACAGCCCTGCACATCAAATATCCTCACACAATTCAGGATGTGTGAAACAGCTGCCTGGGCAACAGAAGAGGAAGACCCACCATGGATGTGGTTTGGGGTTTAGATGCAGCCCTGGAGAAAACCTTCTGCTACCCTTTTATCTTTTGGGTGTTGGGTTTTTGGTTATAAATTTGACCACAGAGGGGAAGCCTGGGCTGCCTGTACCTGTCTGAGTGCTGCTGAGTCATTCCCCAGCTTCCATCCGTGTATTAATCAGAGTTTGTACAATATTACACTAAGTAATGATGCACTAATCTGTTATAAAACTTGGGGTTTTATTATATTCAAAATCAAACTACAGGAGAGCTGTTGAGTTATACCCATGTCATGGAGCTTTGCCAGCCCTCACCTGTCCAGCTCACTCAGGCTTGCAAGCCTCAAAGAATCCATTAGCTCCATGAAAAATGAACCTAAACTAAACTACAAATAATGAGATGCAGTATCTTGGTCAACATTAAAGTCTTCAGACAGATGATACCAAGGCAAAAGGATGTGCTGTGACATGAGTTTATGTTATTTCATTGTTTTTGTGCTGAAACAACTAAACTTCAGCAATCTAAAATATATAGACTAACAAAAATCTCTTGGGAGAACCTCCAGCAGCACTTTATTGGAAACAAGAGACAGATCTTTACTTTCCATTTTATCCATAGGACCTTATTCCTCTTGTTCACCTGAATCTATTTCTTAGGAAATAGCAGCCTTTTGTCATCTCATCTATGACCTCACCAGGTTCCTAGCACATTAGCATCTTTTCAGATTTAGTACGATCTTCACTTGGGGTTATCTGATTCTTTTTTCACTAGTCAGAAAAGCAGGACTTGCTTGCATGCTCACAGTAACATCACAGAGAAAAGTATTTGGCAGTACAATCAGCAGTTATTAACCTTTGGGCATAACTCTGAAAACCAAAAATTCCTTTCTGATTTGTGTTCTGTTAAGTCACAAATACAACACTTGCAGCAGATGATTTTCTGTCAGAGAAGCGATAGATTGAACGGTGGGAATGCTGTGGTGCTGGAGGTTAGTATTTTTCCTTTTTTTTTTCCTTCCTTCTCTCAGAGAATTTTGTCCTATTTGTTGTCTAAGAGATGATAACATCTGGTGCTTAAGAGAGACAAAATAAGTGGCCAAGGTGGGGGAAAGGGGTGCTGCTGGCTGCAGCCTCTTAGCGGGAGCTTTTCTCTTGGGAAGGGCAGAGGTGTCTTCCTTGGCAGACACCTGTCCTTTAAACTAGGACATATGGATAGCTTTTAGCTTAAATTAAAATGGAAAAGAAGTTAGAAAATTAGTACAGCATAAGAAGAACTTGTCACTGTCTTTTAATGGTAACGATCAAATAATCTGTGGAAGTGATGTTTAGACAATGTGAATTTCAATGTAGTTGAAATACACGACTTTGAGATAGCACTTTTGGAAGAACCACCTCATCCTGCAGTTTTTTCTGTTTCAGGAAAGGAAATCTCAGATATAGAAGACTAATATTTTAATCTGATTACTCTCAGAAAGCAGATGATTCAAATCATGACAAAGCCTAAGCAATGGGAACAGAAGGTGGCGGGGGGAATATTAAGCAAAGTGTGGAGCACACAATGCTTCAATCTTATGGTATCAAAAAAAGCTCCTTGTTTCTCAGAAGCACTGACAAATTTAGTTCTTGGTCTTCTGAAGGAAATTACTGAGGAGCAAGAGAAGATTTGCAGACAGTAAGGCAGCACTTTCTGCTTTCATGGGGAGAGCAGGAGGATGGTGCTGCTGCCCCACCTCACATCCTGCCTGCTCTGTCCTCTGCTCTGGCACCAGAAGGAGATGTCAGTGTGGCTCTGGGGTGAGCAAAATGGAGATGTCCCACAGCCTAGGCCTGCCAATTTTGACAGCAATGATGGTCTGCCACTCAAGATACTTGGGGGTTTTTTGCCAAGCCCAACTGTGAGCACCAATGGATACCAGAATAAAACAGAGTGATCTGTGGGCCAAAATAGTAGTCAAAGATCAAAGAAATGAAAGAAAATTTAGATCTTTGAGAGGAGAAGCAGTAATCTCTGAACAGGAGCTTAGCAATTCAGACACATTTGGAAAGCAGTGGAAGAGATGCACACACGAAAGCAGACACCAGAACACAAATCCAATGTGAGATAACTCTGTGTCAGATCAAGGTGTAAGAACATAGACAAATACCAAATCATGTATTCAGCAGAGGTGTTTGGGGGAGAATTATAGAACTCATCAAGGGATGCTGAGACCTGTCTAAGGATTAAAATGATGAAGCAAACTTATGAGAGCATTCACAGAGCTGCAGTTCCAGCACTGACTTCCAGTAGGCAAACTTTGATCAATCATGTAAGATTTAAAAATCATGTAAGAATTAAAAGTGAAAATTAAAAAAGGGAAGGTTCAAGGCTGTCAATATGTCAGAGTAGCAGGGGAGAAGCAGGAGGAAAATGTGAGTTCCCTACATCTCTCATAAGCAAAGGCAGTTCTCACCGATTTCAAGAGAAGTAGCTTGCACACACTGAAGGCAGAATGTGCCCAGGAGTCATCCTCTGACACAGTCAGCTAAGCACCTTTCAAAAGCACTAAATGCACATGCTAAGATATATCCCTAGCTGCATGAAGCCACTTAGCAAGAACCAAATGACAGACCTTGGGAATGCTTTGCAAGATCAAAATCTAGACTGCTATGTCTCCAGTTTTTCCCATTTGGAGATTAATCCAATGGTGAAAATCACTTCCAAAACTCTTAAATTGGGATAACTGAATTTTCAGATCTGTATTAATAGCAAGGATCTCCCTGAGCAAACCAAACCAAACTAACATTGACTGGTTTTCTGTAGAGTATGCTCAGTTTGCCTCTGTGTAGTTCCCAATATCTAATAAGGCAAGAGATGTACTGGAAGTTTTTCCTCCTAAGCAGAAACATTAGGAGCACCTTTTTCTACTCACTGCCTACAAACTATGTAGAAAAGTCTTGAAGACCTCCATGCTTGTGCCAATTCCCACAGCTACATGATTCCAGGAAAGCAGTCTGAAACATTTCTGTCTATGTTTTAGACATCACAGTCCTGTGTGCTGGTCAATGGCTTTCCAGTAGATATTTTGCAGTGGTCCCGCATTAAGTCTCCATGTGTCCAGAGCTGCTGTTATTGTAAGGGTTTAAGCACTAAATGTTTAAAAATTAAATTTTCAGTATGATGACCTTGGAATGATTCCAGGATACCAAGAAATATATATTAATTCAGAGAAATCTTCAACATCACTACAGAATTTACAGGGCCGTTTCCTATTTTTGGTTTTTTATATGTTTGTGTCTTTCTCTGTTTTAGTTTTCTAAGTGTTTTCATTGATTTCTTTTTCATTTTCAGCACAAACTGAACACAGTTAATCAGTAGATACAAAATGCATCCTGCAACATTGCCAGTAGCCTAACATAAGTGGATTCAATTGCTGAATTGTCGTAAGATTAGACCTAAGCCACAGTATAAGCTTCATTGATCCAAGCACAGCAAGATGTCCATTCAATAATATGTGTTTTAGCAAGGTTTTCCACTTGTAAAAACTTCCTGCAATTTAGTGTTCATCCAATATGCACTATAAACATAGTGGATCAAATCTTGTATCAGTTTAAAGAACATCTCACTCCTTAGGAGGGAAACAGGGTAGCTGGGTGTGTTGTGTAAGCAGAGACACACAGGGAGTGAAGTTCACTGTCAGAAGAGGCTCATCTGTGGAAAATGGGCACTGGTTTCCTGACAAGCTCTGGGAGGACAGGGTATGAAAGCAGGAATGAAGTGCTGCTGTTGATAAAGCCGTGGGCTCAGTAAAGCTGTTGTTGTCACCAGCTGAGTGGTTCTTACATGGAAGGGGAGAGGTCACCAGGAGCTGCCTGGCTCTGCTCGCTGTGCAGTCCCACCCCTGTGGTACCTGAGAATCCCTGAGGGCTGTGTGACCCCTCACAGTGCCCTGCAGTGGCACACTGCTGCTGCCACGCTGTGCCCACGGGAGCTCTGGAAAGGACTGGTCCTGCCCTCACAGCCTTATCTGTGCCTATGGCTGTCTCTCCTCACAGCCTTGGTTGCCCACCTCTTGACATGAGATTTCAGTGGGAAATAGGGTCTAATACCACATGAGATAAATAATGTGGGATTCCAGATTACTCTGGGCTGAGGAAAACAGGGCAATGGGACACTGAACAGTGTTTCCAATATCATTGACACATACCTGTGAATATTAAGGGGCCACATAGTCTTCAGCATGGGCACTGATTCTCTTTGGGCTGGAGCAGAGACAGCTGCCAGTGCGTGATTAATTCAGAACAGACCCCTCATGACATTAGAAGTTGTTGGGTTCCTCCACACAGGGATCTTTCTGTCAGAAAGACAGGCAAAAACCTCAAATGGCAGAGCTGATCTGAATGCATCCAAGGGCTTCTATTGATGCTCACCTGGCACAAGTCATGAAATTAGTCATGAAATGATGTGGCTGTGATTAGACCACAAATAAAGTGGGGATGCCAAAGGAAGAAGCTGAATTGCAGATAGAGTTTCAAAGTCAAATATCCCTATCAGGGATAGTGATTTAATAGCATCTAAGGCTTCTTTGTCACTAGAAGGTTTTCTTTGGATTTTTCTCAAAGCCCAACTCTTATTTGGTTCCAAATGTCTAAATGTAAAAATTGTTTTTCAGTCTTTCATCATAAACTCTTAAGTGCACAGCATGCAGACTTTGGTATCAGAAAGGACTGACAGCATAATGACTTTACATGCATGTGAGACTTAAAATTACAACCACTATAGTCTTATTCACTGGATGTTGCCCTTGAGAATAAACGTGGGTACTGGTAAACACATTCCTATATACAGTCTCAGTGGCACAAACACCTTGTCATCTTTCCATGCAGATTAAGAAAGCCCTTTATTATATAAATGTCCCCATTTTTATTTTCCAATTGGGAACTTACAGCATATATATGTATGTTATTCTTGGTGTTGCTTGAGGAATGAGTCATCCTTATTTCCACTGAGAATTGCCCCCAACTACTTTAGTTCCATGTAGGGAACTGTATTATTTTGCTTAATTACATAAAGATTTCAGATCACTAAGATTTTATGTTATTAACGCAAACATCAAATGATTTAAGCGAGTTCCTAGAATACCTCAGTGAAAAAATCAAAACAAGTGCCTTAGAGGAACTGTTTCTTAAGTTTTGAAAGAGTAGGCAAATGAAAAAAAATAAGTTAGTCAAGTATTTTTCTCACAGGAAAACTAACAAAGAGAAAGGCAGGGATATCTTCCTTTCCAGGTGAAGCCTCCTGTGGCTAATCTTTCACATTTTTATTTAGCCTAAAACCCCACCCTGCAAAATCATAAACAAATCTTTAAATTTATGATCTTGAGAAGTCTACCCACATGAGCTTTTGCAGGATCAAGACCTGAGAGAGTGATTTCTGTTCATAAAGCACTTTTAAAGTTTTATGTGCCAAATTTTGAGAACAATCTATTTTCACCCACCCACTCTGACCTTATTTGCTCAGCAGGCACTATTTCTAGAACTGCCAGAAACCTCAACATGGCTGTACATTTTGCTGTCAGCTCTTGAGGAGATAAGGCCAGTGTTTTCAAATGCTTTATGCACTTAGGCAGCTGCTTGAATGGTTCCTCACAGACGTGCTGGGTATGGGGTTTTTCAGTGAATGCAGATTCAGGGAAGCCCTGCATAGGTCTATTAATTCCATGATTACAGTCCTGGGACAGATTTCCTTTGAATGTAAAGTATGGCTTGCCAAGAATCAAAGTGGGGAAAATGGCCTTAGATAAACTTTAGTAGAGCAGAAACACATGAAGAGCTCATCAGAGGGTGTCTGGTTCCCCCTCCCTGTCCTCTCTCCAGGAGAACCAGGTGGCTTTTGTCACAGCGAAAATCAATCACACTGCTCCCTGCTCCCACCTAGTCACTGTGTGTGAAATAAACCCTATTTCTAGGGTTTAAGTAGGATAATAGGGGAAAATGTAGTTTGCTTCAGCTTATGGATAATACACAAGGTAATAATCTAGAGCAAGATGTAGATTTAAGGAAAAGATCCTAAATATATGCTTGTACAAATCTTCCAAATTTTGTTAGGAGTTCCACGTGTGTGAGGCAAAACACTGACCTCACACCTCCCTAAACTCTACTGTAATATTTGATCCTAAATATATGCTTGTACAAATCTTCCAAATTTTGTTAGGAGTTCCAAGTGTGTGAGGCAAAACTCACACCTCCCCAAACTCTACTGTAATATTAGAAAGGTATCAGTTAATCATAGACTCATAGAATTCCTGAGTTGGAAGGGACCCACAAGCATCATCAAATTACAGCTCCTGGCCCTGCACAGGACAGCTTGACAATCCCATCATGGGCCTGAGAGCATTCATTGTCCAAGTGTTCCATGAGCTCTGAAAGGATTTGTGCTGTGACCACTGTCCTGGAGAGCCTGTTCCAGTGCCTGACAACTCCCTGGGTGAAAAACCTTTCCCTGATATCTAACCTAAACCTTCCTTGACACAGCTTCATACACACAGCTTTGTCTTCAGTACTTTGTGCTTTACTATGCAGTGTCTTGAGCTTCACACCAGAAGAGTTTCTCAAATATAATTTTGCACTTTGTGGTCAAAGAGTGAGAAGTGAGTAACTCCATAATTGGTAATGGAGTTTACAGGAATGTTCCTTCATCCATGATTGCTTTCTTCTCTTCTTCTCCTGAAAGCTGCATTCACTGTACAAACTGGTAGATGAATAAGACTGACAGTATTTGACTTGAAATTCATCCTAGTAGTTATTAAAGATAACAGCTTGTCTGAGCTTCTTAATATAAGGAAGCCTTCCTAAAAACCAACTCTGATAAGCATAATCGTTTCCCTTGCCTTTTAAATTCAGGGGCTCAACAATGTCTTCAGTGGTAATTCACTTCAAACAGGACACTACCAAAGCCTCTGGTTAAATGAACCCTCACACTAGTATATTCACCTCTTGAAGTTTTCTTAATATGTAACACAAATGCCAAATTAAAAACTAAATTCTGAGCATATAGTCTGTGGGATTATTCCTACAGGTAGTCACTGTAGAATTTAGCACATTTCTGGGACATACTGGCAATTACCATGACATATCTATGACACATAATATTTTGAAAATATCCTTTGTAGACCCTGATAGAGTCACTGGATACAACAAGAAAAAGGATATCTTGGGACAATTCACTGAGCCTTTTTGTTGCTGAAGCACATGTTAGGAAATCCACGGTGTGTTGCACAGGGCACAGCACACAGCATGACTACAGGATACATCACAACAGGCTCACATTTTACAGATCAATCCCAGTTGTGCTGTAAAATTTTACAAGGCTCAGACAGACCCTCTGTGGTGCCCATCCATCCAAATTCGTACTTTGGCAATGTGGACACTCAGTCTGGTTGGTGAGCTGAAACAGCTGCAAGAAAACACAGAACATGGATAACTGAGTCAAACCATTCCTAGGTTGCAGATAAAATTTTCTCCCATTGGTTTATCCTGCAGAAAGTGGGAGTGTTTGAGCTACAGCTAAAAGCTGAAAAGAGAAGCTCAGAGGATTAGACAAGCTCAGTTTCAAATTCCTGGCTATCTAATTCACCAGCCCAAATTAATTTAAATATTTTAAAACCTGATTTTAAAGTAATATAAAATATTTATAGATTTTAATTACAATTGACAGAGTTGGTTAGTTCAGACAAAAGTATCAACAGACTGGAGTGGGGAGCAAACACCTCCTCTGGGGGTGTAGAGCTTGATAAATATTGATATTGAAAACCCAGAAGCCTTTCCTTTGCAACTCCTGGGAACAGACTATTTCCCAGGTGTACCCCACTGTAGGGATTGGGCATTCCTTTAATGTGTAAGTAGCTCAGCAGAAGGTGCTGTGCCAGAAATCTCAAATCCCTCTGCAGGGCACGACAGAATGAGCTGCTCTGGGAGGACTCGCAGCTATCACGTCCTGCCAGCGCAGTCCCTGAGAGAGCCTGTGGTTCCCATGTGGAGCCAGCAGCACAGAGCTGCTGGGGGCTGGCAGTGGGGATGGAAGGGCTGGAGAATCCACATGATTCACCACCATTCAGGGAATGGCCTGAATGGTGGTGAATCCACATGAATCAGTGAATCAGGGCTGGCCGGATGTCACACTGCACTTCTCTGAGCCTCAGCATGGGAAGGATTGGGAGGGATCTTTCCTAGTAAAGGCATTTACACCAGGAAGAAAAAGAGGACAGTATTGGTCCCTTCATGCCTCAGCTGTGAAGTACAGATATTTTCAAACAAGGACTTAATCTGTAGGAACCACTGCTTGCAACTTGTCCAAAGAAAATCTACACCTCTCTTGGTGTAATTGAGCAAGAAATATACAGTGTGGGCTCTGACTTTGTGTCTTGCTGGATGAAACTTAAAAGCTATGGTGGCTTACAAGCAAGCATCAACACCATGAGTTTTCAAAATGAAAAGGCATCATTCAGAAAAACAGAGATCAAACTCCAAACATCCTTAGATACCTCTGATAACTCACTTGTGAAATGGACATCTGCTGCTACTGAGACTCCGCTGGATGCCCAACAATTCAGAACTCTGCTGAAAGCTTGTACCATAAAGGTGAGAGCAGTGGCCAAAGTCTCATCAGCAACAACAAATAGTTGCCCAAATATTACATGATAGGCACCATTATAAGAACATGGAAAAGAGGAATGGCTTTAGTGGAGATATAAATAATGCAGACTGACATGAACACATAGGCTGTGTGAGCTGAGAGAGGCTGCCTTTCTGGACAAAACAGAAGTTATTTGCAAAAGGGCAGAGAACTATAGATTATAAAATAAGTGTTGAAAAGCTGGTACTCCATAAATATGGTAAGAGTAGTTTATCTGCAAGAGGATTCAAAGACCAAAGAGAATTTCCCATGCTTAGATGAATGTATTCCTGAAATTCTGCTACTCAGCTGTGGCTTCCCTCAGTGCAAAAATTGAAAGCAGAGACTTGATTTATTTATCAATAAATCCACAGTCTAATTGAACATACAGAAAAAAAAATAGTGCCTGAGGATAGTTAAAGAAATATTAAACTAGCCCCCAGTGTTTGCTGAATCTGCCACTTTTGTCCCATCAAATTTCTGTGTTGGGACACCCACGTGTGGGGAAGGAGCTTTCTCAGTGTGGGGGAGGAATCTGCATGAACCACTCTCTTGCTTTCCTGTGTTGCTGCCTCTCCACATCCCCTGGGCTCCATTCTGGGGATCCTCTGTCTTGATCCACAGGCTGTGTGGGGCTGGACAAGAACATGGAAATGCTGGCCAGGATGTTCAGAGTGACCCCTTGGTGTGCTCCTTTCAGCTCCAAATTAGTTCTTGGTTGTGCAGCTCTGCTTGGACTCTGCAAAAGCAGAAAGAATTTAAAAAAGAGAACCACAGCTTCCTCTCTCTTCTAGGAGATACAATATAGAGTCTTAAAGGATGGGTAGCAGAATAGTTACTGCTATTTCCCAATTCTGCCTTCCCCACCTTCAGCATCCTCCTTCTTTGTTTAACTTCTGTACTTCTGCTAAAACACAGCTGGATTTGGAATAACCAGAATCAGCAAAAAGATACTGACTTGTTTTACTCACCTCTGATCTTTGCAATGCCAAGAATCACCTTCTCAAGTTCCTTTTTGCATTTTTTTTGTTGATTGATTGTATGTCTGTTTTTTTATTAAAATTTGTGTGTGAGTGCAACAAAAGGGCAACTACAACATTTCAGGAGCTAAGGAAGTAGGGCTGACAAGGAGCTTAGAGGATGTTTGGTGTAGCCCACCTCTGCTGAGGAATGTGGAGCAAATACATCCAACAAGGCTGACAGCTCTTTTATCTAATCTGGTTTTTAAGACTCCAAGTAATAGAGATTCTACAGACACTCTAGCAGCCTGTTTCAGTGTTTACCTAGGTTTATAGTTAGAAAGATAACCCAAATCTCCTTTCTTGGAAATTAAAGCAATATTTCTTGCCCTAACCTCAGAGGACAATGGATTAGTACCTCCTTTTAGTGGCTTCTTATATGCTGGAAGTCTGTTATCAAACCCTCCTCAATTGTGTACAGAAAACAAACTCGGTTTCTCCAACCTTTTCTCATAGTTTATAGGTTTCTATTTATTCCTGTTCCTGTCCAGTGGGACTGAACCTTTTATTTAAAAATACGGTGCTTAAACCACATTCTGGGTAAACTGGGTAAAACCTCCAATATTTCTGAGCACAGCAGAGTAATGATGTTTGTCATGTTACAAGCAGTGCTACTGGTAGTACATTTTACAAGATTTGCTTTCTTATGAGTACATCTCACCTCTCATTTACTGTGGATGTTATCACCTTCAGATCTTCCAGGCTTCTTCTGCCTTTTTGGTGTGCAGAGATTTGGCTTCTCCTGCCTATATATAACTCGTTTTATTTCACTTGAGTGAATGTGACCTTGTTAAATTAGAATAATTTCCCTGGTTTACCAAGAGCACTAGTTCTAATTGTGGTGCTCTAGTATTTCCAGTTCCTTCCAAAATGCTGTCATTTACAAATGTTACAATATCTAATTTATTTTTTCCAGTTATAACCTGCCTAAAGTTAGGCTGAGAAATACGTGGTTTCTTGAGAGTTCCTTTTTCCATTTTCTTGAAAGCAGGTACTATATCTGTCCTCCTCTGGTTTTCTGGGACTTGACCCATCTTCCACAGGTTCTCAGAGATGATAACTAAGAATTATGAAATTGCACTGGTTAATTCCTTAACCACTTTAGGTCTTGCTGTCTACAATACATGTAACTTAACTAAATTTTCAGTAATTCTTTCTCTATTCTACTTCACACTCCTTTGCCCTGTTAAAACAAAATGATCAAGTTACAATTAACCTTTTTTAGGAAAGGCCCAAAGACAGCATTTCATGAGTGAGCAAAATTGCCACTGCACCTCTTGGCTCCTTTCCCCCTTCAAAGAAAATCCCACAAAGCTTTTGAGAGGGAGAATTAGCAAAAAGTAAAGTGAGAAAACAGCAAAACCTGTTATGGCAACTTGAACACTTCCCTGTTTATCTCTTTGTGTTGTTTGCTAGACTTCCCTCTTTGTTCTAATTAATTGACAAACTCTTGCTAGAGTCATTCATTTCTCAAAACTTATTTATTTTGCCTCACAACATTTATTTGCACAGCACTACTGTTGTGTACAAAGATTACTCTTTAATGGAGTTCAGAACACCCTTGCACAGCATGCAATTCTGTTCAGTCCAAAGAATACAATACACCGTATACTGAGTCTGTAACTTCAATTAATCTTATTTGGTTTTACTCTGCTTGATTACTCTTTATGTGTTTTCTTAAAGTCATGTGGTTTTTTACTTTTTATTTTGACTATTCTAATTACTTGCTTCCACACAATATTTACAAGGATATTCCACAGCTCTTTTCAAAGCAGTTTACATTAACCAACTGGAATAGATTTGCTTTTGCAATAACAAAATTAAAAGAATACAATCTTTTTAGATCTCAAGTATGTATTTAAATAAAAAATTAGTTAAAAACTGTAACTCCACACTTTAAAATTTGAGACATCAGATAAAATGTTGGCACAGTTTCAGCATGTCTGGATGTGAACACACCCCATGTGGAGGTCTGCTTTAGAGGCTATCTGGGCTGCAGCCACACAAAGCACAGCAGGAAGATTCATCTGTGTATTCCTGGAGAACAAATACAGATGACTATTGGCAGTGCTGGTCTGAACCTCCACCCAGGTTTGATCTTCAGAGCTGGCTTACAGACAATAAGAGGAAATAAACCTGCAGGACTTTAAGGGGAGGAAGCATCACCTGCAGCAAGACTGAGACCTGATACCTTGGCAGAGGCAGAGGACATCAGTACCGCGGATGGTGCAGCCAGTGTGGGCTCTGCTGGAGCAGCACCTAGCCCGATCTGTCTGGGGCAGGGGGAAATAATGCAGTTGGCCTCCTTGCAGAGCCTCCAGCAGATCCTGACATTCAGTCAGGCTCTCAAGTCAGCTGCTGTCAGTCCCCAAGCAGGCAGGATGAGCTGTGTGTGCTCCCAGGGCAGGCCCAGGCGCCGGCCCAGCTCCTGAGCCCGGCCCAGCGCGGATCCCCCCAGGCTGAGGATCAGTGCCAGGTGCTGCCCTGGAGCTGCCCCAGCCCTTCGGCAGAGCCTGCGACCTCCAGCTGACACAGAGCCAACACCAAGGGCTCTGGAGGGAGTGCAGCTGCTGGGAATGCCATCCAGACTCTTGCTGGCCAAAGGAACGCACCTCCTGTACTCTGTGCTGGTTATTTCCCTGAGGACAGCGAGGGTCTGCAGAGTCCCGCGGGGAAAAGCGAAGCTGTGGTTTGGATCTCATTGTGGTTATTTAAGTGACCGGTTAAGCCCGAGTCTGTCAGTGATAGATAGAAATAACACCTGCCTGATCTGAAAACAGGAGCCTCAGTGACTTCACCATGCACTGCAGATAAGCAATATCTTGCCTGGTCACAGATGCCCGTGTTAAAACTGCTATTGCTGCCAGTGTCTGAGAGGGCAGCTGCCTCCATCTGCACATCCAACAGATGCACAGATGCCACTGGTACCTCTGCTTGCTAGATAAAGCCAGCCAGCAATATCAGTAGACCCCAAGCCAGCTTTATATAAGCAGCATGGGCACTGGTGACATGTGAGGGCATGCAGAGCTGCTCTCACACATACTGACTGTGACACTGTCAAGTGCTCAGTTAAGGGTGGGGATGGCTGCTGCCAAATATTTCACATGCAGAAAGAAAGCCAAGTTATTTATCTCATTTTATTTACAGTAATAGGGGACTGTTGAACAGCATGTAAGTGCACTACAATAAAATCGATAGAGAATATTAAAAGCAGAAATAAAGATCAGCCAATATAAGGAAAATACTGACTTGAATGAAAGGATCTGAGAGGAGGGAACACTCAACAGTTCAGGAAAACCAACCCACCAAAACAAAAGAGAATGATTCCCGGGTTTGATTAGATAAATCCTCAGCCTTTCACTAAAACAAAACACCCTTGACATGATGGTTTCTCTGAAGCCTCCAAAGAGAATTTTTCTCAGCCTACTTGAAAAATGTTCATAATCAAGGACCTGAAAATCCATAATCTCTACTTGGTCTGATCTCAGGTGACTAATTCCAGAAATGGATTTACCTGCACTGACACTGAAGGACTAGAACCAAAAGAGAGCATTTAACAATTCAGAAGTCAGTGTGTCCATTCTAATATCAATATGAGTTTTGCCATTGGTCTTAAAATAGTGGCAGAAATTCTTACCCCATGTAGAGGGATGCTGGATTACTTTCCCTTCAGATATAAGCAATAGATGGCTGGAACTCTAAGCATGACTGAAAGGTTTATCTTTGGTGAATATACTCAGATTTTGAGACAAAGTTTAATGGGCAAAGCTCAAGTCTGACTGGAAAAGCTGTTTTCTGGATCACTGACCCAAATAAGTCCAGTTTGTGAATGATCTATGTGATAATGTACAAAAAAAATGGTTTAAAAAAACTAAGTTGAGTTTGCTGTCAAGCCGATTTTTGCTGCTTTAACTGGACTTTGAAGGAGCTATCAAAGACAGCTGCCCATTAGTGGAGGTTACAGCAAAAGCCACCACTGTCCTTTGCTGAAAGCCCAGCAGCCATTGCCTGAGCCCCTCAGGTTGTTTGTAAGGGCTGCATTGAACCAGCTCCCTCAGCTCTTGCTGCTGTCATTGCAGCCCTGCCTTAGAGACAGCACCTGGCTTCTTTCTAACCAGACCATGGAAAATGGGGAGAACAATATAAAGAAGAAAATTAGTAAACAAGTTGAAATCTTTTACCTGAAAGTGTATTTGATCCACACCAATCCTTTTGTTTGAAGCTATGGTCCCCTTGAAAGTTTCTGAACTTTTCTCAAAGGTAGAAATTTTGAACTATGATTGTTTGATAGTGGCTGGTTTTTAACTGTTCTTTCCTTCATTCTTTTCTGCCACAGAATGTCTTAAAATGAATTATTGGAGCGTTCAATTCTTTACTTTTCAATTTTTCTATTTCACTATTGTTAATCTGTCCTGTTCTGCTGCTTTCAATTTTTTTCCCCCTCTGGTAAAGTTAAAGGACAGAATGAAATATTAAAAAGAACTATGTCAATGACTTGGCTGGTAACTAAAGGGTTACAGATATTTTCAGTTGCACATTCCAGTTCCACAGATCCCAAATTATTGTCCAGGTAATTGTATTGAAAGTGGTTCACATTCGTATTCATAACTGCTAGGCCCCAAAAAACCCAGAGAGTAATGAAAAATACTGTGGTCATTTCTCATACTGAGAGTGGCCTCTGCAGTAGAGAATGAGAGGTAGGAGGGGGGGTCCAATGAGGAAATAATAAAAATCAGCTTCAGAAAAATTTTATTAATGCTGTAAATAAATATTTGCATAGAAGAAAGTTTTAAAATACAAACACACCTGTGCATTTAACAGAATGCTTTGATTCCATATTGTAGTTCAGCTAAAAATTCTATGCCACAGAAAGCAGTAATTATTTCAGCTTTGCATATTGTAAACCTGGTCACTGTCATTCTTTCTTTGCCTCCACATGCCTCAATGCCATTTTCTACAATCGTGGGGAGATTGCCTTGGCTCTCACTCAGCTGGCTCAGCTAATGCAATTCACAGGCCTTCAAATGTAAGCTTGTAAACTATTTAGTTCTTTTTCTCTCTAACAGCTTGTCTATTAACAGCTCATTGAATGGAGGAGGGAGAAGAAGCTAGTGAGACCTCTCTTGGTATTGTTCAGCAGTGACCCTGGCTCCCTCGGATTGGTGGCCAGTGCTCGCTGAGCAGCGTTTGTCAGTACGTGTTGTTTTGCTGGATAATGGTGTATTGTGTGAGCAGCAGTCTGGATTAGTAGCAGGTAACAATAAACTGGCAAAGTCTCCTGTGTAATATGGTTAGGTCGAAAGAACCGTGTATAAAAATCCAAGGGAATGTTCGTTAGGATGGCCTGAGTACTGCAGGAAAACCTGTGCCATGCTGAGAGATCTCTGTCCGAGCTTCCCTCTGCGCATTGCTCAGGACCCGCATCACCGCTGTGCCCTGCACATGGGGATGGACCTGGGCAGTGAGGATGGTTCACTGCTGCAGGACTTGCAGGCTGCGTGTCCACTGCTCATGCCCTGTGCTTACTGAAGGTGGCTTTTGTAGGATCATTAAATCTACAGCATCAGAGCCTGCCCACACCGTGGCCGTGCCCGGTTTTCCTGCAGCTATCTGGTGGAGGGCTGTGCAACCCTTGCAGTGAGAAATGCGATGATGAGCAGGGCCTGGCTCCTGCTCCAGCGCTGCTGCTCCACTGCCGCTGTCACATTCCGTGCTGTCCTGTCACGCAATGAGCTGCCACACCCTCTGCTTTCCCAATGGATTACACAAAATCGCTATATTTTATTGCTGATGGCTGAGATTTCTTTAACTTTTCTTAGTGTTTTACATGGCATCACCAGGCAAGCTGGTGGCTCGGCGTTCAGTGAAGAGAATCATGCTTGGCACAGACTTCTCCCCCTCCAAAAACCCCGACCCGCCGCACTTGGAGGCCGCTCTGTTGCAGAAACACCGCGTCCCCAGCTTGGCTTTTTGCTGTGCTAAGTGTTGCAGATCTTGTGTTATGTCCCAGACAGACTGACGAGGCGGCAGCACGGAGAAATCAGGTTTCCGAGGAGTGATTTATGAGACGCGAACTTGGCTGTGCGCGCATTGCGACTCCCCCGTGTGGCTCGAAGCCGCCTCCGGCTCAGCCCCGGGCTGGGACTGCCCGGGCATCATCGCTCCCGTGCTCACAACTGGCCGTCGCTTTGCCATTAATATTGACCCCGAGAGAATAATGTCGTTCTGGTGTGTTTCTGCTACAGGAAAAAAAAACCAACCCCCCCCACAAAAAAAGTAATATTTTACCAACTGTACTAACTGATGCTGCTCATCATCTTTTCCTATGAAGTAATCTTAACAATTTAATTCTCAGTTTCCTTTTTTCCCCCATTAATATGTCTTAAGATGATACCTTTAATAGATGCTAAAATCTATTTGGACATCAGTAGTTATTTTAAAAGTGGCATTATAAATTTGTGTGGACTAACACAACAGTGCAAGGTTCTAAACGCACATTAGTTGAACTCCTCTTCGGTCACCTATGATAAACATTCCCCCTTTTGGCTTAGCTACAAAAGCCTAGTTTTCAGTCCAGAATTTAATATTTTTACCTAAAACCACACAAAAAAAACCAAACAACCCCCCCCGCCCCCACAAAAAAAAAAAAAAAAAAAAAAAAAAACCACAAAACCAGTTTCTACTACTATCTTTTGTATATCTTATATATATTTTCTTGGTCATGGGCCAGAGAAAGAAATTGTCTTCTTCCAAATTAAAGGGTTTGACTCTGTCCCATGTTACACTGTCTCAAATTACCTGTCAGCTGCATGAAGAGAGGTCAGACTTACAACAACATAGACAAAGGCAGAATTGGGCCCAGCACTTATTGTGTTTATTAAAGTGTTTATTGCTTTCAGGAACTTGGCATCCTCTTCTCCCATTCATCTGAAATCAACAAAAAGAGATGCTGAAATTTAAAATGTTTTAAACCCTCCGACACTGTAGCCGTGAGCAGGACGCATTGTAACTACCAGAACTTGATGGCATCATGAACATGAAATCTGGGGAGAAAAGATAAGCCTTGCCACACTCCCACAGTAGCAAAACACTGTAGAAAGTAACAACTGCATTTTTGTGGTATTTGGTCACATCCCTCCTTGCACTGGCAAAACTTTGACTTGGACCCAAGTAGGTGCAGTTCCAGGAAAGTGAATGCCCAGTGGAGTTGTGCCCAGCTGCAGTGGATCTGTATTTGATGACAATTGAAAAGATGAATGAAAATCATTTCAGTTGCATTAGGGATGTAAGCTGTCAGGGATTTGGATTACTGCTTATTCAATGTTTTGGACGGCGTCTTTACGCTTCCAAGAAATCCTTTTTAGTCCAGGCACCAAGAGGAGACAGGATGAACTCCGAGCAAGAAACTGGAGTTTGCAGACAAGTAGCTCGTGCTCCTGACACTGGAGAATAAGGGAACGGAAAGTAAAATAGAGAAAACAAAGGAGACTTTGTGGGTGTGCTGTACTGCCAAACCTCAGTGGCCTGGTTACATTGTTGTTGTTTATCTATCTCCATCGGTGCTTATGGGTATGTATTGATCGGAATAACTCATGTCTGAGGGGTCACTGGGGCATCTGATTTTATCCCTTTCTTTGGGAGGTTTATTAATATTGACACTTCTTCATTTAATTGGGGCACTGGCTATGGAATCCTTTTTTAATGGAATCATATTAGCTAATGTACTGCCTGTCCACACTCAAATCCAGAGTGCTTTACACAAGTCTATATTTGAGTAACTGCTAATGTTTTAAGAAAAAAATACTCAAACACTAAAAACACAGATATCTGAAACCAGAGAGGAATAGCAAAAACAGAGCTGTGCTGGTATCTGAAATCTGCATTTCTCTGTTGCAACACAGAGACCCAAAATAAAACAACAGTTACTTTTCCTGTACTTCACAAGTGTTATTTCTTTCCTTGTTCTGTCAAGGCTGTTCCTCCCCACACCCTCCCACCAGGGGCTGCATTAGCTTCTGAAATGCAGTTATTCACATCTGTACAAACTCTTGTAAGACATTACCAACTAAAAAAGATAGCCAAAGCATACAAGTTTGCACATCATCTTATTCCTGCAGTCGAAGAGAGTGTATCTCTGAGTGAACATGGGTATGGCAAACGTTGCTCTTTAACTTTCTCTTCTTTCCTTAAACAGATTGGGAGTCTGCTTCTACCATTTATAGAACAGATTTTTGTTTCTTGAAAGTGCTCTCCTGGGATTGACTAGGAAAGTGGTTTTTTGCAGTCTGCTTGATTGGTCTTCATTGTGGAGCAATTTCGGGGGCCTGGCTTTGGACACCATTTGCAATGGGTTTACAGCAGAAGGTCATGTGTTGTTACAGAGTCATTACTGCCTCTGCCCTTGGGACCACAGCCCACCTGTGTCTTTACCCTTCACCAGTAGCTTCTGACACATCTTTTTGACATCCGTGCAGGAGGGCAGGGACATATCACACTAACTTCTTTGGCAGAAATCAGCAGTGCACTGAAAGAGGGCAAAGGAAGAGCAGAAATTCCACCTTCAATGAATTTATTAATTCTCATAATTTTGTCTGTGTTTTTAATGATGTATGCATGAGGCCTTTTAAAGAGTAGGTATCTCATTATGATTCTGGCTTTGTGGAGTCCGGGAAGACAAGGGGGCTGGAATGTGGGTATACCAGAGACAAGAAGATTGCTCATGCTAACTGTGTCTGTAACATGTCTAGATCCAGCACACCACACCCCTGCTGCTCCTTACAGCAGCTTATATTCAGCCTGAGTTCACACTGCCTGCAAACCCTGCCTGTCCTTGAGTCTGCTTCACTGTGCAGAAAAGCCCAACAGTTGCAGTTATCTTCCTGGCAAGCTGCACGGTAGTGGAAAAACATCGAGCATGAACAGAGCCTTCTCACTCAAAGCATTTCTGCTTCTCTGCAGCTGAGGATCCCAAGACTTTCATTAAACCCAAATAGTACTGAAACCTACAAAAAATATTTGCATCAATAATGGAAGACCCTAAGTCTGTTGTCTCATTAGTTTCATTAATTCTGCCAAGGCAGTAATTCCCACTGAGTCACAGACATGGTCACAGACAAGCAGGACAGAAAACTGGGTCTTTTATCTCATCCCTCAGCTCTAGTCATGAACATGCTTGCTCTGCTCGCTGCCAGACCGATGATAGATTTTTATATTCTTCTCTTAACAGGAGAGGATTTGTGAATTAAACACACTCAGGTCCCTAGCAAGGTCGTACCACAGGACTCTGAACTACAGCTGCTTTTGAAAGAGAAACTCGCTGCTGATCAGTCCAACCCTCCACATACACTTTTACAAACACAAAAGAACTGTTTGACTTCAAGGTTAATTCCAAGTTTTCAAGTAGGCATCTCAGCATGTGACCAGGGTCTGTTCTGAGCGATTTAGCCTAAGGCTACCCTAAGGTGGTGGCTCCTTTTTTAGAACACAAGAAAATAAATGTATTGGTCTTCCAAAAAAGCCTTGTGCAAACCCTGTGGGACACTTCCCAGCCAGGACATCTTGGAGTGTCTCTCAAGTCAGTGCTCATTCCTGTCATGCTGGTTGAGCTGTAGATGTGCAGCCTGTAACCCTTGCAGCAATCTCTGACCACAGCCTATGTCTTAGCCAGAGTTTGCATCACCCATTAACATTCTTCATACCTTTTGCTTTACCTGCATATCTGAGTTCATTTATTTTTATGTCTTCATAAATCAAACAGCACAGCCCATTGCTATGATTATATTGAAACAAAGCCCTCTCTTTTATCACAGCACTTTGCTTGCCCTCCACCTCTGGTTCTCAGCAGGTTCTCAGGTGCCTTGTTAAGACCTTCAAAGCCTCACAGCACACTCTGAGAAGAATGCATCTCTCCTGGGGCTGCAAGAAACTAATTCTGCAATAGTATAATTTATGAAACTCAGCATCCTTTTCTTTGTTTCCATGCAAAGCTGAACAGGAACTAGGGCTGGCGAATTAATCTGGAAGTTTATACGTCACATTACTTATAATCTGAGCTGTAGCTGCTTCTTCATACTTCATGTTGAATTATCCTTTCAGGGCTAGATCCTCACCTGGTCTTTTCCCCACAGATTAACCATTCCAGTGAGGCTGGCTGTAAATAAAGGAAAATTCATCCCTTTCTTTCTAGATACAAAAAGAAGTGTAACTTTGTGTATCTGACTTTTTTTCTTTGATTTTTATTTCTCCAATCCTTTACATAGTCATTATAGATGTTAAGAAGCCTGTTTTGGAAATGATTAATGCTATTAATAATTTTCTAATTCAATAAAACCTCTCATCTTTGAACTCCTTGCAATATTTTCTGCTTTCTTCAGCTTTTCACTAATTCAAACATATGACAAATACAACTCTTCTTTTCAGTTTTCTATTATTTCTCATGTCTGATCAAATAAATTAACAGACTTTCATTTCTTTCCCAGGAGTCATGCTTGTATGTTGATGAAGGCAGCATAAAAATATTACTTCTTCAAGCAGGAGGGGGGAAAAGAAGGATAAAAGTTATCTTTTATTCACTGTTCCAAGCAAACCAGGGCTGCTCAACCCATTCCTCTCACCTTGACATCACCCGCTTTGCTAACCATAAATACTGCAAGATTTGCAGAGCACCCTTTGGTCTGGTTTAGCTGCACTGGGTTATAATGTCCCCTCTCAACCCCTTCAATACAGCAGCAGTTATTTTAATCACACCACAGTACTTCGGTCACTGGGAAGGATCAGCTGTCCTATCAGATGTGGCTGCTGCACAGCCAGGCGGCCCCAGCCCAGAGAGCAGCACTCTGCTGATGCAGTTTGCTGTGTTTGGGTAGTTAAAGATCCGTCTGCAGGCCAATTTGTACCTGTGTATTGTTGATAGACAGCGTGCCTCGGGCACAGAGATACTGCATGCAGGAAATGGATTCTCATTTAACCGTGTTTAATTTTGTTCTCTGCATCTCCATCATCCATCTTTCCATTTCTCTGCCCACCCAAATTGCTAATGCGAAACAAAGCTACTTCTGCCACCACAGCTCCTAAACTGATGTGTGACGATGCAATGATTGATTTCCCACTCCAGGAAAAGTGGGTCATTGTACATGTTGTACCACAGCAGGCTGAACCAAGCTGGTCGTGCTGACATTGGGCTTTTACAGATTTGTTTTAAGAAGTTCAGACCTGAGGCGAGTACTGTGGATATCCAGCCTGAACACCTCAGGTTTTTGATGGGAGCTCTGCCATTCTAAAATCTTCCTTAGCAGCTTAGAGAGATCTGAAGTCATCTCTGCTCCTCAGGAGACTGTACTCTGATTATGCATTTTATATCTTACTTTCATGTTTGCGCCAAGAATGGAAAATGCAAACTTCCTCCAATTCCAAAATATGGGTTCAGTTTCAGGTTTGTCATTTTCCAGGAAAGAAAACCCTAAATGAATTTAAAAATATATTTTAAATATAGAATGGTGCAATTAAGAGCTTTTGCAAAAGATTTTGAATTAGTGAGAAAAGTACTAATTCAAACTGCTCTTTGAAAAAAAAAATCCACTGCTTTTGCTCTTCTTTTGTGATATTGCAATAGTGTGTAATAACTTTTCTCATGTAATGAGACCTGTTGAAACCCACTTTTAAATTGAAACACCTTAAGATTGCCTCTTATGATACCACGGAGACACCACTTGAAGAGGAAAATCTCAGTATTGGTGTAGAACCTGCCTCCCTATCTGCTGAAATAGAACAGCAAAGGTGCAATCAATTGCTGAAAGGGGAATATTTTGCAGGTTTTTCTGAACAGCCCAATATGTAACTGAGCCCAGATGTCACGGCAGAATCCAAAAGGTCAAGGCAAGTGGGGATTTCATTTTGATTTTCATAGGAACAAAAAACATCTAGAAAATTTAGCTCTTAAAATTGTATCTTTGTTTTTTATGAGAGCTGAAACCATGTTCTCAGAAATTATTTAATGGACAAGTTGGATGAGACCTTTCTCCAGGGCCTATACATTTTTGCTTTGCTTTAGACAAATCCTTAGACAAGTACCTTCTCTAATTTTTGCACAACCCAATGGGCAGTGTCCTCAAGGGCAGAGAATATCTAATCAGCTCCTTAAATCCTTACACTTGAAAATCCCTTCTGGGATGAGCAGTTTTGGCCAATAAGGACTGCACTTTTACCTTCCAACTGTGATTTTTGACCTGGTATGTGGGGAGAAAGTCAAAGGAAAGGCTACAAATGTCTCCTGACGAGGGGCCCTTTGGATGCAGCATAATCCACAGCCTTGGCATCTTGTGATGAGGGGGATAAACCTGGATGGACACCAAGCCACTTGCAGACAGTGCTAATTACCTGAGGGCGCTGCTCTAGTGACCCCTGAGCTGAGGAAGGGGGAGAGAAAATCACTGCCGTTCCACAAATGACTTCTGAATTTTCCTACTCTGTTCCTCCTCCTGGCGACCATCTCCTCTCCTCTGGAAACACCACAAATGTGGAAGGTTTGCAGGTAAGTGAAGAAGAGCACAGCAAATGACAGAGCCCGAGCTGTGCACACTACTCGCTGACAAACCTGGCCAAACCCTTTCCTTTCTGAAACAGAATCCCTGAAATCGACGTAATTAACAAAGAAACAGACAAAAACTACCACTGAATGAAATCTAAGCATCAGCAGACCACAGCACAGCCAGGAAATACCAAGTACAAGCAACCATCCCTTCATCCTGAATTCACACCATTTTCTGCTTCTGTTTCCTGTGCAAAATTATCATTCATTCAGAAACTGCTCCGGGGGGGTGTGGATGCAGAGTGGCTTGGGACAGCCTTCATCTGACTTTGCAGAAACACCAAACAATTATCTCATTTTGAGGTGGCTCTCTGGAAATATGTATGCACACTATTGGGGGGAAAAATAGCAGTTTTGTGGGATGCTTCCAGCAACACCCAGAATGATGAGTATTACTGGGGGAAGAAAAATCGATGTGATTCTAGGGGTAGTGGGGGTGGAGGTGTCTCTTGCAGCGCCCAAAAAGATACATACCACTGGAGGAGAACAAAATCTGTACGATTTCCGTGAGGATTTCTGGAAACACCCGGCACAGCACTGAGATGTGGGATTCTGGGGGGGACAGATTGAAGGGGATGGGAAACTGCGTGGTTTAGGGGCGGGGAGGGAGCCCTCGGGCAGCACCCCGAGTGATGCACACAAGCACCGGGGGGACCACGAAGGACAGGGCCCCCTCGCAGCACGGGGGGGGCGGCAGAACGAGACAAGAAACTCCCAACAGACACCGCCGGGGCGAGAGCGCGGAGCCCGAACCTGCGAACGGCGAATTTCCGCGGCTCGGTGACACACCGTGCCCGAGCTCCGCAGACACACACGCACACAGCCGGCGGGGCGGGAGCGTGCACGGGAGCGGGAGCGTGCACGGGAGCGTGCACACCAGCGCGCCCCCGCCCCGCCGCCGCGGCCGC